>NW_004444052.1:1161295-1216354 GCF_000243295.1 Trichechus manatus latirostris
AGAGCTGGAGAAAAATGTAGAACAAAATTCTAACTCACAAAAAAAGACCAGACTTACTGGCCTGACAGAGACTGGAGAAACCCCAAGAGTATGGCCCCCGGACACCCTTTTAGCTCAGTAATGAAGTCACTCCCAAGGTTCACCCCTCAGCCAAAGATTACACAGCGCCATAAAACAAAACAAGACTAATGGGGCACAACAGTCCAGGGACAAGGACTAGAAGGCAAGAGGGGACAGGAAAGCTGGTGATAGGGAACCCAAGGTTGAGAAGGGATAGTGTTGACAAGTCGTGGGGTTGTTAATCACTGTTATAAAATAATCTGTGTACTAAGGGGTTGTTAACCACTGTCATAAAACAATATGCCTACTAACTGTTTAATGAGAAACTATTCTGTAAACCTTCATCTAAAGTACAATAAAAATATATATATAAAAAAACACGACAACACATAGTAGGATCAATGTACAGGTAGTATAAGCAGCAAATATGAATACCCATAATTCTTTGGCTCTTAAATCAGTTCAGATAGTATTCATTTCTATGCTATAAGTATTCATTTCTTCAAAGGTACTTAATCAAACTATGCATATAAGCGTATTTTTCTTGTGCTCACTTCAGCAGCGCATACACTCAAGTTATTTTTGTAATGATATTCCTTTCTAGTCTGCATCAACAAGGTACTTTGTCAGCAGCCCCAAGGCTACAGTTTTTCAAAATGAGAAAATCGAGCTGAATAGAAAAATGAAATATGCATAGTAAGTACAGAGAGTCCTTCAGAACGTCACACCTGCTTCGAGAGCTGCTCCTCACACAGCTTGTAGAGCGTAAAAAACTTCCTAGCCAGAACGATGTTGTCAATGAAGCCGCAACTGGCCAACTTCACCCGTATGATAATCTGACGGTCAGGGACCATCATGGCCACGGAGCGGAAGTTAATCTTCAAGTTCTCGGGGAGTTCCTGCCGCCCGGCATAGCCAGGATTCTGAACAGAAAATAAAACCCAAGGATGAATGATCGGAACCCAGGACAACATGACCATCAGTATGATAGTAAAAGGTTCATTATGTAGATACAACAAATCTGGAATGACAGCCACAGAGCCTATTTACCAATCTCACTCTCCTTTTAACTGGAGAGTCTAACCCATGAGTTATTACTATGAGCTCTGTCGAACACCAAAGGCTTTCAAACAAGAGTGAAAATTACAATCCCAATTTCTGTTAATGGAAATTAGATGGTACATGACCAGGGAGACGTATGAAACTGTGATACAAAGATTCAGTAGCTGTTCTCATGTTTCCTTACCATGGTTAGAAAAAGTCCAAACTCAGGGTTCATTGTCACATTATCTCCATCAGTAAAAATAAAAGATTTTTTATGCTCCTTTTTACATGTCAGAATAATGGAAATTTGCTGGGCCGCAACTGAGAGAACGGGTAGATCGATACGGTTAAATTCATCAAAACAACCCCAGGATCCAGACTGTGCCAGTCCTTAGAAAGGAAATTAAATAGAAAATTCAATTAGTAGCTAATTTTGGAACTCCAAGGAAAAAGGCATTATGCAGCTGCCAAGACAAGACAGAGATAGTAAGTTCATTCAAAAATAAAGTTGAACAAACAGATCATGCTTTAAGGCCCCCCAAACAGCTCTCAATTCAGCACTTTATCTATAAACATCCAATCTGCAGTAACAAAGGAACATTACAAAAGGCAAGTGGGGTTAAAACTGGGTTCACATCACACTGTTAAGATTCAAGATTTTCCAAAAGTTTTACAAAGTTGAAAAATGAGGCTGAAATGTAGCAAACTGCTAAAAAATAAATCTTCACAAGACAAGTCTGAAGTCTCTCATCAAGTAAAAAATACAACGCTCACCTTTAAAAATCCGTCCAAGCCCTCGGAAATCCATCTGGTCTGAACAATTGAAAACCACGACATATTTCCCAAGACATCGTCCCATATCTTTGGTCGTTTCTGTTTTACCCGTCCCTGCAGGTCCAGCGGGGGCTCCCCCCATGCTCATCCCCAGAGCTTGAGCCAACGTGATGTAACACCTTGAGGGGTAGAAACATTGCTAGAACTGGACCACAGGCAGCTAGAAGATACTTCTGAAGCATCACAGTGAAATGACACTCACACAAGATTTAAAAAAACAAACAAACAAAAGTTCGGGGCCATTGTCCCTGTATAACATTTCCAAAACTACATCTGAAAATGCACTTGTTCTTATGTGCAATCAAATGTGTCGAGAAAAAAGGAAGGGGTCATCTGTGGTCAAATAAATTTGAGAATTCTTAACAAGACTAAACAGCTTTCTTCGTTCCTGAATTTTGCAGGCTTTCTTAATCTCCAAGTATGAAAAATAGTACATAGCATTTCCAAAATGTATTCAACAGTGGTAAACCTTTTTCTTCACAGGAATCTATCTACATCTAAAACAGAATATTCTGTGAGACACATCGGGAACCTTTTAAGTAGATTAATTCCCGTTTGATTCTGCTGTTGTCGGGTGCCGTCAAGTTGATTTCAACTCATAGTGACCCAATGTGGCAGAGTAAAACTGCCCCATAGGGTTTTCTGGTGTGTAATATTTTCCGAAGAACTCTGATGGCACAGTAGTTGAGCACTGAGCTGCTAACCAAAAGGTTGGCAGTTCAAACCCACCAGCTGCTCCCTATGAGAAAAATGTTGCAGTCAGCTTCTGTGAAGATTACACGCTCGGAAGCCCCATAGGGCAGTTCTACTCAGTCCTGTAGGGTCACTATGAGTCGGAATCGACTTGATGGCAATAGGCACAGGTTAATATTTACGAAAGCAGATCACCAGGTCTTTCTCCCATGGAGCCGCTGGGTGGGCTCAAACCATCAACCTTTTCGTAAGCAGCTGAGCACTTACCATTTGCACCTCCAGGGCTCCTCAGGGACCATGGACCATGTTAGGTTTAAATCATATCCTACTAGATAATCAAATCTTAAATATATTTCCTGAGCATCTACTAAAAAAACAAAAAACCCGCTGTCGTCGAGTGGATTCCGACTCATAGCATCTACTAGACCTACACAAATCTACTGTATCCTACTATGCTGTTGTCATTAGGTACAGTCAAGGTGGTTCCAACTCATAGGGACCCTACAGAACAGAGCAGAACTGCCCCACAGGGTTTCCAAGGAGTGGCTGGTGGATTTGAACTGTGCCACAATATAACAAAACAAAGAATCTGGTGGGAGAATGCAAGAAAGCCAGTGAAGGAAAAATCTCTCTCCACTGTCCAGCATCATGTTGGAAAAGGAGACAATTTATAAGATGACACCGTTCAAGGCTTTCTATGGCCAAACTATGAAGCATTCGTCTGGACTTGAAAAAGATTTCAAGGGAAATAAATCGATTGTCCAGCATAAGGGGTGGAAAGAAGCAGTGTGCACACCAACTCAGGGTTTTTCAGAGTCTCAGTTGTATTGGAAACAGGTCTCTGAAAAGCAGATAAATGACTCAGCCCTGGATTGTGCCTGAATACCTCAGAGAAGAAGATACGAGTATGAAATGAGGAATAAGCCTGACCTCACTGATTTCGCATTTTAACCCGAGGTCCTGTTTCTTCTGTCGTGTGTTTGTTATCACTTTCAAAGCAGAGTTTCAGTAATAACAACAGCTAACAGTACAGGTTCTACATAGATTAACTCATTTAATCCCCAGAGAACCCGAGGAGGTCGCTACTGTTATTTTTCCCATTTTCTAGATGAGGAAAGAGGCTCTCAGTGATTAATTTTTCTCAGGATAGCAGTGGGGGAGCTGAGATCTGGCCCAGCTGATGTGGGTGCCTGGCTCTGTGCATGGCTGCCCTGCCAGAGCAAAGAAGTGAAGTTCCTCAAATCATGGTGACCCCATGTGTGTCAGAGTAGAACTGTGCTCCATAAGGTTTTCAATGGCTGATTTTTTGCAAGTAGATCACCAGGCCTTTCTTCTGATGCACCTCTGGGTGGTCTTAAACCTACAACCTTCCCGTTAGCAGCCGATCGCATTAGCGTTAGACATTTTTGCCCGAACCTGCCTCATAACAGGAATTGCTTTGGTTCATATTTAAACTGCAGTAGCAAAAGTTTTTTTTTTTAATATTTTATCAAGTTTTCAGTGAAAGTTTACACAGCAAATTAGGCTCCCATTTAACAATTTCTACACATATTGTTCAGTGACATTGGTTACATTTTCCGTACTGTATCAACATTCTCATTATTTCCATTCTGGTTGTTCCATTTCCATTATTCTTGCTTCCCTGATCCCCCGACCATCTCCTCTTCGCTTTAGGGTGAATGTTTACCATTTGGTCTTATATAGACTATATATACACATACATATAAAAGGAACACAGTACTCACAGGTGATATTGTTTATTTTATGAGCCAATCTGTTATTTAGTTGAAGGGTGATGTCCAGGAGTAGTTTCAGCTCAAAGTTTAAAGTGTATCTCAGGGCAATAGTCTCAAGGGTTCCCCAGGTCACTACCAGTCCAATAAATCTGGCCTTTTTTAAGATTCTGAGTTTTGTTCTACAATTTTCTCCCATTCTATCCAGGACTATCTATTGTGGCCCCAGTCAGAACTGTCGGTAGTGGCAACCGGGCACCGTCTAATTCTTCTAGTGTCTGGATAGGTGAGGCCGTAGATCATGTAGCCAATTGGTCCTGTAGACTGGTTTCTTCTTTGAGCCTTTGGTTTCCTTCTTTCTCTTTTGCTCCAGACGAGTAGAGACCAACAGTTGTACCTTAGATGGCCGCCCACAAGCTTTTAAGATCCCAAATGATACTTACCAAACTAGGATGTAGAACATCAACTTTATAGCCTGTGTTGTGCCAGTTGACCAAGATGTCCCATGAGACTATGGGCGTAAGCCTTCTGAAGTAACAAATGTGTTAAGTTGACAAAAATAAATCATTCTGTTTATATGGGGGGGAGGGGCATGTTAGGTGAATTGTCCCGTGTTTTTCACCTAAATGGGATTCAGTCTAACTGCTATGTTGGCACGAAAACTATGTCTACGATTTGCTTTCAATGATAAGTGGGGTCTGTCAGAGTGACCCTAATATATGCTTACGAGACTCTTTCCAGACTATTCTACATGTATGCGTACCTCTCTCTCACCTTCTCTGCTTTCCTTTCCAATCTCTTCGCTCTTAAAACAAAATGGTGTCATAAATAAACAGAGTTTGAAATTTTATACATTTTAGTAGCCTTTTTGCAGCTCTGTTATAGTTTTCTGCCTTTCCACCAGACTGCTGTCAGCTCTCTGCTGTCAGGAGCTGGGCCTAGTTCACAGCTGTACCTCCAACTATGTGCTGAACACCTGGAACCTGGCACTCTATGAGCATTTGTTTAATAAATAGTTTGTGCTGGTCCAGTTATAACACTTTTATCTAGTTCTTACTGGAATTATATGCAGAATGTGACCACACAGCACCAAATGAACTGTGACCAACACCAGGACCTGGGCTCATCAGCACCTGATTTAACCAAACCCATCACCAACATTAAAATTAGGTATTCATGGTACTGTAGATGCAGGTCATCCCATGGAAACAAGGAGTGGCTCTGGTTATCGTTCTTAAAAAGCCTTGTTTCTAAAATTCTGAACGCCTTCCTGAGACAACAATGATATGGACGTCAGCAAGGATTTCTTCTTGAGAACTCTGTTTAGTCACAGACTTTTTGCTTATTAGACATGCTTAGGGAGAACTGAAAGCAAAGCTTACTAAAGATTGTGTTATCAAGGATTAAGAAAGTGATAGTTATAGCAACAATAATAGTAATGACTAATATTTACTCTGAGCCCTGCCCCATGCTGGGTAATTACCTCTGGTCTCACTACATCTCTGAAAGATGGGAATCAGAGAGGTCAGATATCTTTCCAAGACTCTACAGCTTCAAAGGGCAGATTCAAGTGGCCAAGCCTGAGGAATAACTCAGAGATGCTATGACGATATGTTAGAGAAAGACATATGTGCTAGGCCTGTCCACATTTCTTATCAAGCAGGTAAGATGCCTCTGTCAGCCTTCTGTCCTCTGTCTTAAGTGACAGCAGGAGTTAAGACAATCCCAGGCATCTGTGTTTGTGCTCAGAAGTGGAAGGAAAGACTGGTCATTGGAAACACCATGAGCTTTTGGAGTAAGGCACTGTATGTTTTTAGATTATAATGGCTTTTTTTAATCATCTGAAATGTCTGCAACTCCACCCACTTGGCATCAAGCTTCCCAGCGACCACAGCTGCTGCAGTGTTGAATTTCCACAGGGCAGTGAGCAAAAAGTCTGACAAGGTGTCAGTGCCCCCGTCGTTGGTTTTTCTTTTTTTAAGTATTCATTTTAGTGAGGAATTTCCTTTTGTAAAATGGCAGCAAAGCTTGCAACAGAATCCCAATGACAAGCCAAAAATGATGACTAAATTCTAACATAATGGAGTTAAAGAAAAACAAGCAAGTGAGAATTTAAGGTGAAACAAGTTGAAATTCAAACTTCAGAATCTCTTCCATGTACATACTTATAAATACAATACTTGTTTTGCTGTTCAAGTTCTCAAGTTTTTTTATACAGAAAGAATGAAATTGTGGAAAGTTTGTATAGTATGATACTTATTAAAACTAAAAAGAATTGTAACATACATGTAAGCACTAAACATTTCTGGAAGGATAGAAAATAAACTGTAACTATGGTTACCTCTGAAAACTAGTAAAGTTTTCCCTCTCACGCTTTCTACATTATGTCCTTCTGTACCATTTAAATTTTTCACCACTTACTTCAACATTATTACTTTAAAAATAAAAATTTCTTTCATTCATTCATTCAGCAAGTATTTATTTTGTACTTGAGTAGTTCCTGGGTGGTGCAAACATTCAACACTCTCTGCTGCTAACCAAAAAGGTTGAAGGTTCAAGTCCACTCAGAAGTGCCCCAGAAGAAAGGCCTGGCAATCTACTTCCAAAAAACTAGCCATTGAAAACCCTATGGTATATGGTTCTACTCTGACACACATGGGGTCAACAAAAGTCAAAATCAATTCAATGGCAGCTGATTAGTTAATGATAATATGCACCATATTCGCTAAGCAGCCCTCAAAGCCCTGTGTGATTGGCACCTGTGGACATACAGCAATTAATTCATTAATTCACTTTCTTGCCCTTTTAATGTCCACTGAGGTCATTTAAGGAGCCCTGGTAATGCAGTGATTAAGCATTCGGCTGCTAACTGAAAGGTCAGCAGGTCAAACCCACTGGCAGCTCCGCAGGAGAAAGATGTGGCGGTCTGCTTCCGTAGAGATTACAGCCTTGGAAACCTGTAGGGTAGTTCTAGTCTGTCCTATAGGTTCACTATGAGTCAGAATCGAATCGATGGCCGTGGGTTTGGTTTTTGGTTTTTGAGATCATTTAAACATTGTCTCTGTAAGACCGAAGGCAAGTAAAGTTAGGACTGTTTAAGTCACACACCTAACTCCCACGGGGAAATACACATGTAAAGCTAAAAATGCAGAATTTCAAAGGCTTTGGTATAAAAGCGTCTATAAACCCTGAATGAGATATTAAGCAAAAATCCCTTAAGAAACTCAAGAGAATAAAATCAGAGGGAGGCCGGGGTTGGGGGGGAGTGTGGGCGGAGTCCCAGAATCCTGCCCTCACCTGTCTGTGAGTGGAGTTATAACAAGCCTGTCCGTGCAGCCCAGAAACTCATTCTGGTAGATGAAGTTCACATCTGTGATGTGGATCATCATCTTGTCAGAATCTTCATGAAAGTAAAACCTGCACTGCTTCAGCCACTCAAAGTCCGTGGGGCTCCTGACATGCATATGACACTGAAATCGAAGAGATATTTGTTAAAAAGGAGATGAGAATCATTTATTAAATATACACATTAGCATTTGTCTGGATGTAATCATTCATATATGTGTGCGTATATATATACACTTACATATGCGTATCCATATAAGAAGGTGCCGATGGCACTGTGGTTAAGCGCTTCGCTGCTAACCCAAAGGTCGGCATTTTGAACTCACCAGCTGCTCTTAGGGAGGAAGATGTGGCAGTCTGCTTCCGCAAAGATTACAGCCCTGGAAACCCTTCGGGGCAATTCTACTCCGTGCTTTAGGGTCGCTATGAGTCAGAATCGATTCATCGGCAATGGGTTTGGTTTTTGGAACATAAAGCTCAGTAAATGTAACTCAAAGATAACCCATCTAGTTCTGAGATGTCAACTAGCCAACCATCTAACCTACTCATTTATTGATCAACAGCAAAGATAGTCTAGAAGACAGGAAATAACCAAAAAAAACCAAACCTGTTACCGTCGAGTCGATTCCAACTGACAGATGGGAAAATTCCAGAAAAACCTCTAATTAAGCCTCCCTCCAGTTTAAACGGTGCTATGGCACAAATGATTTGCGTTCAGCTACTAACCAAAAGGTTGACAGTCTGAACTCACTTAGCAGTATTAAGGAAGAAGGGCCTGGAAGTCTGCTTCCATAAAGACTACAGCAAAGAAAACCTTATGGAATAGTTCTACTATGTAACTGGGGTTGCCATGAGTGAGAATTGACTTGGTGGAAACGGGTTTTATATATTTCAATGGAGTCCCTGGGTGGTGCAAAAGGTTAACGTGGCTTGGCTGCTAACTGAAAGGTTGACAATTCGAGTCTACCCAGAGGTCCCTCTGAAGAAAGGCCTGCCAATCTACTTCCAAAACATCAGCCACTGAAATCCCTATGGAACACAGTTCTACTCTGACACACATGGGGTCGGAATTGACTTGACGGCTACTGGTTTGTTTTTTGTGTTTTTTTTTTAATGTATTTCAATAATAAGATAGTTGGTTCCTAAATGTCACCATTAAACACCCAATACCATAGTCCTGTCCATGAAATACAGTCTATGAAAAACATCTTTGACATAGACAAGGAACTAAACAATCTCATTAGGAAAAAGACATCTCCTGATTATGCCAAAGTACACTGTTGGGTTTTTTTAATCCATTAATAATTTTTCATAGGAATTGCACAGGGTCAACATTTCTAGCATCACATTCTCTCATGTAAATGGCAAGCTGTTAGGTTATCGCTTAGCACTGCTTTGTCAGAATTTTTAACCACAATTTTAAGCGACTTTAATCATTTTTCTTTGACAAATAAGAAGTCTAAAATTATCCTGAGCCTTTTATTTCTCCAAGAGGCAAATGATGTTCTTAACTATTAAGAGAAGAGATTAGCCAGACAACAGCTCCAATGTGCTGCCTTATTTCCATTGTATCAAGACCAATCTTTCATAATCTTCTTTATATAATGGGGTGCCACACAACACAGAAAATTATTATGAAAATAAGAGCCTTTACGTCTATCTAACGCCGTATTCTATAGCAGGGGCAAATTTAATTTCTTTTCACATTTCCCATTTTCTATAGCTACTGAACTCTTTTTTCTACCTTGTTCTCTCTTTAAAGTCTGCATGACACCTAAGTGCCAGAACCTATATTAGAAAAGGCCATTCACAATCAATGACATAAAATGTAGCAAAACTTGTTAAAGATGAGATTTACCAAAAGCCTTAAAGGAAGTACTAAACACCTCTGTTAGCAATATTACTTATTTCTGTAGCAAGAAGCTGTTGATCTTCAGTTAATAACTAAAAGGAGCACCAGACAAATGAAAGCTTTTCCAGGATACTACATGACATTTTAGCATAGAAAATAATCATGTGAAACATTTTAAAATAAAATCTAATTGCTTAAATAATCACCATCAAAGGAATATGACAAAAATTTCAGGTAAAGACTGAAAAGAAAATCTGATAAACAAGTTCTCATCATGAAGATGATTCTTTGCTTGAATTTAACCTTCTCCCGGAATTCAGTCAAACTCATTCCGGTGGGTAAACACAGATAGTGTTTCATATTTGCTTTTCTGCATATGCCACGGCATTTATAAAGCACATACCAGGTCCTCAAAGATGTCCCTTTGGTGCACGTGAATAGTAATCAAAGTCTCATATTTCACTCGTTCCATAGAACTCAGGTCCTTTGTGGTGATGTCGATCAGTGTGTTCAAAAGATCCAGGAAAGACTGATTGGTTTTCTGCATGATTTTTTTATCAGACTTGGCATTTGTAAGGGCTTCTTCTGAATCCCGTGTCCATATCATCTGAATCCCTAATAGTCCGACCTTAATGGAAATAAAAAGGCTTTATGAGTGCTTCTGGAGTGTTTATATATTTAAGGAGAAATTACAACATTGTGCCTGTTGTTAGGTGTCTTCGAGTCGGTTCCAACTCAGTGACCCTGTCCACAACAGAATGAAACGCTGCACCAAACGTTGTTACTGGCTGTGATTGTTATTAGTTGTGATTATACAAATGCAAAGCCATCCTTGATGACATCACCTTGATGTGTTTCCAAACCTGTGGAAACTCTATTCACTTGCTCATTTGGCAATTAAATACGTAGAGCTTCATGAAGTGCCTACATCTTTTTTTCTTATGAATTTTATTGCTTCAGTCATGTTTCTCCCTAGATAGATTTTTAAGTTACTTGCAGGTAATGAATATGTCTGAAACTTGTTTTATCAAAACTAGCACAGTATTTGTCCACAGCAGACACTCACAAAATCTTTATTGATCACAATAACTTAGAGAACATTGTTTCCTGAATTTTAATACTGAGATATATTTCTCATTTTTTAGTAAGGCATACACTCAATACATTTTTATGATATATGTACATTGTTACATAAATAAAGACACTTAGTAGAAAAAGACCTGATTTAAGTTAAATATAATGTATTGAGTATCTCTACAACCAAATACATATAGAAGTCTATTTATATATGTGTAAGTATAGATATATAGAGAGAGATAGAACCAAATAATCTGTAGCTGAAATATATAAGCTTATCTATATTTAATGGATCCTTATGAAAATCTTTATAGTTGTCCAGAGTTAAATTATAGCCATTTGTAAAGCTTAAAATAGTCTATGTCTGAGATCTAAAATGACTCTTCTATGAAAGATACTTTCCAATTTGAATACACTGACCTGAGCAGGGAAGGAAGAAAGAAATTCAATCAGCTGGAAACCTGTTTCTTGAATATTTGCTGCTGCCTGACGAATCACCAGATGTAATGAGGACTGAGATTCCTCCAAGAGAGAATTGAGCCACACTTCCACATTGCCCTCTGCCATCACAGGTTTATCCAATTCAATCGTCTCACCCTCTCGAGAGGAAATTGACAGCATGCGATCATAGATCTATGTTAGAAACAACAAAAAAAAAGTTATATTCATATAAAACACGAAAAATAAGTTTTGACTTTTCCTCCATTCCCCTCTTGCCAATGTTATCCTTCTCAGAAAGTTAAGCTACATATCATAAGATACAAGTAAAATAGGATATAAAATCCATTCCAAAGCAATAAAAAAAAAGTTAACCAGGAAATCTAAAAAAGAATACTAACTCAATCCCAAATAATCTATACTCAAGAGGGGAGAACTTGTTTTCTAAAAGAAACACTTAATACAAATGGGATGATGGAAAAATCTCTAACATTTCCAAATAAAATGAGATTCTCTAAGAGTCTGTCATTCTGCAGCACAAGGTTATCCAGCTGAGATTTAGCAATGAGTCGGTCATTCAGACTCTGTACTATAAACATCGTATGTTTTACAGAAGCTTGTGGTTGTGTATAATGTCCTCTAATTCAAACCAGCTCTTACTCTGGTCATCTCCCTTCACGTCTACGCAGCATGGTGTGACAAGAAGAGCAGCCATCTGGAGTTCTAAGACACAGCTTCCAACGGTGCTCTACCATCCACTGGCCACGCAACATCCCTGAGACTGAATCTCTTGCCTATAAACAGGCATTACAAATTATGCCTCTCTGACTTCCCTATCCACCTCACAGGTTGTCCATGCCAATTAAAATAACGCAAACTATAAAGCAAATGTAACTGTTTGTCATTGTTTCTATTGTTTGATAAATGGAATATTGGTCTCTCAGGCTCATATCTGTGGCCATTAGCTGCCTTCAAGTCAGCTCTGACTCATTGTGATCTTATGTATAACAGAACAAAACCTTGCGCAGTCCTGCGCCATGTTTATGAGAGTTGGTATGTTTGAGTACGTTGTTGCGGTTATCGTGTCAATTCCTCTTATGGAGGGCTCCCTTTGTTTTCACTGAGCCTCTACTTTACCAAACATGATGTATTTTCTAGCAATTAATCCTTCCTGATGACATGTCCAAAGTAAGCAAGTCAAAGTCTAGCCATGCTTGCTTCTAAGGAGCATTCTGGTTGTATTTCTTCTAAGACTGATTTATTTGTTCTTTTGGTAATTCACGGCATACTTAATATTTACAACTGTACTAATGAAGTCCTACTTAGTTGATGACCAGTGTGGTCTACCAAGAAGCCAATGAGGCTTAAGCTTCAGGGCTCCTTATTTCCACAGATCCCTTCCAAAGTCCTGAACATAAAATTATATTTGTAATATTCTTAAAGAGGATTTACAAAATTTGCATAAGCTTCAAGGCCCTCAAAACCAAGATCTTTCCCTGGTAGTAGCGATCATATGGCAGGAACAACAGAAAACAATAACCATGCAATTTAAGAAGTAATTCCTATGAACAGAAGCTAAAACTCCGTGGGCATTCAATTGACAAACGAGGAACTGTAAACTATCTTCAGTCTACAATGAGACAAGTAGAAGCTTCGGCCTAGGACCATGAAGTCAGAGGGTGGATCATCAGCTGTAGCAGAAGAATTTGAGAAGAATATCAGCAAGAGTTGCCTGATTAATTCAGTCCCCTCATTGGACCACACATCCCACAATGATCTACAAGAAACATTGATTTTAAGGCATTAAAATCCATCCTGTCTCCCTTTCTCTGTCTCCTCTGTCAAGGCCTCCTTATACCAGTTCATCATTTTCCATCTTGACTTTGCAATTGCTCCTGATACTGGTTTCCTTGCCCCCTTCCATTCCACCTCCTACACTGTGCCAGAAAATCTATACAAATCAGGTCACTCCTCTGCTTAAACACCTTCCATGGTAATTTAAAATTCTGTCCTACATTTTCCCCCTTTCGGTCAGGATTCGTCTATAGAATCTATAGTTCACTAATGGTAGCCGGGCACCTTCCAGTTCTTCTGGTCTCCTGGCAAAATGGGCAGTTGTTCTTGGAGGCTGGATGAACCCCTGAAACTATTTCCCTGAGATAATAGTTAAACCTTAAACCAAAAATATCCCCTAAAGGCTTCTCAAAACCAAACAACCGTTTAGCTTAAACAGTTTAGTTTAGTAAAGAATGTCTTCCTTGAGCACTGAGCTCTTTTAAGATATATCTACATGGGATCAAACTGACAACAGGAACTCAAAAGATTACATAAGAAACTTAGGGGGCAGTGAGTTTGTTAATTGGGGAGGAACCACCCCCAAAACAAGGATGAGAATGGCTGCACAATTCGAAGACTGTAAGCAATCTCACTGAATTGTACAGGTAGAAGTTGTTGAATTGGTGTATGTTTTGCTGTGCATATTCTCAACAACAACAAAAAATAAATTAGTAAAAAACAAAACAAAAAAGAATTAAAAAATAAACTGGGTGGAAAAAAAAAAAAACTTTCCATGGCCTTTGGTCATATCCAGGATGAAAAGCAGAATTCTGTGGTGTGATGCACTTACCTTTTGGAATCTGGTCCATGCTTCCTTTTTCCTTTCTCCCTTTGCTCATCACTCCCTCCCACCTCAAACTTGTGACTCTAGGCATCCTGGGCTGCCTACACCTCCAAGCCCTTCCTGTGCCCTTCCTTCTGACTGGCCCACAGTTCCCATCTTCACCCACCTGGCTACCTTCCACTAGCCCTCAAAATTCAGGCCAAGAACCATATTCCCCTGCAGGAGGCCTTCCCGTGCACCGCAGGTCAGCCCCTGATCTGCATTCCCATGCTCTTTGTGCATAATACAAGAAATAAATAATCATTCCAGTCAAAATCATTGACAGCTTAATCGCCAAATTTCTATTGAGTACTGTGCTGCTTAAAAACCACTTCAGTATTGATTATGACATGTTCCTCCTTGGAACATGTCAAGCATCCAGCCTGGCACACAGCTGTTGTTGTGGTGGTGGTGGTTGTTATAGCTGTGTGCCTTCGAGTCAATTCCAACTCATAGTGACCCTATAAGACAGAGTAGAACTGCCCTATAGGGTTTCGTAGACTGCAATCTTTACAGGAGCCGATCGTCAAGTTCTAACTATCAAGCTTTCAGTTAGCAGTGGAGTGCTTAACTGTTGTACCACCAGGCCTCGTTTATTCAAATCTACACCTAGGCTATGAAGAAGTCACGTGGCATACTGGGCCCAAAGTTTGGTTTAGTCACTGAGGAAGAATTAATGGGCAGGGAAGTAACCCTTTGTAAACACAATGTCAACTGTCTTAATAAGGACAGTTGAGCTCCTAAGGTGTGGTGGCTGCTGGCCAGCAATCAGCATTAGGCAAACCTTTTCATGAAACGTGACGGTTTTAATGTTGTCAAACACATTCAGCAAATGCGCTTGTATGGTGTGTGAGTCCGAGGCCTGGCCCAGAATCTCCAGAAGGGCAGGGTCCGAGACGAAGAAGAACCGAGGAAAGCAAAGTCGCTTTTTCTCCAAGTATCTAAGTGGGAGGAAGAAGATAAGCTTATTAAACACACAAAGCAGGCCTTTCTGGAAATAACCAGCATAGGAAAAGTGAAAGGTTCTGAGACAGGTGGATTTTCCCACAAGACTTATCAATGTTTTTACTTTTTGTTTTGCTACCAGTTTTACCAATACTCCATGTTCCGATGGGAAAAAAAAATTTTCAGAAGGGGGGCAATTTTATTCATTTTCCACAAATGTTATGTATGCATTTTGTGCTTAATCTAGAAACTCTTTTTCTTCCTTTGTAGACCCAAACCAAACCCATTGCCGCCGAGTGGATTCCGACTCATAGCAACCCTATGGGACAGAGTAGAACTGTCCCGTAGGGTTTCCAAGGACTGCCTGGTGGATTTGAACTGCTGACCTTTTGGTTAGCAGCCGTAGCTCTTAACCACTAAGCCACCAGGGTTTAAAATGCATACAGGAGGTTGTTTTTGTTTTGTGGTTTGGTTTTGTCTTGCTTGTTTCCAAGCACAATGCTATGTCAGCTTAAAGCTGCATCTCATTCTTGGAATTGTATTCTTAAAAGGAATTCAATAAATCCATCATCAGAAGCAGAAGCAAAATTCAGCTATGAATGAGCTTTATGAAAGACCTACAGTATTCCCTGCCTCTGGGAGTTACTGAGACCCAGTGAGTGTACCCATCATCTACCTGCTTTCATTTTTATATTTGCTTTATTTTATGATGATTCCTTATGTTATGGATATATTTACTGTTATCATTGTTTCTATAGCTCTTTATCTTCATTTTCTAGCATATTTTGTTATTATTACTGTGATTCTAATTACAGGATTTTTTTTTTCTAATTTTACCAACTATCCTTTTAACGTGTGAGTCTTTTTCCTCTCTCTCTCTTTCCTCTTGTCATTTGTATTATTCATTTGTTTCCTGTGAAAAATATAGGGGAAAAATTCTTATTTCATAGAAGCAGAATTCTTTTCCTAGGAAAAGAGTGGGTTTAATAGGTGATTATGTGAATAAGTCCCCGGTGGAGCAAATGGTTAAAGCACTCAGCTGCTAACCAAAAGGCTGGAGGTTCAAGTCTACCCAGAGGCACCTCGGAAGAAAGGTCTGGTGATCTACTTCCGAAAAATCAGCCATTGAGAACCCGATGGAGCACATTTCTACTCTGACACGTATAGAGTTGCCATAAGTCGGAGTCAACTTGCTGGCAACTGGGTTATGTGAATAAGATGCTGGATCCAGGTGGCAACCTCCAAAAGCATGCTTGAGGAACTATTGATGGCCCCTTATTCAGGCAACCGCTGGACTTCTCTTTTTGGAGTGGGATGTCCAGGCTTACGGAAACAGCTAAATTACTCTAGACAAAAAGAGAGGACTTGTTTCAGAGGTTGAAAGATGGAAAGAAAAGGAGGAGCTACATGGGGAGGTTTGTGATAAGTGCAAAATTGAGGAATGAAGATGGACACGTCTTTAGTAGCTATGAGTCGGAATCCACTCGACGGCAAGGGGTTGGTTTGGTTTTGGTTTGCTGGGTGTGCTGTCAGCATCCTCTCCCACGCCCACAGGATGCTCATTAAGAGCCATTACGAGCCCTTGTTGCTGCAATTGGGTCTATTGACTTTTGCGATGCGAAAAAGCACAAAGTCTGGCCTCAAAGAGGGGACAGGATAAGACAGAGGCTGCTCAGAGTCCTAACCTCCCCCTCCATTGTCGTAAAGGCTGACTGTTATGATTTTATGTTTTCCTTAGTTTGTTTTAGTTTAAACATGCTAATTTCATTGTTAAAAATATGCCCATTCTATTTTTTTTTATAACTTTGATTTTGACTCTTAATAACTTAGTTATGAATTTCTGCCCATAACGTCTTACTCTCTTTACAACACCCTGCTCTGATTCTCGTGAGGGGCCTGGTGATGTTTTCCATCCGGGTAACTCACACTGGGAGGAGGCGTGGCAATATGGCAGCCCAAGCTTCAGGAAGGCACAGAGAAGACAGCTTCTCTTCATGGAGACACTCCCGCTGGCCCACCAGTCAAATTATTACCTGCTCTTTCTGAAGACTGTTCCTCGCAACCCTGACCCTTATCATCTCAGGACAATGTCGTTTTGTGTAAACATTAACACCCACAGATTTATACTGTGCTTATTTATACATGTGGCTCATTAACCTGTTCCTGGCAACAGAATCAAAAGTGAAAGAAAGTTCAGGAAAAACTGCGCATCATTTTAGAGTAGACTTTTTGCTCTGAGGAGTTATAAAATGACGCAAAATGTTGAATGAGACAGTAGGATCTACCCATGATAAAAAGAAAAAAAAAGAAAGAGAAAAGACAGAAATAGAGATGTGGTATATGTGTGTGTGTGTATGTGCATAAATGCTTGTATGCGTGTATAGGTGTGTATGTGTGTGTCTGTGGGTGCGTAAATGGATAGATATTATATGAGGCATTCATTACTGTATAATCTTGCCTGTTTGTGTATAATATACACTGTTTCCAACTGTTCTTGGCTGAGTATCATGAAATATTTTGGTTCTTTCAATGTTTGTCTGAGAAGCAAATCAGAAAAATAAGTGTATAAATTTTAAAAAGCAGTGACTATATGAGAATGTTTGTTGAGATCTTGTCCCAGTCATAGAAGCAATCTTAATTCCTATAATTGCAACATCAGGACAAGACCTTGTCAGTGTTTGAAGAGAATACGAGGCTCCAAACTTCAGTTTTATCTGTGCAACAACTTTCAACATGACTTTTTTTTCCCCGGTTGCCATTGAGTCCGACACCATGCGTGTCAGAGGAGAACTAGGCTCCACCGGGTTTTCAGTGACTGATCTTTCAGAAGTAGCTCACCAGGTCTTTCTTCTGAGGCACCTGTGGGTGGGCTCAAACCTCCAACATTTTGGTTAGCAGTCAAGTGCTCATACGTTTGCACCACCCAGGGACTCCTAACATGACTTTAGTATTAACAAAATAAAGTAGACTTCGTTCATACTACCTAGTCTCTCTGTTCCCTTTCATCTCTAAGATGTTAAGAGACCTTTCAAAGGTAAATATGACGGCAAACTTACCCAGTAAGGGATTTCTGGCATATTTCCAGCTGGTCCAGCATGTGGGGTAAAAGCTGCCCCAGGGTCTCATCTCCGACACAGCAGTGAACCGCATTTGGCAGTTCATGCGCCCGAGTCATGATCTTCACCCAAGACTTATCGATGTTGGAAAAGCGCTTGGCTTCCTATAAGAACGTGGTAAAAGAGCACACTCGGGTATGTATACGATCTCAGTGACAGAGCATCTCACATTTGGTGTTAGCTGCATCAAGTCAGCCCCCAACTCATGGCAATCCCACGTACAACGGAATGAAACACTGCCCAGTCCTGCACCATCTCCATGATCGGCTGCCAGCCAGACAGTTGTGATCCCAGGGTTTTCACTGGCTGATTTTCAGAAGTAGATCACCAGGCTTTTTTTGCTAGTCTGTCTTATACTAGAAGCTCCACTGAAACATGTTTGACATCATGGCAACATGTAAGCCCCAACTGACAGGCGAGCGGTGGCTGTGCTTGAGGTGCATTGGCCAGGATCAAATCTGAGTCTCCCATATGGAAGGCAAAAATTCAACCACAGAACCAGCACAGGAGCCCCTCCCACTAACGCCAGAATTCTAACAAGTCTTAATAAACCTGTTGCCATGGAGTCGATTCCAACTCATAGCGACCCTATAGGACAGAGTAGAACTGTCCCACACGGTTTCCAAGGCTGTAATCTTTACAGAAGCCGACTGCCACATTTTTCTCCCATGGAGTGGCTAGGGGGTTTAAACTACCAACTTTTTGGTTGGCAGCCCAGTTCTTAACCACTGCACCACCAAGGCTCCTCACAAGTCTTAATACCCCAGCTGTATACGTCTAATGTTACTCACGTTCTATTCCAAAGTCTCCTAAGGCCTTTGGCACGATATCACTCTCTTTCTTAAATAAGAATCTTTAACTCAACCCTGTAACCCCAAGGTTAAGTAAAAACAGAAATCATATTTAAAAAGAAAAAAAAAAAAGCAGTAATACAATACAAGACAATTTGGCAGGGAGGGACATGCCACTTATTATCAACAGTTATCTCTAAACAGAATGATTAAATGTAGTTTTCTGTTTATCCAGTTTTCTACTTTTCCAGTTTTCTGCTTTGAGCATTGGGTTGTGCACTCAAGAAATAAAACAATTAAAGATAAGGATACAAAATTAATTATACTATGACCCTAAGTTTGCAAAATAAAAAGATAGACATTTTTCAGAAAATACTCAGAGTATTTTGAGATGAGAGGAATAATTATTTTCTTGTTTAAAGCTTTCTATATTTTACTAATAAGAATATATTACAAAGGAAAAATGAAACAGGACCTATACCTCACACCATACACAAAAACTAACTCAAAATGGATCAAAGACCTAAGCATACAACCTAAAACAATAAAGATCAAGGAAGAAAAAAATAAGGACAACACTAGTGGCCCTAATACATGGCATAGAGAGAATACAAACCTTAACTAACAGGGCACAAACACCAGAAGATAAACTAGATGATTGGAAGGTCCTAAAAATTAAACACTTATGCTCATCAAAGAAGCCCTGGTGGCATAATGGTTAAAGCGTTTGTCTGCTAACTAGAAGGTCGGCAGTTCAAATCCACCAGCAACTCCCTGGAAATCCTACGGGGCAGTTCTACTCTGTCCTATGAGTCAGAATTGACTCAATGGGAACAGGTTTGGATTTTTTTTTTTGTCCATCAAAGACTTCTCCAAAAGAGTAAAATGAGAATCTACAGGTGGGGGAAAAAAATTTGGTTATGACATATCTGACAAGGGTCTAATCTCTAAAATCTATAGAATACTTCAAAACTTTAATAACAAAAAGACAAATAATCCAATTCAAAAATGGGCAAAAGATATGAACAGACACTTCACCAAAGAAGACACTCAAGCAGCTAACAGACACGTGAGGAAACGTTCACGATCATTAGCCATTAGAGAAATTCAAATCAAAACTACAATGAGATACCATCTCACACCAACATCACTGGCACGAATCTAAAAAATAAAAATAACAAATGTTGGAGAGATTGTGGGGAGATTAGAACTCTTATGCAATGCTGGTGGGAATGTAAAATGGTACTATCACTATGGAAAACAACATGGCACCTCCTTAAAAAGCTAAAAATATAAATATCATACCATCCATCAGTCCCACTCCTAGGAATATTTCCGAGAGACATAAGAGCCGTCACACGAATAGACATATGCACACTCATGTTCACTGCAGCATTATTTACAATATAAAAAAGATGGAAACAGCCCAAGTGTCCCTCATCAGATGAATGGATATACAAATTATGGTACATACACACAACAGAACACTATGCAACCATAAAGAACAATGATGAATCTGAGAAACATCTCACAACGTGGATAAATCTGGAGGGCATTATGCTGAGTGAAATAAGTCAATCACGAAAGAACAAATATTGCATGAGACCACTATTATAAAAACCCAAGAAAAGGCTTATACACACATACAAAAAAATACTCTTTGATGGTTACAAAGGAGGGGAGGGGTAAGGAGGGGAAATAACTAAATAGACAGTGGACAAGTGTTAACTTTGGTGAAGGGAAAGACAACACTCAATATAGAAGAAGTCAGCACAACTTGACCAAGGCAAAGTCACAGAAGCTTCCTAGACACATCCAAATACCTTGAGGGACCAAGTTACTGTGGCTGAGGGCTGGGGGTCATGGTCTCAGGGGACATCTAGGTCAACTGGCATAATATAGTTCATAAAGAAAATGTTCTACATCCTACTTGGTGAGTAGCATATGGGGTCTTAAAAGCTTGCAAGCAGTCATCTAAGATACATATATTGGTCCCATCACGTTCGGAGCAAAGGGGAATGAAGAAAACCAAAGACACCAAGGAAAGTATCAGTCCAAAGGATTAATGGACCACATGTACCACAGCCTCCATCAGCCTGAGCCCAGAAGAACTAGATGGTGCCCGGCTACCACCACCAACTGCTCTGACAGGGATCATAATAGAGGGTTCCAGACAGAGTGGGAGAAAAATGTAGAACAAAATTTAAATTTACAAAAAAAGACCAGACTTACTGGTCTGACAGAGACTGGAGGAACCCCTGAAAGTATGGCCCCCTCAGACACCCTACTAACTCAAAACTGAAGCCACTCCAGAAGTCCACCTTTCAGCCAAAGATTAGACAGGCCTATAAAACAAACAACAACACACGTGAGGAACGTACTTCTTAGTTCAATCAAGTCTACAAGACTAAATGGGCAACACGTCCCCAAAAGCAAAGATGAGAGGGCAGGAAGGGACAGGAAAACTGGATGAACGGACCCAGGGAACCCAGGGTGGAAAGGGAAAGGGGGAGAGTGTTGACACATTGGGGGACTGCAATCAATGTCACAAAACAATTTGTGTATAGATTTTTGAATGAGAAACTAATTTGCACTGTAAACTTTCACCTACAATGCAATAAAATTAAATATAAATATGTATTAATATACATTAATACATTATGTATTATATATTGTATATACCCCACCTAGCTACATAAATATTGTATGTAAAAGTGTCCATCATTAAGTCCAGTTTGAAATTCTTCTCCATCTATCAAGAGAAAAAAAAGAAAAGTATATCCAAATATAAATGCAGAAATAAGAAAGGAGAGAGGGAGGGAAGGATGGAGGAAGGGAAGGAGTGAAGGAGGGAGGGAAGGAGGAAAGAACGTGTAGCAGATACATTTCACTGGTGGCAAAAAAAAAAAAAAAAGTCTGTCTTACAATTTGTTAACAGATCTGTTTTCCATATTAACCTGAAAACTAAACAAAGAGAAAGTTAGAAAACCTAGGTGAAGAGAATGCTCAACATAACCACACTTTCAAAACCCAGATACATAATTAAAATGTTATAATTTTGCCAACAATTTAAGCTAATAGGATAAGAATCCTTGAGATTTGATAAAAATGTTTTTTAAAAATCTCAAAACACAGTTTGATGGAAAAAAATATACTTAAGATTTTGAGAGGGAAGCCTTTCTGTTTTGTAGCCTTTTTCCTGCAGATTTGCAACTTTCAATTTTACGTTATGGATATAATTGCATAAGCTATATATATTGAGTGTTATTTTAAAATGTCAGTAGTAGAAGAACAAATTATACTACCATTCTCAAGATAACTATAATTCTGCACTATACCAAATACTACCTTCAAATTATCTGAAGAGGCACATCAATTATGCAGGCATTCAATCTTTGTTGTTTTACCCTTCATTTCCTACAAAGCTCACAGTTTTATGGCATTCTTACCCTCTGATTTCCACCTCCTTCTCTTCCATAATCAGTCACTCCCTTTGAAGAACAACATCATCAACAACAACAAAAAGATGGGGGGGGAGGGTGGCAACAGGGGTAGAAATATTATTGCATATTTAAAGGAATGATTACTCATTGGATATTTTTCTAATATAAAACCTGATGAAATCATAAAGAAAACTCCAGAACCTTGGGGAGCTGCTTGGCAATGTCTCCTCCCACAAAGACGGCTTCTAAGTAAATCCATAAGTTTTGCACCATCATCCAGTTCTCGATAATGTCTGTTGAGTTAGAAAGGTACTGCACCCATTTTTGAATCTGGGCTTTGAATTGCATATTGTACCTAAAATGAGAAATACGTTCAGCATTTCTTCTTGTTGCTGTTGTTTTCATACTTAAAAAAAGCAAAAAAAAAAAAAAAAATCCTAGTTAACTTTCTATTTCCTTACAACTTGAATTATGTCATTGGCTTTTATAATTTAAAAATGGTTAATTCAAGTACAGGCCCCAGACACCCTTTTAGCTCAGTATTGAAGTCACTCCTGAGGTTCACCCTTCAGCCAAAGATTAGACAGGCCGATAAAACATCATGAGACTAAAGGGGCACACCAGCCCAGCGGCAAGGACTAGAAGGCAGGAGGGAACTGGTACCAGTCTGCTATTTTTCCTGTCTTCATGAATTAAATTGGTTCTCTCTGAACAAAATCTGTTCTCTACCTTGATCTGCTGTCCCATTAAAGAATGTACACAACTAAAAGTTTCTAGTCCATAGATGTTGGCAGAACAGGTTTTCCAAGCAGAATGATAATTCTGAAATTCAGAAATATTTTCCCCTGGACTCTAGAGCCTGTTGAGTTGTCAAATGTACAGAGAGGCTTGTCAGCAACAAAGTTGAAATGTTCAGCAAAATCCAAATGGCTAATTACATATTGCGTTATTTTGTCCAATTGATGGTCTCAGAGGCATCTCACAAATAGAGGATAATGAAATAAAAACAGTATTTCACGTTCTGGGTCAAAGGCTAAAACTCAAACCAGTATTTTAAATATTGGCTAAAGGGAATGAGGGGGAATTTTTATAATGCACTTTTTATTAATTTCCCTTGACATCTTTATTTGTATCATTCTCAAATCTAAGAAGAAGAGAGGCGGGTTTCCTACCTGTTGCTCAGCAGAGAACCCAGCACCATCAGGCTGTCCTCCATGTTGGCGATGATTTCAGAGGTACTGTCTCCTCGCAGGAGGAGTTCTCCACGGGTTTTAAAGCTGCCGAACGTGAAGGTTTTGTTGTCCCATTCATTGATCACTTGCTTCAGCTTTTGCTCAATGTCTCTCTCCTTCACTGCGCTGATACAGATGTCCTAGCAAAAGTGTAAGCTCTCATTTTAGTCCATGGAACTCACACATTCTTTTTTAATAGTCTAGGTGCACCAAAGGCCCTACTTTCACTATTTGCTTCAGGTATATCAATACACATTTGTATTTCTAAATTTAAAATGCAATATAATAAATTGTGTATTTATAGGTAGATAATAGACTTAAGGATAGTGATGGAAATAGAGATATGACTAAATACCAGAGGCTTAAATTATAAAATTCCCCACCAAACTATTCCAGAAAGAAGATGATGAACAAGATATACGATAAACCCATTAACATAGCAATGGTTGGATTCCAACTCAAAGCGACCCTATAGGACAGAGCAGAACTGCCCCATAGGGTTTCCAAGGAGCAGCTGGTGGATTCGAACTGCCAATCTTTTGGTTAGCAGCCGAGCTCTTAACCACTGTGCCACCAGGGCTCCAAGATATATAATAGCCTTTTAAATTTTGAAACTTCGTAGCACAGACTCAAAATTTAACATGTCTCTGACTTAGCTAAGTGTGACAGGAGGAAATTAGCAGCAGCCTCATTTCTTCCCACCTGTCTGCATCCTCTGCACGCTCATCTTCTCCTGGACCATTACACAAGCCCTGCCCTCACCCTCTTACCTTCTCACACGACACTCCCTCCCTGGGTGAGCTCAGCTATGCCCATGCATTCAGTAACCTTTTATATTTCCAAGTAAGACCCACATCCCATTGCCTACTGGACATCTCTTCTTGGATATTTCAAGGGAACTCCAAACACAATCCAAGAAATGTCAAACTCACACCCAAAATCAAACTCATGATCTTTGCACTTTGTCACCCAACCCAATCCACTTCCGATAATCCCTATCTCAGTGATAAACACCATGACCCATTTGGATCTCTCAGCAAGAACCCTAGGGTTCATTCTCAGTCCCTTCCCTTCTTTCTCCTACCACAATCACTCCATTGTCAAATTCTGCCCAGTTTTACCCCTTAAAGATCTCTTGACTTTTTCCTCCACTCTCTAGCTTCACTAGCTCCCATCTTGTCCAACACATCATTATCTCTTGCCTGGGCTACTTTTACAACTTCCCAGTTGGTTTCCCCATTACCCCCTTCTTAACCAAAAAAAAAAAAAAAACCATTGCCGTTGAGTCGATTCTGACTCATAGCGATCTATAGGACAGAGCAGAACTGCCCCATAGGGTTCCCAAGGAGCAACTGGTGGATTTGAGCTGCCAATCTTTTGGTTAGCAGCCGAGCTCTTAACCACTGTGCCACCCGGGCTCCACCCCCCATTTGCCTTCTCCAAATCTTTCTCTACACTGCTACCAGAGTGATCTTTAAAAAGTGTAAATCTAACCATGTCATCACCTGCTTAAACACATCTGCTATACGGCTCTCCATTACTCTAAAGATCTAAATTGACCTATTTTAGTCCCCCTCTGCCTCCCCAGCCTCAGCTGTCTTTACTGTCCCTCACCTCCACCGCATCCACACCAGCCTTCTTGCAGTTCCTCAAACTCACCTCGAGCTTTAGCACATGCCATTCCACCTGCATAGATCTGTCTTCTTAGCATTTGCCAACTCAGTGCCCCTTACACCCACCACACAAGCACACTCCCCTCACCTGCTCAGTCCCACACAGGTGACTCGGCCTTCTCTACCTTTATCACCCTTCCACCACCCCCAAATAGGTCAAACCTCTTTATCGTAGGCGCCTTAAAACAGAATACCTTTCCTTCAGTGGTATACCATGCCTTATCATTATACTTTTACTTATATAATTATTTAATTACACAAATCATTTGTTGTTGTTGTTAGATGCCTTCAAATCAGCCCCTTACTCATGGTGGCACCATGCACAGCAGAACAAAATGCTGTCTGGTCCTGCACCATCCCCATGATCAGTTGTGGATCAGACTGTTGTCATCCATATGGTTTTCATAGGCTGATTTTTAGAAGTAGATCACCAAGGCCTTTCTTCCTAGTCTGTCTTAGTCTGGAAGCTCCACTGAAACCTGTTCAGCATCAGAGCAACACCCAAGCCTTCACCGACAGACTAGTGCTGGCAGTGCATGAGCTGTGTTGTCCAGGAATTGAATCTGGGTCTCCCACATGGAAGGCAAGAATTCTACCACAGAACCACAAATCATTTAATGATCTATTAATGCAAGGATGCATCCTTATATCCCCAGCACCTAGCACAGGCCCTGTCAGACAGTATACACTCAATAAACACTTGTTGAAGAATTGGTGAATGAATGCCAGGAAAAGAGTTTCAATTGTCCTAACTGGATTTACTGACCCAACATTCCATAATGTAGAAATGCTCTTAAAATAAGTCCCACGAGACCTTCCAATCTTCCACCACGTCATGCTTTCTATCAACTGTACCTCGATTTCCTCTTTGTATTTCAGAAGAGGTGCCTCCATAATATTTCTTAACTTGAAGGTTTCATTCCCCACATCCAGACTGTGCCCAGTGAGAGCGGTTATTCGCTCCCAGTGCCTTGCCATCATAGCCTTACTGGCCATGTGCTCCAGCAGGGGGCAGCACTCGCTGAAATCATCAATGGTTTTCTTCAGGTCTAGAAAAGCCTGCCAGTCCTTCAAGGCCCTGGGCAGTTTGCGACACCTGCGAAGGGAAGCCAACGTGAAAAGTCAGTGCGATCGGAGACTGGAAGAAAACTCCAGTTCAAGATTGTTAGCACATCTACCAAACACACCCACTTCCAACACCTATCCCATTTTCCAAATGTCACATCTCAGAGCATATCTGTTAACATAATATACTGATTTTTATATTACAGAAAGTCACTCCTCCCTATCAGGAAAGGTTTCTTTTCAATCCCTCATAACAATTAACTAGGTAAAAAACATTGTTTTGAAGGACAGAGGTGCCTTTCAATTCAATTCAATTCTACAAACACGTATTGAGAACCTACTTAGTACAAAGCACGGCACAGTGTATCAGGTTGTCAGCTGAAATAAAGAACAAGTGGCCCTCCAGTTCCTTTGGGTATAACACTTAAAATGATGTGCTCAGTGAAATAAATTAGTCACAGAAGGACAAATATTATATGATCCCACTTACATGAAATATCTAGAATAGGCAAACGTGTAGAGACCAATGTTTATTGGTAGTTACTAGGCTGGGGGGGGGGCCAGCGAGAAAGAGAGAAAAGGAGACTCATTGCTTAGGGGACACTGAGCTTCTGCTAAGGGTGATGGAAAAAATTGGAAGTGGGTAATAGTGATAGTTGTACAACATGTTGAGTGTAATCAACGCCACTGAATTAAACATGTAAAACAAAGTTAAAATGGCAAAAGTTTTAATATATATATGTGTGTATATATGTGTATGTGTGCCCTATGGGACAGTTCTACTTTGTCCTATAGGGTCGCTATGAGTTGGAATCAACTTGATGGCAACAGGTTACGAGTGTGTGCATGTATATATGTGTATGTGTGTGTATGTGTGTGTGTGTGCACACGCCCTATGGGACAGTTCTACTCTGTCCTGTAGGGTCGCTATGAGTTGGAATCAACTTGATGGCAATGTTAAGGATGTGTGTGTGTGTGTGTGTGTGTGTGTGTGTGTGCGCGCGCATATATAGGTGGTACAATCTAGATACTTACCACAATAAAAAATCTAAGTTAAAAAAAGTGATGTAGAAAAATCAGGGGGCTCTTGCTTTTGTTCCAGGAAGTCATCTAACATAAACTGCCAATGTTTGATAAGTGTGCTATAGAGATCAGCTTCCTCCTGACAAGATTGATCCAGGTTTAGAGGATATGCTGGGCTCCCAGCCTGCACACAGGTTAATTAATAAATACCATTTGACAAGGGTGATGACAATGGACAATAACAATGCACCAAGATGGGCTGCTGAAACATCTGGGGCAAAAAGAGAACTTCACAGCCAATTAAAGAAGAAAGCGTTGGAGGTTCCCTGGCCCTGGGCATGCTAAATATCTTATTTCTCACCTGTTCTGGAATTCTAAGAGTTCATTGCTGATTTTTTCAATATTCACTTCCGACCAAAGGATATCATAATAACTGTTCACAGTTTCTATGACACTGTTGTACAGAGTGTATATTTTCTGTAGAAGATTCAGTTGTTTCTTTATTTCAAGAAGCTGAGGATATTGTGTAACTGGCAGACCAAAAAGCTCTTCTCCCCCAGTATAGGTGATGTATTTCCGATAGATGTTATCAAATTGATTCTAACAAAAACACAGGTGAAGACGCATCAAAATGACTTACACATGAACAAACAGGCAAATGAAGAGACAGTGGCAGACACGCAAACCTCCAAGATCACTGGGAGCATGTAAATGTGGGTATGAAGTGGATGTAATTACTTACATAGAAACCACCTTTAGCTGTAACCATACCAGATAGTATTTTTTTAAATAGCAGTATCATGCCATCTTCCACAACAGGCATATATTTTAAAATACATGATTAAAACACAGTAAGATTTTGGTTGTTTAGAAGGTCATTTCTATGTTTCTACTCAAAAGGTTACCTGAAACATGATAAGCCGATCACTGGCTTCCTGTGGTTTCAAGCCAATAGCCATTGGACCATTCTGGGGGAAAAATAAACATAAAATAGAATGAAGCATCTGCATACAAATTTCATGAGCTCAAGACAGTTGAATACCAAACATTGCATGCATGTCACATACATGACAGGAAACTTAGCTTTTTTTTTTATTTGTGAAAAATAAAGCCTCAGAAAATGACTCATCTGGAAACATTTTTCAAGTCTAAAAAGAGTTAAGTTAAGGATACAAAATCAAAAAACTTTGAGAATTAGAAAGCTGTATTATTCATTTCTTAGGTGACAGGCAAAGAAGAGTCAACAGCTGTTCTATAAGAAGAACATACAATGTCTGGTTTTGAGCTAAAACACTAATGCTGTAACTCACAGATCTCACCATTCTCATTCCTATCTGTTAAGCGACCTATAATACTGTCATTCAAATTAGGTTTTCCTGCTTTAGAGCATCTTAAATACACGGATTTCTGTGCTTCTGTATCCATCACGTTCATGGATGCAATTTCCTAAATTTTCGAAGCTTTGTAAGGAGCCCTGGTGGCACAACAGTTAAACACTTGACTGCTAACCAAAGGGTCAGTGGTTCAAACCCACCAGTGGCTCCTCAAGAGAAACACCTGGTGATCTGCTTCCATAAAGATTACAGCCAAGGAAACTCTATGGGGCAGTTTTACTCTGTCACGTGGAGGCTCTATGAGCTGGAATTGACTGGACAGTACCCAACAACAATATATGCTTTGTGATTTGATGGGCTGCTAGGTAATAGGCACAAATTTTATCCTATGCTCTACATATTTCCCTTCTGTAGCACATTATAAGGAGCCCTGGTGGCACAGTGGTCAAGAGCTTGGCTGAAAACCAAAAGGTTGGCAGTTCAAATCCACCAGCTGCTCCTTGGAAACCCTATGGGACAGTTCTACTGTTTTATAGGGTCGCTATGAGTTGGAATAGACTCGGCGGCGACAGGTTTTTTTAGCACATAATTGGCTGGAAAACAAATCCCACTACACAGCATATTCCCACTAGAAGATTCTACAGTAAAAAAAAACATATATATATGATAAAAATCTGGACTCCATGGGGGCAGGGCCTCATCTGTCTTGTCCCCTGCTATGTCTTCAGCACAAAGGACAGTGCTTGGTACCAGGCTGAGTGCTCTGTGTTATTTGTGGAACGAATGAGGAAGAAAGGACAACCATTATAATGATACGTGGATAGTTTTTGTCCACACAAACTTAGAAAGCTATCAAACAACTTCAGTAACAAGACCAATGATACAATGTGAACCAAAAGAAAACCAATTACCACTGAGTCGATTCCAACTCATGGCGACCTCATGTGTGTCATAGGGATTTCAATGGCTGTGACTTTTTGGAAGTAGATTGCCAGGCCTTTCTTCTGAGGCACCTCTGGGTAGACTTGAACCACCAACCTTTCAGTTAGTAGCTGAGAGCTTAACCATGTGTGCCACCCAGATGGCCCATAATGTGAACAGCACTTTTAAATTCCCTATTTCCTGTTGAATTTATTCTGGATGAACTCTATGGGAAAGGGAAATGCTTTTGCTCTCATGAAAACAAAATTCTTATTCCTAAGTCCATCACCTTTTATGGAATCTAACCCATAATTTTTAAACTACAGCTATGTTTTTCATGCCCTATTCACTCCCCAGCCCCAAACGCACACAAAGAAAGCCAGAGTCGTACCAAGTCATAGTCCAGATAGAACTGGTGGCAGTCTTGGAGGAAGACCTCCACAGTACTGATGAGCTCCTTCCTGAAGCCAGGCTGCAGTGAGACTAATTCATTCTGCACATCACTGGCACGTGCCAGTAGCTTCTGCCACGCGTAGCGCAGAATGTCAACTTTGTCCATCTCTTCTTTTGCTATCAGAAGTCCATATTTATTAAGCAGGGCATAGGATTCCTATGTGAAAGAAGAAAATCCTAATTTCTACCAGTCACGTACACAAACCTATACACATTCAGGTATTAAAGCATTAGAATGGAAATGATCAGAACGATAGGGAATCCACCCTGAGGGTTCTAGTTATTCTACCTGCAAACTCAGACGAGCGTAAATGAGTAGCGGATCCACTCCGCTTGGGTCTCCTCATCTGTAAAATGGAAAAATATCCTGCCTCCTTCACAGGGCTTGGTGATTATCAAAGAATATTGTTTTGAATGCATTTTAAAAACATAAAATACCACATACATAAAAGTATTTTTTCTTAGACCACAAAGTTACATCTACCAGTACCAGTTGCCATCAAGTTGACTCCAGCTTATGATGACCCCATGAGTGTCAGTGTAGAATTGTGCTCCACAGGGTTTCCAGACTCATAAAAACCAAACTCATTGCCATCAAGTCAATTCCAACTCATAGCAACCCTACAGGACAGAGTAGAACTGCCCCAGAGGGTTTCCAAGGAGCAGCTGGTAGATTCTAACTGTTGACCTTTTGATTAGCAGCTAAACGCTTAACCACTGCACCACCAGGGCTCCATGGGGTTTCCAGTGGCTAATTTTTCAGAAATAGATATCTAGGCCTTTCTTCTGAGGCACCTCTGGGTGGACTTGAACCTCCAACATTTCAGTTAACAGCCAAATGGTTAACCATTTGTACCACCCAGGGACTCCACAATTACATTAGTCTCATTTAAAAAAATATAGTGACCCACTGGTGATAAAACATTTTTATATAGAAAAAACAATACGATATGGTACAAAAAAATACAAGTAATGTATGACACTATTCAAACTGTATAACTCTCTGCCCCTCTGTTCCTTTGTGCATAAAGTAGGGATGGTAGTAAGGATTAAATGAGTTAATGCATGTATGGACGCTTTGGGGCCCCACTGGATCCCATTTGCCAGCTAGTATTTGCATCCCCCACTGCTAGGAGTGACAGCTGCCACCTTCCCTGGAGAATTGTCCTCAGTTCTAAATGGAGGCCTCCTCATGGGGAGGTTATGGTCAATGACCAAGTGATTTGGGGGTACAAAGGGCAACCCCCTTGCCTCAAGGTGGGGCCAACTGTGTGGTACAACTCATGCTCCTGAGCTCCTCATGGGATGAGGCTAGACCACAACTGAGACCACATCCTCACTTAGCTTTACCCCGTCTGTTTCTGCTTCCCTCAGTCCCCTTGTTCTGTGAGACTCACCAATAAATCACTGCACAGAAAGCGTTACCTCAGGCTCTGCTTTTTTGGGGACCCGACCTCAGACAACAGGCAAAAGACTAGAACTGTCCCATAGTAAGCACCGTATTAGGGTTAAGTAACACCATTATAAGGAGCCCTGGTGGCACAGTGGTTAAACACTCAGCTGCTAACCGAAAGGTCGGCAGTTTAAACCCACAAGCCACTCTGTGGGAGAAAGATGTGGCAGTCAGCTTCCACAAAGATTACAGCCTTGGAAACCCTATGGGACAGTTCTACTCTATCCTATAGGGTCACTATGAATCGGAATCCAATCAATGGCAACGGGTTTGGTTTTTTATTTTTTTGTTTCATTATCATCGTTATTGAAATGATTGTGCTCAGGTCTAGCATCCATTTGTAACTCCAATCCAGGACTGGACAAAACTTCAGCTAACAGTACCCAGGATGTGGAGGCATTGCTATTATAAACAGATGATGGGCCGTTACCTCGATGGGTCCCACTTGAAAGTCGATGGCGATCTGCTGCTCCCTGATTTCTTTCAGTGCTGCCATAGCGATCCGAATATCATCCAGGTCTTTAATTTGACGATTCAGTTTCTTATTGAATTCTTCCACAAGTGTAAAAATGTTTTCCATCTCGATCCTGTACTTTTTGTTACAATGGCGGCCTAAGACAGCCATCCAGGCCTTCGTCTCAACAGTCAAGGCCAACTTCAAACCCGCTGTAAAACCCAACGTCCACAGTTAAGCCTGAACACTTGAACCCGTATAAGAAGACCCAGTGCAACTGTTCACCAGTAATGGATACTTTGCATAATATGTGGAAAACTGGGAAGAAAATTCCTTTTTCCTACTCATGACTTATTTATTCACTTTATAGAACTCATTTTTGCAACAAGTCAAAACATATCAAAATGCTCAAAAGAAAAAATTACACGTCAAAACTCTCACAGATAAGCCTCAAATGTTTACTTTTTATTAAAAAATGGTAAACTTTAATTCCAAATACAACACATCCATCCCCTTTCTCTGAAATAGCAGTTATTTTCAAAGTTTGGTGCAAAGTGTTCAAGATAGTCCAGAATAATTAATTAAGCAGAAGGGAATCAAAAGCAAATACCAATTGGTCTTAAAATGTGAGGTCCATTTAAAAAAGTGCATCTTAAAGATAACTAGAATTCTCACAGAAGACATAACAATACTGTTGAGTTTTTATGACTGTCTTGGAGAAAATTAACCAACCTGTGTATAGTGCAATGGAACCCACACAGATGTACTCTGGCTCAGCGTTGATTTCCTGCTCTAAGTTTTGGAAATAGAGAATCTGAGATTCAAATTCAGAAAGTAAGGGGTTTTTCATAATAAACGTCATAATGGTTTCTTCTTTCTCCTTTTGCCAAATGTGATTGTAGCATTTGAAACAATCCAAAGAGGTAATAACTTCCTAGAATATAAATAACAACAGATTTAGGTTGAGAAGGAAGAATCTGAAATGGCATCATGATACTTGCCAAATTTGGATTTTTAATAAACAGTCTGATTTGCTACAAAGGGTGCCTCTATAAGGTGAAATGGTGAATTGGCTCACTCACAAGTGATAATTAGCAGAGGATGTCAATATAATGGAGAGGTCATGTTATCAAATGCTATTTTTCCCAGTACGATGACTTCTACCATCAATTAAAAGCAGCAAAGTTTAAGGCTCGACTGCTAACCAAAAGATTGGTAGTTCAAACCTACCCAGCGGGCTCCGTAGGAAAAAGACCTGACTACTTCCCACCCAGAAAAATACAGAAAGCTAGACCCACCATCACTTGTTCCAACCAGAGCTAAACCCCTGGCACAGGCTGCAGTGTTGACACGCATACCCAGAATGCACTGCAACTGCATGTTGACAGATTCATAAATGAACGATGATTTGGAGAATGAATTACAAATCATTAAAGACTCCTATATAAGGTTACAAATTCCAGAACCCTGAGCTCCTTCTACATCCAAGTGATTATAATATTAAAAATATACCCTAACTAAATTTTAGACTTTCATTTATTTTACCTGAAAGTGTGAATCCTTATTAAATTAGAACTTTTTATAATGGTGGTAAGCTGCAGCTTAAAGGAAAAAATTACATGAACTAGCTATGTAGAGATGTTCTGCTTGAGTTTTTTTATTACCAAATTTATTTTAATTGTTTGGTCCAGCTCATCTTTTCAAGACAGGCAATGTTATATGTTGATGGCCAACCTGTGGATTTGCTGAGGGTAGGTAAGGATTGCATTCCAGTTCGTTCAGGACCAGAGAAAGGGGCCAGAGATCATAGGCTCTTCTGTGGCTCAGTATCGTTCAGAAGGGGTTATGTCTATGAGAGGCTGGCCACGTCTAGTACTGTGACTAAGTGTGCACATTTTCTTCCAAAACCAATTCTGGCAATCCTATAAATCCGGAAAAAGTCCTTCAAGTTATTCTAAATGCCAATCCTTTCTATTATTTTAAGGAAGACTAACATTTGTTCATTTCCCTCATAAAATATGAAAGCAAATACAACAAAAATGATACAGGGATAAGCAGTATGTTGCTAGCATTATGTTAATCTCAGTTATGACTTACCCTTATCTTTTCATAATACTGTCACATATTCAGAAAAATAATGGTCCTTATTATTGATTTATTGTATTTTCTATGGTTACTTAGACTTTTGAAAACACAGCTGAATTTTTGTTATCATCATAGAATATTCTACTTACACTTTTATCATTTAGTATAGAGTCCATTATACTAAGCACTAGATAAATATTTGTTAAATTGAATTATGTTAACATTGTCCATAGGGAAAAAATTAAATAAAGGACCTTCAATATATTATGAAAGCAAAACTGAAAGCGTACAAATGCGAAAGTTTCCAGTTCCCTCAGGAATTACATTAAAACTAAATTTAATAACAGTTCCTTACATTGTTATAACAGTTGGTAGCTTTTCAAAGTGCTTTCAAGCAATGTAACTCATTCTATCAAAACTGAGTAATAGCAAAGATGTATTTACTGAGTAACAATTATTCCCCCAACACTGAGAAACACTCTTAAACAGTCAACAGTTCTTGGTGGAAACGTGAATATACGAGATAAAAAGAAGTAAAAAACGACTTCAGTGTTTTGATTCTTTTTGACTTGAAGAACTAAAAGGAAAGTTGAGAGAAAACAAGGTTGGAGGAAAACAATTAACCAAAGCTTGCATCTATGTGCAATGTTGTTGTTGTTGTTAGCTGCTGTCCAGTTGATTCCCACTCATATCCACCCTATGTACAACAGAATGAAACACCGCCCAGACATGCGCCATCCTCAATCATTGCTATGCTTGAGCCCATTGTTGCAGTCACTGTGTCAACCCATCTCGTTCAGGGTCTTCTTCTTTTTCACTGACTCCCTACTTTACCAAGCATGATGTCCTTCTGCAGGGACTGATCCCTCTTGATAACATGTCTAAAGTACGTGAGACGAAGTCTTGCCATCCTTGCTTCTAAGGAGCATTCTGGTTGTACTTCTTCCAAGACTGACTTGTTAGTTCTTTTGGCAGTCCATGGTATATTCAATATGGTATTTATATATTCAAACTTGCATTTATAATGTTAATATTTTATTTATTCTAATTTTGCCTGATTTTACACATCAATGCGCATACCTTTTTATTGTCTAAGATTTTTTTGACTATACAAATATGAAAAGCTGACTGTAAACCTTTTTCTATTTCAAATATATTAATATAACTGACTCTTTGAAAGTGGGTTATAATCTCATTCTGATTTGTGGTTTGGGCATATCAGATTTTTTAAAAGTTGGATTCATTTGTACTAAGCGAGGTTAAAGGCATTAACCAGAACACAATACGAAACAAAGGAATAACAATTCTTTCTCTTTACAATCTAAAATGAAAGTGATCTTCAATTAAACAAGCATTTTTTATCATAAATAAGATGCTATTAGCCACTCACTGAAGGTAGAGTGGGTGAGACCCAGGTTACATGTAGGATAAGCTGGTGGTGTCTAATTTTCCACACACACACGTGTTATAAAGCAAAGCGTCCTGCTACAAATTCTCTTGACATACCTTTTTTGTGGAGTTGATGATCGAGCTAAGCACAGAGACTAATTTTACAATCTCCTTGTTGTCAGAAACATTCTTAAAATAATTCTTTGTTTGCACTGGAATAGGTAAATTTACAGATGCTACCTCAAGGGTATCTAAAACATAGAAGAAGAAGAAGAAATGTTTATATTAACACCATAGGCATCATACTTATTAAAAGATGAGGTGATTTTTGGAGTGGTAAAGTAAGGACCAATGAAAATCTTCTCCTTAATAAAATCAATGGGAAGAGTAGAAAATATTGTTAAAACCAACTCTTCAGAGCTCAGAAAAGCTTACAACAATCAAAGGAGTGCTTACTTAGGAAAAACAGTCAATTTCAGTTGCAGTGTTTTAATTTGCTCCCTCTCCAACTCCACTATAGCTGTGAAAACCAGCAGCCTTGGAACCACAGTCACTGTGAAAACTGAAGGGGCAGACTGGGTTTGCAGCGCCTCAAGACACTCTGTCCACCAGAACTGTCACTACTTGATCTGTCTGGAAGCTCACTGGAAAAGTCTCATTAAATGAGCTTATCTTTACTTAACTCTGGAAACCCTGGTGGCATAGTGTTTAAGAGCTATGGCTGCTAACCAAAAGATCGGCAGTTTGAATCCACCAGCTGCTCCTTGGAAACTCTATGGGGCAGTTCTACTCTATCCTATAGGGTCGCTATGAGTCAGAATTGACTCGATGGCAATGAGTTTGGGTTTTTTTTTGGTTTCTGGGATCAAAAGTGGGAAAAATGCTATCCCTAAAATGTCTGTCAAAAACAATCAGCAGCAATTGTTTAACATCGCTGCTGCCTGAGGCAATGATACCAGCTGGGGCAAACAAGAGGTTGGTCAAAAACATTTTTTAAAACATCTGGAGAATGAGATACATATACAGGGTATGGGGAATCTCTGACATACCCCTGGGTTTCTATAAGGTAACACACATGTGTAGAGACATGCATGTGCCCAGAAAAGAGATATAATCTTTCATCTAATCTTTCATCTCTAGATGAATTTGAGACCTTGAACAAGCAGGAAGTAAAGGCTAAAGCACTGTTACAGACTACCTAAACATTTAGGGTGCCCCAACGCACACACAGAATTCAAAGGCAAAGGGTGAAAGACTCATTGGTTCAAGGCATTTAAGGAAAAACTCTGTGCAATCATTAGCTGATCACTAAGCTAATAAAGCAGAGACTACAGTAGTCTCTCTATGTTGAGCAAATAATCTGAGAAGCTGGACTGTATGAAGAAGAATGTGGCATCAGAATTGGTGGAAGACTCATTAACAACCTGTGACATGAGGATGACTCAACTTTGGTAGCTGAAAGCAAAGAGGACTTGAAGCATTTACTGATTGATTAAGATCAACGACTACAGCTTTCAGTATGGATTACACCCCAACATAAAGAAAACAAAAATCCTCACAACTGGACCAATAAGCAACATGATGAATGGAGAAAAGACTGACGTTGTCAAGGACTTCATTTTACTTCGATCCACAATCTATGCCCATGGAAACAGCAGTCAAGAAATCAAACAACGTATTTCATTGGGCAAATCTGCTGCAGAAAAACTCTTTAAAGTGTTAAAAGGCAAAGATGCCACTTTGAGGACTAAGGTGCACCTGATCCAAACCATGATATTTTCAATCATCTAATATGCATGCAAAAGCTGGACAATGAATAAGAAAGACCAAAGAAGAATTGATGCCTTTGAATTATGGTTTTGGCAAAGAATATTGAATATACCATGAACTGCCAGGAAAACAAACAAATCTGTCTTGGAGGAAGTGCAGCCAGGGTGCTCCTTGGAAGCAAGGATGGAGAGACTTCATCTCACATACTGTGGACATGTTACCAAGAGGGACCAGTCCCTGGAGAAGGACATCATGCTTGGTAAAGTAGAGAGTCATCGAAAAAGAGGAAGACCCTCAACTAGATGGACTGACACAGTGGCTACAACAGTATAAATGTATTTTTGTTTATGATACTTTTCTTCTCCTATTCGATTCAAAAGACAACTGCATAAAGCTATAAATTATAAAGCTGGGTGGATGGGACAAACAAAGTGTGGTATATCCAGACTGTGGAATATCATTCCACAATATAAAGAAATGAAGAAATGTTACAACATGAATGAAACTTGAAAACATTATGCTAAATGAAAGAAGGAGCTGGGGCACAGTTACGGATACTTCCTAGACATAACCAAACACCTCGTGGGATTCGTTAACTGGATTGGAAAGCTTAGGACCATAGTCTTGTGGGACAACTTGGTCAACTGGCATAATATAGTTCATAAACGTTATGTTCTATGTCCTAGTTTGGTGAGTAGCATCTGGAGTATGAAAAGCTTGTGAGTAGCCACCTAAGATACAACTATTGGTCTCTACTCATCTGGAGCAAAAGGGAAAGAAGGAAACCACAGACGCAGAGAAGAAATTAGTCTATAGGACTAATGGCCTACATGAACCACGGCCTCATCTACCCTGAGACCAGAAGAACTAGATGGTGCCGGGCTACCACCACCAACTGTTCTGACCAGGGACACAAGAGATGGTCCTGGGTAGAATGGGAGGAAAATATAGAACAAAACTCAAATTATTAAAAAAGTCAGACTTCCTGGACTAGTAGAGACTAGAGGAACCCCCAAAACTATCGCCCTGAGATACTTTAAACTTTATACTCAAATCACACCAGAAGTCATCTTTCAGCTAAATAACAGATTGGATTATAAAATGACCAATATCACCTATGAGTAATGTTGTTCCTTTAAAAAAAAAATCATCTAGATGAGACCAAAGGGTCAACAATTACCCTAAAGCAAAGATGGGAAGGTAAGGGGGAGCAAGGAAGCTAGATTAATGGAAACGGAACAACCAGAACAGAAATAATGAGAGTGACACATTGTGAAAAATTTAACCAATGTCACTGAACAACATGTATAGAAATTGTTAAATGGGAACTTAATTTGCTATGTAAACGTTCACCAAAAACATAATAAATAAATAAATAAATAAATGGAAGAAGTTAGTCACAGATGACCACATGTACTGTGATTCCATTTATATGGAATGTCCAAAATAGGCCAATGCATAGAGACAGAAAGCAGATTGGTTGTTCCCAGGCCTGAGGGGAAGTGACCCCTAATGTATACAAGGCATTTTGTTATGCAAGCCCTAGGAAACTAATCAAGAAAGAATACATGTAAGGTCAACAAAGGTCACAGTGACTGTTTTTCAAGAACTGAAAGAACGTTTACCTTGAAGTTCGTTTTCTCCCATTTCATTATCAGAATCACTGTCTTCATTATTCCTCAAAGCAGCCATTTTTCTTTCATGTATCTTTTTCTACAATGTGAAAGGATATTTTTCAGCTCTGCCCCATTTGTAATAGAAGCAATATCTACAGGTAATAGTTCCTTCATCCCACACCCACTGTCTTAGTCATCTAGTGCCTATAACAGAAATACCACAAGTGGATGGCTTTAACAAAGAGAAATTCATTTCTTCACAGTGAAGTAGGCTAAAAGTCCAAATTCAGGGCATCAGCTCCAGAGGAAGTCTTTCTCTCTCTGTCAGCTCTCTCATCAATGTTCCCCCAGACTAGAAGCTTCTCTGCACAGGGACCTCTGGTCCAAAGGACACGCTCTGCTCCTGGCACTGCTTTCTTGGTGGTATGATTTCCCCCTGTCTCTCTGCTCACTTCTCTCTTTTACATCTCAAGAGATTGCCTCAGGACACAATCCAATCTTATAGATTGAGTCCTGCCTCACTAACACAACTGCCACCCAACCTCCCTCATTAACATCATAGAGGCAGGATTTACAACATAGGAAAATCACACAACACCAGGAATCATGGCCCAGCCAAACTGATACACACTTTTTTGGGGGGACATAATTCAATCCATGACACCCACCTTGGACAACAGCTCACTGCTCCACTGTCGAACCCCTTTGGGGACACTGACTATGCACTCCACGGCTTTGTTCAGTGTCTGCTGTATGTCCTCCAGGGCAGGGGTCATGGCGATGTTGGGAATGGCCAACATGATACTTGCCTGGAAAATGGGCACACTGTTTGGTTTCATCTTGGATTCGTTGTTTCTGTCTGAGTCAACACAAAACAGAGAAGATTTAATATTTTTAACTTAAAACTGGGTTTAGCACATTTTTAACTAGAAAAATTAAAGCACCTTAAACGAGTATTTAGTACATAACAGAAGCTCAACAAATACTTGTTGAATGAATAATTCAATCAGTGAATGAAAACTGCTGGAGGAGCTAGTTGTATTCAAGACCCAGAGCAGTTGGGTGGACCCCACGCCATTTTCTGATGATGATAATTTCTTGGTATACCCTCCATAAATGAAAGCCACTGTGTAAGATCAGGCCCTAACTATGTACTGTTACCTAAAATCTTTGAAGATAGTGCTGTCCAAATAACCAGATGCCAGCAAATTAGTTAAATGTGGACTAAGGAAGCAAAAAATGAAAAACAAGAGTAATTCTCAGAACAAGTCAAAGTAGAGCAAATAACCAGTTTGGAATTTCAAATAAAATATATGCCTTCTCTGCTACAGAGTGTATAATCCAAACTCATAGCAGTTAAAAGTGGAAGGGAAAATAAAGAGTAACTCACCATTTATATGTAAGGGGCTTTTAAAGTTGGGTATAGATAAAGGTACCAATATAGAGACAGAGATACATCATGTATTATTTTATAGATGTTAGTTGAAAATACCTATAACATATAAAGTTGGGAAATATCTGTAACTTAATATTTGGCATATCAGTCAACATTTGGTAAATTCTAATAATATCTTTGTGTTAAAGAAAAAGACTATCCCCTATTCTGAATGGAAATGAAACAGAATAAAACATAATACCAAAATTCTTTCAAAGATTCTACTTCTCTTTATCTACTCTTAATTAAATTTCAAAGATGTTTTCCCATAAACAACAACATTTAAAATAAATGAAAGGATATTATTAGCTTTTATTTTTCAGTTTTATTGAACTACATTTATTTCATTATTTTTCTACTATTTTTAATTTAAAATTTAATTTCATAATGTCTTTCATTTTGATAGATTTTTGTTGGCCCATCTGGGAAATGCAATATCTGTTTGTGAATTGTTCTGAGGAAGAGATGATTGTATTGAGAATGAAGAAATCACCCAGGAAGTACTAAACTGACAGGAGAATAGGAAAATATTTTCTACCTTGGAGAGTGTGGCATTAAGAAGATTTTTCTCGCTTTTACAAAACTTGCTAATAACCTAACAATTTAACAATGAAATTATCTTTTCTATGTATCTTCTTTTAAAGGTGTGTATTGTTTTCTTCACTAATTATAAGAAATCTTATTATAAAAAGATTTAAAATGGTGCCAACTTTTATGTTATTAACAAAAGCTAAGTGACCTTAGGCAAATTACTTTACCTCTATGCTTGAGTTGTTGTAAAACGAGAGTAACGATACAACCTACATCACAGGATTGTTGGGATGATCAAAGTTCATAAGGTATAAACTTATGAGGAAGTGCTCAATAAATAGTAGTTTTTTTAAATCATTTAAAATTAATAGGAATACATATGCACACAAGGAGCCCTTGTGGCCCAAAGGTTAAGCACTCAGTAGCTAATTGAAAGGTTGGTGGTTAGAACCCACCCAGCAGCTCCGCAGGAGAAAGACCTAGCAATCTGCTCTCGTAAAGATTACACAAAAATTGAAACAAAACCCGTTTCTGTCGAGTCGATTCCAACTCATAGCGACCCTATACGACAGAGTAGAACTGTCCCATAGGGTTTCCGACGAGTGGCTGGTGGATTCAAACTGCCGACCTTTTGGTTAGCAGCCATAGCCCTTAACCACCGTGCCACCAGGGTTCCTTTGTAAAGATGACAGCCTAGAAAATCCAATGGGCCAGTTCTACTCTGTCACATGAGGTCGCTATGAGTGGAAAATCACCATGATGGCACCCAACGACAAGCACACCACAGGCACACACTTGCACACACAGCACCACTTTTGCCTGGACAGCCGGAACACAACTGTGTGGGACTATTACCCCGGAAGTGAACTGTGTTGGAGGCGTGAATGCGTTTTCGAATGGTCTCTAGGGCATTCCTGGTAACTTTCAGCAGAGCATCAGCATTTTGATGGTTGAAATGAGAAAGCAACTCGCAGGCTTCTTCCTCTAACATGGCAGTCTCTTTCTTCTTTCTCTTGACCGTCATCAAGGGCAGGAGGCCAGGCCCAGTTTCACTGGCATTAAGAGAAGATGTCAAGGCGTTGGATTTTCCTTCTTCCTTTTTCTCTGTTATAAGGCATGTGAGAGAAAGAAAGCAGGAGAAGAGAGATACGCGCACGCAAGAGAGAACCAGACACTGCAATTTAGTACATGACTGCAAGTAAACAAATAATTGCAGTTAAAGGGAAGAAAATGAAGATAAATTACGTGCAATTTAAAATCACTTAAATGCCATGCTTTTTAGAAAATGAGGCCACCAAAGGGTAGGAAAAAGAAACCAGGGCTCCACATGAACTGATGTTGGCCTCTTCTCTTCAGTGTGAGGAAACAGCCAAGCAGAGAGGCAGGAGCAATGGCTGGAAAAGCCAGACTTGGCCCCAGGGGCCTGGGTTCTGGTGCTCTCTCTTCCACCCATGGCCACAGAAGCTTGGGGAAAAACTTCCCTTCTCTGCATCTCAGTGTCCTCAACTGTCCCACAAAAGGTTTTCTCTAGTCTAGATTCTTTCCAAGGGGACTTCTAATCCATGATGCATCCTACTCTATTGATAAGGTCAAATAAAACACATACCCATATCAGCATGGAGACCTGGTGGCATAGTGGTAAAGTGTTCGCCTGCTAACCAAAAGGTCAGCATCTCGAATCCACCAGCTGCTCCTTGGAAACCCTATGGGGCAGTTCTACTCTGTCCGATAGGGTTGCTATGGGTTGGAATTGACTAGATGGCAGTGGGTTTGGTTTTTTGATATCAATATGCAAGGAGAACTAACAAGGGCGAATGCAAAGTACATGTGTACAAAGTTTAACAAAAAGCAATATGCTCAGAATCATAACTTCAGATTTGTACGTACCATTATAAAATCGAGAGGGTGTTTACAGAAATATGAAATCAATTGCTATGTTGAAAATTGTAGTTTTCAGCAAATATTCCAGAAAAATAAGATCCTTTCAAGACCACATCTCTTACCTGAACTGTCACTTTTCGAATCAACCCTATTCTCACTGGATACTTGTTCACTTTCATCTTTACATGGAACTTCCACATCCAGCAACATACTTATTAGTTCATTGACAGCTTCCTCCACTAATGAGCTTTTAAAATGTAGTATCTGAGCACCATTTACACAAAGGTCCTAAACAAAACAAAGTCAACAATGTCATATTTGTTGGTCTAGCTGTTGAGAGCACATTAGTAATGGTTGTAGTGCCCTGGGTTCAGCCTCCAGGAGAGGTTTCAGCCTCTAACGATGATTGGCCACACCCTTCCCCCTCTTATGGAGTGAAATCTCTCTCCCCAAAATATGTGTTGAATTCCCAGCCCTTGTACCTGTGGACATGCTCCTGCTTGGAAATAGATTTTTTCTTTTGTTATATTAATGAGGTCATATCAGAGCAGGGTAGATCCTAATCACATCTGAGTATAAAACGGCCAGAATAGACACAGAGACACAGGCAGGGGAAGACAGATTCCATGTGGGCATCATCTACAAACCAAGGATTGCCAAGAAACCAAGGAAAGCCCAGGGCTACCAACAAGGAAGGAAATGACACAGCCAAGCCCTTGATCTGGACCTTCAGCCTCCAAAACTGTGAGAAAATAAATTTCTGTTCTTTAAAGCCACTCACTTGTAGCATTTGTGTTACAGCAGCACTAGTTTAAAAGATACTAACCCAGGCCAGGAGTTCTGTAAAGGAATATGTTAAATACAAGGGAACCAAATGGAGCAACATGGACAAACCAATACGTTATGGGCTTCTCCAGCAGGAGAGAAAATAACTTCAAAAGTCATCAGCTGCCTCTCTTCCCATGAAACTTCCTTCCTATCACATAAATCTGTTCTAGTCAGCCTTCCTTCTCTCCTCACCTTTCCCAACAAGCATCACCATCTCCTAATTACTTTCAGAGATATTCTCTTCCCCTCCAACTAGCCTTCCACTGCCCCCACCCAGAAGCCCAACACAGATGAGCCAGGTGATCCTCCTTCTCACTCACATACACATTGACCATGCAGATGCTTGGCACTGGGAATTCATGGTCTCCAAATGCAACTGGCTTTCTAAAGCTACCCAGGAATCATTCTGCATGGTCAAAATCACTTTCCTCTACCAGGCTCCAAAAGAGCTGTGTCCTCAAACCCTGGTGTCCTCAAATCTTTACTCCATCCTCCCCATCATGCTCAGTAGATGATCTTGCTTTCTACAACACAAAGCAAATCAAGCTTCTCAGTTTTAATAAAGGCCATGTCATGAAGACTCATCCCACTCTCTGAACCCATGCCTTCACCTGAAAGACAAATCTGACTCCTTCATTTCCCTTATCTCCCCGTTTCAGAAAATGCACTGTTTCTCCTTCTACTCAAAGGTAATCACATAGCTCGAGTTCTGAAACACATTCTCTCCTGCTTCCCCAGTTAATATGTTGTGTGAACTACCCCTTCTTCTCCCTTTCTACTTGATTTTCCCCCACAGCTTATGAATGTACTCGATGAACTTCAACTCTACATCTTCCTCCAGCTGCCATAACAGCCCACTTCCAGCTCAAGGCCTTTGCACTTGCTGTTCTCTCTGCCTGGAATGCTCTTCGCCAAAGAGTCTCACTCCCTTCCCTTTCTTCTTTTCAGATGTAATTACAGAAGTCATTCCTGACCGTAGACAAAATAGCAACTTCCTGTCAGGTACATCTTTTCTCCATTATCCTCTTAATTTTTCTCATTGAACTTATCACCATCTGATGTATCATTTGCTTTTGGGGGTTTGGTTTGGTTTTCCTGTATCCTCTACTTGAAAGTGGGCTCCATGATGACAGAATTTCTCCTGTTTATTCACTGCTATAACCCCAGCAGTGGTTTGAAGTGGAGTTCCCAAAGAGTTATTGAAGAAATAAATGAATTATGAAAATTAAATAATTTCAAGGAAAGTTGTTCATTTATATTAGTAGTTAAAATTAGGTTCCATGATTTTGCCTATTACTACTTTTAAGTTTTTTAATAATAATAAAATAGTGTTGGTAGAAGGTAGTGAAATTGGTACTACTGTGTTGCTGGAGGCATTGTAACTTGGTATCACCCTTTTGAAAAGCAATTTGGTTACAAATATCATTCAATGAAGCCATTCTCTTTGACCCAATAATCTGACTTTGGGATGATAATAATCCTAAAGGGGAAAAAAAGCATGCTACATAACTGTGTTCATTACAGCTCTTTTCAAAATAGGAAAACTTTGAAAGCCTTCTAAATGTCCAGCAATAAGGAACTGAGAAGCTTAATAAAATATTATAGAGGTATCATTAAAATGATGGTTATAAAACCCATTTGGGAACATGAAAAATATTTTATGAAGAAACATTAACAGGGATTTAAAAAAAAAACACTACCCGAAACCTACTCAAGTACAGCAGGTCTTGAAACTTTATTAAAAGGCATGTAAATATGCAATACACCAAAATTACAACAAAGGTGGTGTGCCTGATAAAAATGCTACTTTTTTTCATTTTTTAAATACTCTAAAATTTACTTTTAAATTTAAAATAAATACATTTTTATAAAACAGTCAACAGAATAGGGGTAATATCCAAAACTATGGAGCCTGGTGATTTCTTGCGGGGAGGGGATTTTGGGGGAGGGTATAAAAAAATGAACAGGAGGGATAAGGGAGAATTTTAGGTCTATCTATAGTTAGTGAACGTAAGGAGAGAGGGGATTAGAAATTTACAAAATGTCAAAATTAAATTTTGATTGTAAAATAGAATACAGTATAAACGGAAGATTACCAATGTGCAGAAAAGGGTTAATACAGCAGGTCTAAGACTGCTTGCAAGGTTGGACCTCGGCTGGAGTCTGGGAACCCAGATTTCAGGAGTGTGCCTGCCCTTCCCTAACCAATGAGGATGATTGGCTGTGCCTAGACGGCTTGTGCAAACAATGTGGCTTATGCTGAACACCTGCTTTGTTTCTGGGAGTCTAGAATTTGGGAACATACTAGGCAGAGGGTGCCTACGTGACCACACTCAATAAAAAGCTTGGGCTCTGAGTCTCTAATGGGCTTCCCTGGGCAGAAACACAGTACACACGTTGCTGCATTTTCATTGCAGGAGGAAGAGTGTGCGCTGGATGACCCGTCATGAGGGGAGAGAGCATGAGGAAGCCTGCACAGGGATTTCTCCAGACTCTGCCTCTCTTTTTTTCCCTATAAGCCAGCTATGACTCCTTACTATGTCACTCTTAGCCCTGAGTACAATTATATGCTGAGTTCCACAAGTCCTTCTAGTGAATCTCCAACCAAAGGGAACCCCGACCAAAAAACCAATTGCCGTCAAGTCGGAATCTGCTGATGGTGACCCCATGTGTGTCACAGTAGAACTGTGCTCCACAGGATTTTCAGTGGCTGATTTTTCAGCAGTAGTTCACCACGTCTTTCTTCTGAGGCACCTCTGGGTGACTTGAACCGCCAATCTGTTGGTTAGCAGCGGAGCACATTAACCATTTGTACCACCCAAGGACTGGGGACTCGGATACACTATATTAAAATCATCACTGAAGAGTTGTTAGAATCAGGAAGCCTATCATGAACACTTCCCATGATGCTAAAGGGACATTCCCAAAGAAGAACTTCATGGAACACTGCTTCCAGGATTTTACTCCAGGTATAGGGAAGAACGTGTCCCATTTGCAAACACTTTTGGGAAATAATGGGTTAAAGAAAGCTAAGTGAACTCTTTTCCAGGAGACCTTATTTTAATATGCTGGTGTGCACTGGGTCTGTAAAAGGGGGAGGGATACAGGGTGCAGTCTTTAGCCTAAGCAGTTTGCACCCACATCCCAACTTTCCCAGCTTACCTAAAAACCGCTCCAGAACTGTGTGCCACAGAACACCAGTTTGGGAAACATCGCTCTATAGAAATGTTTAAACAAGAAATCCTGCCCAGAAGTTGTTTAAAATTAATTTCATTAAATTAAATCTCAGCTTACTAGAAGCTCTTCTGCAAAATAGTGTTATTCATCAAAAAAAAAAAAAGAGAAATTAGAAATGTGTTCCATAACAATTTCCTCCCTACTGATCTGAAAAGAAGTGACGTGAGCTCATACCTAAGTGACTCCTAAGAGACATTCCCCTTCATTTTCAAAGTATTGTCAGAAGTTCAGGGTTTGGAGCCCATCTGTCATAGTTAGAGGAAAAATCATTTTATGCTTCACAAAATGCCCTCTCTTTAGAGAAAAATGAATCAAAAAAATATTTTAAAATAAAAAGTATCAGTCTTCTAATGACCTTTGTGGAGCTCTGGTAGTGCAGCGGTTAAGGGCTGGGCTGTTAACCAAAAGGTCGGCAATTCAAATCCACCAGCCACTCCTTGGAAACCCTACAGGGCAGTTCTGCTCTGTCCTATAGGGTCTCTATAAGTCAGAATCCACTCAACGGCAACCGGTTTGGTTTTTGGTTTAATGATCTTTGTAGGAGTCCCTGGGTGGTACAAATGGTTAAGTACTTGACTACTAGCCAAAATGTTGGCAGTTCAAACCCATTCAGAGGTGCCTCAGAAGACAGCCTTAAAGACCCTATGGTTTTCTACTCTGCACATACAGAGAAAATCAGCTCAATGGCAACTAACAACAACAATGACCTTTGTCATTTGGAGAAACTCATCACAGGTAAGTGGCTCCTCCTGGGGGAGCTGGCAGAGAGGTGTGCTACTCATTTCTTCTAGAATGGCGTCGATGCGGAACTCAATCAAGTCATTGACCCTGTCCAGCAGCAACTCCAGTTCCTCTTTGGAAAAAAATAAAAGTAAAAAAGAGAGAGATTAAAGCATTTTGTTAAAAAAAAAAAAAAAAATCAACACACGATTAAATTATAGTAGGAAAATCAGGATTAAAGTTACTCAGTTTAGAATTAGTTTACATAACGCCCCCTAGACGTCTCGTTCACCCTTCGGTTTCACACACTGTTCTTTAACCAATGTCCCAGCTTCCTCAGCCTGCCGAAGTCTGACCCGTATTTGAAGACTCAGCTCAAATGCCTTTCCCCTAGGAGGCTTTTCTGAAATCTGAAGCTACTGCCACTGTGCTCTACACATACTTCCATCACTGCGTAGTCCATATTGTCTACTCATGTGTCTTATCTCCTTCTGGAATTCATCTTTTTCATCCTTACATCATCAGCACTTGGCACAGTGCTTATTCCACACTACCCGTTGCTGTCAAGTCAATGCCAACTCTTAGTGGCCCTACAGGACAGAGTAGAACTGCCCCATAGGGTTTCCAAGGAGCAGCTGAAGGATTTGAACTGCTGATGTTTTGGTTAGCAGACAAGCTCTTAACCACTGTGCCAGCAGGGCTCCCTTCCACATTAGATATTCAATAAATATTATTAAACCAAAATTCTCCATTTTTTTCTTTTGTCATGACTATCGTTGTTGTTAGTTGCTGTTGAGTTGGTTCCAACTCATAGCAACTGTATATACAACAGAACAAAACACTGCCCAGTCCTGCAGCATCCTCCCAATCCTTTTATGCTTGAGCCCATTGTTGCAGCCACTATGTCAATCCATCTTGTTGAGGGTCTTCCTCTTTTTTGCTAACCCGCTACTTTACCAAGCATGATGTCCTTCTCCAGGGACTGATCCCTCCTGACATGTCCAAAGTATGTGAGACGTAGTCTTGCCATCCTTGCTTCTAAGGAGCATTCTGGTTGTACTTATTCCAAGATAGATTTGTTCATTCTTTTGGCAGTCCATGCTATATTCAATATTCTTTGCCAGCACCACAACTCAAAGGCGTCAATTCTTCTTCAGTCTTCCTCATTCATCGTCTAGTTTTTGCATACATATGAGGTGACTGAAAACACCATGGCTTGGGTCAGGCGCACCTTAGTCTTCATCTTTGCTTTTCAACACTTGAAAGAGGTCTTTTGCAGCAGATTTACCCAATGCAATATGTCGTCTGATTTCTTGACTGCTGCTTCCATGGGCATTGATTGTGGATCCCAGTAAAATGAAATCCTTGACAACTTCAATCTTTCCTCTGTTTATCATGATGTTGCTTACTGGTCCAGTTGTGAGGATTTTTGTTTTCTTTATGTTGAGGTGTAATCCGTACAGAAGACTGTGGTCTTTGATCTTCATCAGTGCTTCAAGTCCTCTTCACTTTCAGCAAGCAAGGCTGTGTCATCTGCATATCACAGGTTGTTAATGAGTCTTCCTCCAATCCTGATGCCCCATTCTTCTTCATATAGTCCAGCTTCTCGGATTATAATGTATTATATATAAAGTACACTTTTTAAATTTTGCTAAAATAATATTGAACACTAAGTTCCATGGATGAAGGACCAATTCTGAAAGAAACTAACAAAAATTTTACATCAAAAGTAGAAATGATGGTTAGTGAATCTCTATCTAAGGGGCAGTACATTTGTCAACAGAGACAGTAAAATCTCTTTTTCTACTACTACTTTCTCCTAGGAAATTAAGTTGAAAGTGAATACAAGAAAGTTGGTGTTATGAACTCAAGATGGTTCAGAGATATAAATACTTGCTTAAGTACCTTACTTCCTAAAGAATAAAAGCCTGAACTTTTTCTATATTTTAAGCTAATTATTAAAGAGGCTGGCTTAAAATTCCAAATAGTTCCTCCTAGTAAGCATATTGGAGTCCTGGTGGCACAGCGGTTGAGAGCTATGGTGAGCTATGGCTGCTAACCAAAAGGTCAGCAGTTTGAATCCACCAGCTGCTCCTTGGAAACCCTATGAGGCAGTTCTACTCTGTCCTATAAGGTTACTATAAGTCGGAATCGACTCGACAGCAACCGGTTTGGTTTGATTTTTTTTTTTTAATAAGCATAGTGACTACTAAAAGTGAGCCAACACTTTTATTTAAGCATGTATGCTCAAGAAAATTCTTTACTATTCTCAAAAATGCCTTCATTTCTAACTGACTGATGCTTGAGAGTGTTCTTAAGGGCATCTATGCATAGATTAGGCCTTTGGGTAGCACAAACTGTTAAGTGCTCGGCTACTAACCAAAAGGTTGGCAGTTCAAATCCACCTACAGGCACCTCAATAGAAAGGCCTGGCGATCTGCTTCCAAATGGTCATAGTGATGAAAATTTTACAGAGCATAGCTCTACTCCGCAACACATGAGGTCGCTATGAGTCATAACTGACTCGACGGCAACTGGTGTGGAATAGTACGCATAGATCGGGAGTACCCGGGTGGTGCTGCTAACCAAAAGGTTGGAGGTTTGAGTCCACCCAGAAGCACCTCAGAAGAAAGGCCTGGTGATCTACTTCCAAAAAATCATCCACTGAAAACCCTATGGAGCACAGTTCTACTCTGACACACATGGCGTCACCATGAATCAGAGTTGACACCGCGGCAACTGGTATGCATAAACTGCAAAATCATTTCCATGGAAGCTCTGTCTGTTATTTTGAAGAATGGCCAATACTCTTTTACATGTTTGCTACAAATAAACCAAGAAAACCAAACCCACTGCTGTCGAGTCAATTCCAGCTCACAGCAACCCTACAGGACAGAGTAGAACTGCCCCCATAGGGTTTCCAAAGCTGTAATCTTTACAGGAGCAGATTGCCACATCTTTTTCCTGCAGAGCAGCTGGTGGGTTCGAATTGCCTACCTTTTGGTTAACAGCTGAGTACTTAACCATTGAGCCACCAGGGCTCCTTTTGCTACAAATAAAACTAAAAAAAACTTGTTGCCGTCGAGTCGATTCCGACTTACAGTGACCCTACAGAGTAGAATTGTCCCCTAGGGTTTCCAAGGAGCAGCTGGTGGATTCAAACTGCTGACCTTTTGGTTAACAGCCAAGCTCTTAACTACTATGCCACCAGGGCTCCACCTTGCTACAAATAACCGCCTGCAAATAATAGGGTTGGCTTCACTAATCCAATAAAGAATCCAGCTGTCATTGAGATGCAACAGTTTGCCCCCCAAAGAAACCTAATCTTTGTTCAATCTCAGTTCCTTAATTTAAATTGCAAAAAGAAAACATAATAGAATCAGAGGGCAAAGAGGAAATTCTTTAGAAACAATTACCTTGTCTCCAGACAACCCTATGCTATAACATTCAAATTATTAACACTTTAATCCTAGTATTCTCTAGGGAGACCATTATGAACATCTACCTTGGCAGCCTATTCTAATTTGGTTGTGGTAACTCCTATTATGAAGTTTTTATACACTTTCTAAATGCCTCCTTATAGAAATGTTAGCCAATTTCCTCTTGTTCTATTTCCTGGGGAGATGTATTTTGGAAAGAATATTGTTTAACTCATTGCCATCAGGTCAATTCCAGCTCCTAGCGACCCTATAGGACAGAGTAGAACTGCCCCCATACGGTTTCCAAGGAGCACCTGGTGGATTCAAACTGCCAACCTTTTGGTTAGCAGCCATAGCTCTTAACCACTATGCCACCAGGGTTTCCGAATAGGTTTAGAGGCAAGAAAACTGGATTCTAAACTCATCCTCACTGCTTACATCTATGGGACATTTGTTGTTAGTTGCCATGGAGTCAATTCTGACTCATGGAGACCTCAGGGTGCACAGCAGAACTGCTCCATAAGGCTTTCAAGGCTGTGATCTTTCAGAAACAGATCACCAGGCCTGTCTACTGAGGTGGCTTTAGGTGGGTTCGAACCTCCAAACTTTCAGCTAATAATAGAGCGTTTAACCATTTGTGCCACCCAGGAACTCGGTCTGTGTGTCATTAGAAGCCATTTAGCATCTCTTGATCTTAGTTTTCCAACCTTTAAATTAAGATTAATTCTACAATCTTCTCCACCCTATAATATTCTATGGTGGTTTGATAAGACATTTTATATTATTCAGGCTTCAAATTGTGATAAGCCTAAAAGACATTCAGATCCAAAGACCCCTTTACAATTTATCTTTGAATCCAGCTCCAAATCTATAGGACCACAATTCCTCACTCCACCACCCAACCCAGTATTTCTCAAAGATTCTTTAGTATGTTGAAAAACAAAAAACTCGTTACCAATGCACAGATTCAGAATCATGACAACCCCATATGTTACAGCACAGAACTGCTCCATAGGGTTTTCTTGGATATAATCTTAACAGAAGCAGATCGCTGGGCCTTTCTTCCACATTCCTGCTGGGTGAGTTCCAACCGCCAACCTTTAGGTTAGCAGTCAAGCACAAACCATTAGCACCACCTAGGGGTTTACCGACCTTTAGTATACAGTAGCTGGAACCTTACGACGCCTAATGTATTTGGAAGGTACAGGTAAGACAAGTTCTTGATAGTTTAGGGCTATAAAAACACTAGGTAAGGCATTATGCTTAAGCACTGAGAATACAAGATGGTGGAAGCTTGGTCTCAGACCTCAAGGATGGAGAGCAATGATCCAAATCATTGCAGTATGGGATAAGCACAGCAATCTTAGAAGCCACATATTGAAGATGGCAGAGCCACAAGATGGAAAGAGCCTGTGAACCACCACATAGAAGAGAGTGCCACCTTCCAATCAGGGACACTCATTTTGACTTCATGTGATTAAGAAATCTGCTTCTATCATGTATAAGCCATTATAAATTTGGGGGCTTGTTTGTCACAGCAGCTAGCGTTACTTAACTGATACAAATTATAAAAGTCAGGGCCATACTGCTACTCCTCTCACTTTTTAATTTCCTTGAATGCCCATTACAGGCATATTGATTGTAGGGGTATCTAAACTGGTACTGTGATAGGAGCACTGGATTAAGAGTGAGGAGTCTTATGTCCTAGTTCCAGCTCTGTCACTGACCAGCTCATGTGACCATAGCCCTGTCCCTTTGCCTCCCTGGACCTCAGTTTCTTCACCTTTAAAATATCTGAGTTGTGCTGTTTTCTAAGGCCCCATCGAACTTTCAGGTTCAGTGAGTCTATACTCAACCTGCAGTTCCTCACAGAAGGAATACTACTCTCTGCATGAAGGAGCATTTCCTTCTATTTGTCTTGTGGGTAGGCAAAGTGCCTTTGAGGTGGTACCTCCTAACCCAAAGAAGATTAAGAAAAGGATGTGTTTGGGGAAAGAAAGTCTTTGGGATTTTGAATGCAGATGGAGATAGAAGAAGAGACACAGAAAAAGGGAGAGAAGCCAGTGGTGGAATCTAGGATATCTGCTTGACCTAAGGAAATGCCCATGGCTCCTGGTCCCTATTGTGACCCCTGCCACAAGTACCAGGGGTAAATGGAGGTGGTTAGAGTGAAGCCCCTGTAGGATCAACACAGGCCTTCAAGGAGTCCCTAGTCTACAATTCTACTGCAGAACCCTTTAGGAATGGAGTAGCTGTGTTTTGTGTGAGTATGTGAATGTGTGTTTCTATGTACGTATACATGTGTAGGTGTACATGCATATATATGTATGTTTCTCTATATGTATATGTACGTGTGCTTTTTATACATGCATATGTTGTTATGTATATGTATATTATGTGTGTGCACATACACAGGTGAGAATGCGGCTGTGTTTATATGTATCTATGCTTATGTAGTACATGTGTATACATGTTTATATATATATGCATGTGGGTAGGTGGGTGTACGTATTTACATATGTTTCTATGTGTATGTATGAGTGTGTGTGTGTGTGTTGGAGGAATCTGTGTGCAAAGTCAGATTCTGCTTTGGCTTCAGACAGAACTTGAAACTGTTCTACCAAAAAAAAAAACAAACCTGTTGCCGTTGAGTCGATTCCAACTTATAGCAACTTATAGAGTAGAACTGCCCCATAGGGTTTGCTAGGAGCAACTGGTGGATTCGAACTGCCGACCTTTTGGTGAGCAGCCGAACTCTTAACCACTGTGCCACCAGGGCTTGTGAAACTGTTCTAGGCCCTAAATATGAATCTTGAATTTCTTCCCTCCTTGATCACATAGCTCTTGGCCCCTTCTTGGAAGATGTGGACCTATCATGCTGCATTGCTTGCCCCCTAGAGAGGCCATACCAATAGGATAATTTTAGAACCCCAAAGACGGAGATTGGCAATCATTCGTTAAGTGAGCCCAATGACCAGTGCTGTGTGTTTGGAGCAGGGAGGTAGGCAGAAAAGTAACATTCCTCCCTAGTTGCCACTGTCAAGAGAAATGACTGCCTAACTGTGGGAAGAAGGTATATAGGCCTGGCTCAGGCAGTCAGTGATGGAGGAGTTCCAGGGAAGCGGCATCCTGGTGGGCTGAAGGAGTTAGAGGGGTCTTCCTGGAGCAGCCTCATCTCTGACATCTCTTAACATGGCTGTCTGGAGAGTAGCTCTGCAGCATTGTTAATTATGAGTCAATTCCAGGAGGGCTTAAAATCTGCCTTTAAGAACCCGGAAGGTGTTTTAACTTCTAAATTCCACTGGGTTGGGAGTGGGGAGTGGGTGAGAGGTTGAAGGGCAGGCGTGATTTCTCACTCTCCCTTTCTCTGGAACACACACAAAGCCACCCACAGAGTTAATGTGTTGCACCATGAAATATGGCATGGCCATAAATGAAATTACAAAGGAATCGCTTCCAAAGGCTTCACCTTGAAACCTTAACTTCTACATTGCAAGCACACCATTTATTACCACTGCTGCTGGGAAAGGGAGCTGTTAGTGTAATGCAGAGAAGACAAGCAGTCTAAGGAGCAGAAAATGATAAGATTTATGGTGGGAATAAAACCCTGGGCAAATTGCCTCTTCTTAAATGTGGATGTTGGGCCCATTGTCAAAGCAGTTTGCTTTAGGCAAACCCAATGGAATTGCTGGAAAATTGTCTTGACTGCTCTGTGACTCTGTTTCTCTTATGTAGGATGGCATGTTAACTGGTTTGATGAGAAAGGATTGGTGAGTGGGAAGACACTTCAGTACCTTTTAAATTCCTGGGTCCAACTGGCTCTTAATCGTTTTGTTCATGATTTCTTCTGCTCACCCAAGTGACTGGCCAAAATGGTGATGATGTGCATGACTACTTCACAGCTGTTTCACAGCACTCACCTTCTAGCAACTCTGTAACAACTGCCCAAAGGATGCCTCCAATCAACATACAGTAGAGCTCTGTTAAGGACCGCCTATGGGCCACGTCTTGAGGTAGGGACACAGTGATGAACAAGAGAGACCTGATCCTTTCTCTCAAGAGGTTTACCTGAGCTTGACCTCTGGGTCTTCTTATGTCAGGGAGGATATGCAACCAGCTAAGTTAATCGTGACATTCAACAACTTGAGGTACAAGAACCCGTCCCCTTCTCCTCTTTTGGGGGAGATATAAACTCAGTGTTCCAGCCAGAAATCCCAAGGATTCTATTCTGGCTTCTTGTCAATTGCCTCTGCCACCCACAAGCTGTCTAACTTGGGACAAATGACACAAACTAACCAGACCAGCTCTGTTCAATAGAATTTTCTGTGATGATGGAAATGTTCTATATCCGCACTGTCCAATTTGGTAAGCACCAGTTACATGTGGCTTTGGAGCACTTGGAATGTGGCCCATTGGAAATGTGATGTGCTGTGAGTGAAAAATACACACTGATTTTCAAAGACTTGGTACAAATAAAAGGAATTCAAAATATCTCAGTAGTATTTTTTTA
>NW_004444052.1:1216454-1241084 GCF_000243295.1 Trichechus manatus latirostris
ATGTTACTTCAAGAGCCACAAAAACCAGACCAAGAGAAGACCCTGAGAAGCGAAAAAAGAGAGAGGAGGAAAGACGAGGAAGTTGATAAATGGATCAAGAAAACAGGTATCTAGAAGAGAGACCCAGGAAGAGGTGACCCAGTAATGAGGTGATGGGCATCTAGGGGTAGGAATGGTGTTGGAGAGGTAAAGAAATGGAAAGAGACTAACTGTACAGAACAATTGCGATTATATATCTGTAAGTGTATGGGTATCAATTACGTGCTCAACTGAAAGGAATGCAAAAGAAGTAACAGAAACAGCCTGATTTTCATGCATTTAGCAGTCAGTATAGGGAGAAAAATGGAACCATGCTGAACCATCAGAAGACAACCAAATATAGAGGTTCTGATCCAATGGGAGGTCAGAAGAGGAAGTGGTGACATGCGGTACAAGAGTCAGATTGGGCTTCTTGGGAGTGGACTTACTCTGGGCTATAGAGAGTGGGGAGAATCAGGTCATGGTGAGAAGGCAGAGGACACTAGGTAGGAGAGGGAAATGATGACGTCTAAGTCTTCCTGAGAAAATGAAAGAACTTTCCATTACCATGTTCCAAACTCTGTTCCACTACCTACCACAGAAGAATTGTAAGGGGTTAATATGTTCTCCTAGAAGGCAGCCAAGGACTCTGGGAAATGTGCAATAGTACACTTTTGGAGATCCACTGGACATTAGTGTATTAAACCTGTTACCATCGAGTTGATTCTGACTCATAGCAGCTTTATAGGACAGAGTAGAACTGCCCCCACAGGGTTTCCAAGGCTGCAAATCTTTACAGAAGCAGACTGTCACACCTTTCTCTTGAAGAGTGGCTGCTAGGTTCAAACTGCCAACCTTTTGGTTAGCAGCTGAGCGCTTAACCCCTGTGCCACCAGTGCTCCTTTTAGTCTATTAAAGGCTCTGAAAAGTCCTGGGGGTGGGGGGAAGGGGGGAAGGAATCTGTTTGACTTTTGTTTAACCTGAATTTCCCAGACTTATTTGAGCACAAACCACTTCTCTGCAGCATATCAGTACAATTCTAGGGGAAATAGTATTTTACGGAATATACCACCTTACATATGTCCCTCGCTAAGGAAAAATAATGCATTTGTTTAAATTTTTCCCATATTCCCTATTGTTCAGCATTCTACTCTGTCCAGAACTCCACATCTTTCAAATTGTGGTCTCAAAATACATTAACCTATAAGTGTAAAAAGCTGAATGACTCTAAACATCATTTACATTTTAATATACAAAAGTAAGAATAAATAAAAATATGTGGCTAATCCCTGGAGCCCTGGTGGCGCAGTGGTTAAGAGCTCAGCTGCTAACCAAAAGGTCAGCAGTTCAAATCCACCAGCTGCTCCTTGGAAACCCTATGGGGTAATTCTACTCTGTCCTATAGGGTCTCTGTGAGTCAGAATCCACTCAGTGGCAATGGGTTTGGTTTTTTGGTTTTTGGGTGACTAAATCCCTGGGGGTAAAATTAAATAGTGAATATTTGCAGTTTCCAGTAAATTACTGAGTTCTTATATTTTGGTAAAATTCCTTATGGAACAGCTTAAGAGCAATATTCTTCATTTCATTATTTATATTACAATACCTATCAGCAATTATGCAACAGATGTTAAGATCTCAGCTTTAAAACTGAGGCATTTTAACAGACTTACTGATCTTTTCAAACGTGCTGTTTAAATACGCCTCAATATTCAGTGATGTCCAGTTCAGTGCGGCCAAGCCAGGTTGGAGAGTTTCATCCACTTTAGCCAAATGAGGGGCCATCAGTTGCTCTATGGTGGGAGGCATTTTTGACTTTACTCTCTGATATTCAGCCAGCATCATCTGAAATTAAGGGAAGTTAAATAATTAATATCACATTTTTAGCATCTAATAATATCTCATTTTTTTATACAAAAGATATTTTCCTTTACATAGGGTCATGCTACAGGGCTCTAATAGCAGTCTAATATATACAGTGAATAAAACAGAGTAAGAGCAGAAGACAGAGAATCTCTCCATAAATGCAAATCCCTAATCCAATAAAACACAACTGAGGATGAAGGAAAAAGAATTCAAGAATAAGAATTTCTCACTTCCTACCTGCATTTGAGCTTGACTAATAACCTAAAGGTTGACAGTTCGAACTCACCCAGTGGCTCAGTAGAAGAAAGGCCAGGTGATCTGTTTCCGTAAAAAAGTATAGCCAAGAAAACCCAATGGAGGAGTTCTACTCTGTACCATGCGGGGTTGTTGGGTCAGAATCAACTTGACGGTAAAGAGTTTGGTTTGGTTTTTATTGACTAAGCTTTTAGGGGAGAAAAGTTCTGAAGTCAAGTATAACTTTTCTAAATGATGTTAGCCTGTGTGTCATGAAATTTATTTGTTCAACTTTGTATGTTGGTACAATTTGTTTCCCTCTTCCCTGGGCATCTCCTGTGGACCGTGCATGAGTCACCAGAGATCTACTTTAGCCCACTGCTGTATTATAGGTTGACTCTTAATGCAAGTCCCAAAGCACACAGGCCTCCTCCACAGGGAGAGAGTCAGGAACCACTGTTGATTTCAACTAGTGTCATGGCTTTAGATATCATTCATATGTCAACAAACCAAAACCATACTCATTGCCATCAAGTTGATTCCAACTCATAGAGACCCATAGGACAGGGTAGAACTGCCCCATAGGGTTTCCAAGGAGCTGCTGGTGGATTCAAACTGCTGACCTTTTGGTTAGCAGCCAAAATTTACACCTCCAGCCCAGACTTCACTCCCAAAGTCTAGATTCATATATGCAATGCCTATTCAGTATCTCCAGTTGGATACCTATTAGACATTTCAAACTTAACATGTCCAAAACTGCAATTTTGTTATTCCCACAAAACCTTTTCTGCCATCCCCACCAAGGAACCAGACATGAGACTGAGGCCATCTTGGACCTTTCAGACGGAACATCTACCAGATGAATACCATTAAGTAACCTTAGTTGATGCACATGGACGAGAAGAATCACATAGCCAAGCCCTGCTCCAACTCTGCCCACAAAATCATGAGATGCAATGAAATGGTTGTTTAAAGCCTCTACATTTTAGGCTTGTTTATTACATGCAACAGATACTGGAACAACAACTCTGTGCACAAAATTATCATTAGTAATTTTACATGCCTACAAATATTATTTTCTTAGTAAAAACATTACATTCTTCGTAAATGTGTAGATTGACTAAGTAATTTTCCTAACATGCAAGAAGAGTCTAAAGCGAATTCCAGCATGTTGACTGGTATTCTTTGACACCATAGTTGAGGACTGTCTATTGCCAATATTAAATTTTTACTATAACATGAAATGGTAGAAAAACATCAGATTAGGAGTCTGGGTTCTGGTCCCACTTCTGCCACTTACTAGCTATGAGAACTTGATGAAGCTGTTTAACTTCTCTGAGCCACAATCTGTCATCTATAAAATAAAATAATAATATTCTGTCCTACTTACCTAACATGCTTGTGGAAAAGATCAAATGAGATAAGGAACGTGAAAATGGTTTAAATTGTAAAGCACTATGCAAACACATGACCTTATTAGCATTATCATGTCATGCTAATCACTATGAATTTTAATAATGATTTCCATGTTGTCAAATATCATGGTCATTCTCTGACCTCATCTTGCTTAACCGCTGGGAAACATTTGTCATGGGTGACCACTCCCTCCCTCCTGAGGCTTTTCTTATCCTTAGCACTTGGTTTGCTCCCACCCAAAGATCATCAGTCCTTAGTTTCATCTGGATAGTCTTTTTCTTCCTCTATCAGACCTGTTCACACTGAATCAACCGAAGGTTTGCTAGTAGGTCCTTTACTCTCTCTATCTGTATTCTCTCCCTAGGAGATTTCATCCAGGCCAACACTTTGAAGTAGCAATTACATTCTGATTAACTCCCAAAATTCTGCCTCCAACGCTGACTTCTCCACTGAACTCCAGACTTACATATCTAACTGTGTGGAGGACATCTCTACTTGGATGTCTAAAAATCATCTTATACTCAAGATGAGAACTATTGATTCCCTCTTGAACCCTAAAATAAACTCATTCCAGTCTTTGCCGTCTCCACAAACATAACTTCTGCTCAGGGCATTTGCAAGTTAGTGCACAAGGTGTACAGAATTCAGCTTACACAGCAATCCACGGCAGTACTACTCAATCCAGGAGTTACTCGCACAAAAGCACAGGAATTGTCCTTGAGTGCTCTCTTAACCTGCTTGTTGGCATAACTCTAATTCTCTGATCTACCCTGCTGCCATTCTAATCCAAGCTACCATCAGCTCCATCCTGAACCTGTTCAGTAGCCTACAGACTGGCTGCCCACTGATAACTCTTGTCCCCTTAAAATTCATTCTCCAACCAGCAGCAAGAATGATTTTTTTCTCTTGCTCAAAATCCTCTAATAGCTTCCCAGTGCACTCAAAAGAAAACCCAAACTTCTAACCTTGAACTATAAGATCTGTTATGACCTGGTCCCGGCCAACTCAACAGCCTCATTCCATAGCACTTTCCCCCTCACTCACTCCACTCTAGTCATCCTGGTCACTTTCTGTCCACTGAACATGACACATGTAGTCCTATTTTAGAACCTTCATAGTTACTGTCCTTCCTGCCTGGAATGGTCTGCCCGCAATGTACACCTGGTCGGGTCCTTCACTGCATTCAAGTCTCAGCTCAAATATCCCTCTTCAGAGAGGACTGCTCACTCAGGCTAAAGTATCTCTTTTATATTACTCAGTCTTGTTTTCTTCATAATTCTTACCAAAAGATTAATTCGTTCATTTTTGTTTACCAGCTTATTTTTTCATTCCTTCTCCCTAGAAAGTGAATTTTATGAGAATGAGAACCTTCTTAGTCTTGTTTACAATAATGCTCAACACATATAGTGGGGGAATTAATGAATAAATCATGTGAAGACAATATTAAAGAAGAAATATTAAATCAACATAAGCATTGGCCATTTTTCTTGCTCTAAAAACATTGTACCTAAAAATATATATTTTATTTTTTGTTGCTATAAAACATATTAGTGGGGAAATAAGCAAATTTTGAATAAAGCCAATAGGTTAAATAATGATATTATGTAGATGTTAGTTTCCTGATACTGATAATTGCATTGTGGTTACATATGAGAATATCCTTGTTTCCTAGGATATGCACATTGAAGTATTTAGAGGTAAAGGGGCATCATGTCTACAATTTACTCGCAAAAAGTTCAGAAAAAATAATAATAACTGAAGAAAAAGAGAGATGATAAAGCAAATGTTAACATTTGGGGGTCTGGGTGAAAAGTAACTGGGAATTCTTTGCACTTTTTATAACTGTTTTGTAAATATAAAATGATTCCAAAATAATAATATATTTTTTAATTCAGTCTAGAGCTAGCCAGGAAAAGTAAAAAGTACTATACCTTCATGTTACTGAAGTTCTTTTTGTATATGTCCCGTTTCTGGAAGAGGGTAGCCACGAATGGAGAGACTTCCAGACCCATCTGTGACATGCACTCTGTTTCTCTAAATAAAGTTAATATCTGAGGATCAAAGTTTACAAACAATTCCCCTGTGCCTGGCACCTTCACCAATAAAGAAGCCTCAAGTCCTACGTGAATTTCTTCAGTCTGTGGGAAGAAGTCAACATGATTACTATGAGAAAGTTTCGAAGTATCCACAGGCTATCTAGTTCAGCCATTTCTGGGAATGAGGATTTTTAAGCATTCTTCCATGGAGTTGAGTTTCCCAAATTAAAGACAAGGGGGATCACTCATCTTCTCCTAATCTCACTTTTTAAAAAGAGCCTTCAAGTTCTTGGTCATGATGTTGCAAGGTCACTTCAGTAAAATGCTGAGTCATGATTCTCTCCTACTTGACCAATAAGTGGACACTTCCGTAGAGGCAACTTTTCAAAAGCCAGTTAGCACCATGATACCTACATGCCTACTCAATTATTGTCCCTAATAAAAGTTCTCATAAAACGTATTAAACTGAGTTTTCTGTTATCTAGAAAAGGAATGGCTACAACTATGGAGACATCACTGCTACTGGCCCGAAGACCAAAGGCTGAACAAGGAAAATGAGGTACAATTTTAGAGGGCTTGTTAGTGTAAATTTTTTCCTCCAAAGTACCTCCTGCCAATCTACAAACAAATACAAGTATTTGGAGAGTATAAAATACAATACAAGTTGATTAACCACCAGTACAACCAAAGAAAATTCAGAATTTTGTTTAATAGACATACTAATGTTCACGGACACATTCAGGATCTCACTGGAAGAAAAAAATAAGGATGGGAAGGGAGGGAGGGAAGTGATAATTCCTAACCAGTCAGGTAGAGGAACTAATAAACTTCTCAGTTAGGAATTTATAAATTAAATAAAAATGTGTTCCTATTATCTGGTTTATGATTTTTTTTCAAAATTAACAATTATCTTTCTTCATGAATATATTAGATTCTTTGATTGATGGCCCACATTCAACTATGCTTACCTCATAAGATAGCACAAACCCAACCTTCTATAGGGAATAACACTTTCAAATGAGAGAGGAGGTTTTCCCATTGATTGGACAATGGTGATCTCTTTGAAGACCACAAGTGTAAAGACTCACTTGTTGAAGCCACGCCCTGTGGTAGAGAACCTCAAACTCCAGGAGGACCCTGGCCATCCTGTTGTAACTGCGAATGATAGGTTTGGCCTCAGCTGTTTGTAGGACGGTCGGGTGCTGCTGGAAAAGCTGCATTGGTTGCTGAATTCTGTGGAAAAGCTGACGGGCCCACAAAATCTTCCCAGCAATAGGAGGCTGGTCTCGAGCCAAAGGAGGATCATATTTGTGCTTTGTATACAGCTTTGAAATCATGTCAATGTCAGCTCCATAGCTCTCAAGGATAAGCCGGTATTTGTCATCGATACCAAGATTAGGTATATTCAATCTGATTTAAAAAAAAAAAAAAAGTAAGACTTTAATGGGAGTGTGTCTACCAATTTTGTTTATTAGAATTTATTTTAAAACATATGCTATTTCTGGAAGAGAATGAGGTATCTGTGTGTTGTAATAAAAGAATCAAAATAATATCAATCCTTAAAATCTTGGCAAAACTATTGATTTGGTAAGAATTTTTTTCAAACTACTTAAACACTAGGGAATATTACTACAGCATAGCAGTCACAAGTTACTTGAAAGCTAATAGAATTCGCTACTTGCAGAAGTAATATAAACTCTCAATCCTCTGAAGAACTTAAACTGAGACCTTGTTACCCAGGTTGTCAACAGTAGGTCTTTCTTCCCATTAGAATATGAAATAATAATAATAATAAAATAACATAAGCTAAATTATGTTCATCTTATCCCAATCTCATAAAATAGAGCTTAGAAAATTGTTTCAAATTTTTACCTTTCAAATTTCTTTAACATACTTAGAGCTTGATTTGTGTTTTGAATCTTTTCAAACGTAACATCCATGAACTTCTGTAACTCATTCTAAAAGAGAATAAAATCTAATTAGTAGCGATGAGTTAGCATTGGGAAAAGTTCTAATTAGCAATAAAATAAAGGAGCTCCCCCATTCTCTACAAACATACGTAACGTAACATAGGACAAAACATAACAGAGCACTTAATACACACCTGAGCTTGAAAGAAAGATAAATGCCCAGAAGCCAGAAACAAAGAGGGACTTGAAAGTCAGGGCAGTAGTAGGAGTTGGCACCATGACAGGTTCCATGGGTATTAGGAAGATTCGGGCCCTGGGGCTAGGCACTGCAGTTTTATCATCAATGTGGGTGAGGAGCTGTGGGGTCCTAACCTCATGGCAGAAAGCCCTCCCTACAGAAAGCCAGAAGTGCTGCCTAACCCATGCATAGGGGTTTAAAGGACTCTGTCCATAGCTGGAGAAAGCTGCAAGGAGGCTTGCCTCCTCCCAGAGCCATGAGTGAGAAAAAGGGACTACCCTAGAGCAGGGTCTCCAAACTCACTTTCTGTAAAGGGGCAGATAACAAATATTTTTGGTTTTTCAAGACATAAGTCTCTTTCACAACTACTCAACTCTGCCATTGTAATGCAAATGCAGACATAGACAATACATATACAAATGGACAGGGCTGGATTTGGATATGGGGGCCAGATTTGGCCCTTGGGTCATAATTTGCTAACCCCTGTCCTAGAGCAACTGAAATCTGTGCCAGCACCACACCTAGATAAGGGGTCCAAGTTGATACTACACATGAGGTAAGGGGGTCTAAACCAAGAAGTTAACATAAAAGCTAGTCTGGAGTGGTAAAATCTTGAGTGTTCCAGTAACTGTAAAGCTACTCTGTAGGACACTTCCACAACCCAGGGCCACAAGACTTATGTGGAAAATAATAAGAACAACGCTTGAAGGAGATAAGCTCAAAAAAATATCTGCAGACCACTTGAATAAATGACCCTTGAGAAGAGGCAGCAGATACCATAAACAGAATTAGTACCCCAAGTACTGGAAATGATAGAAGAGTCTGAAAAGACTATAAAGTAAGTGTGTTTAAAATTATTAAAGAATAAATTAAAAATAGAAAGCATAAAAAGAACATCATAGTATAACATGTCATTTTTTTAAACAGAACTTTTACATGTAAAGTAAAAAGTTATTATAATTCAAAATACCGTGGATACAGATTAGTTAGATCTAAAAATTAAATCAATGAACTGCAAGAGAGAGCTAAGAAAAATCACCCAGAATGCAGCAAAGAAACAAGAAAAAGAAATGGAGAATACGAAAAAGAGGTTAACAGATGGTGAAGATGGTAAAGGAAGGTGTAACATACATCTATTGGGAGTTCTGAAACATGAACATAAAATATTTCAAATGACAATGGCTGACAACGTTCCATTATCAGAAAAAGACTTGCATCCTCATGTTAAGGAATCACATCAAAATCTGGAAAAGGGAAATTAAAAAAAAGAAAAAAAAATCCACACCTAAAACTCACACAGAATACCAGAGATAAGGAGAAAAAAATGATGTTAAAAGCAATCAGAGAGGGGAAAAAACAGATTATCTATAAAGAATTAACCGCTTGATAAATGTAGTATTGACAACAACAGATGCCAAAAGTCAATGCACAAAATTTTTTAAGTACTGAAGGAAAATAACTTTCAAGCTAAAATTATATATACAACCAGACTAACACTCAAGAGTGAAGACAAAATAAAGACATTTTTATGCAAATAAGGATTGGACAAGTTTATCATTCACAAAGCATTGCTGAAATAACCACTAAAGGATACACTTAAGAAAGAAAATGAACCCCAAAAGAGAGAGGAATGCAAGATGCAATAGTAAGCAAAGAAATTGGTAAACGTGCTCATGTTGATAAATCTAAAAACCCATTGCCATCAAGTCGATTGCAACTCACAGAAACCGTACAGATAAATCTAAGCAACTATGAATTTCCAACAAAAAGAGATCAAGATCTACTGTCCTTATGTCTGAAACAGCCCTCAAAAGAGATTATTGTTATAGGCAACTATATTATATAGGCATTATAAACTCCTATCAACCGAAATGTGTCATTTAATAATTAAAAACTTGAATTCTAGAAACAGGTTGACTGACTTTGATCCCAATTCTACCACTTGTTAGCTGGGTGACTTTGGATAAGTTATTTAAACTCACTGAGCCTCAGCTTCCTCATCTGCAAAATGGGGGTATAATAGCATACACTTTATAGGATTGGAGCCCTGGTCATACAGTGGTTAGGAGCTATGGCTGCTAACCAAAATGTCAGAAGTTTGAATCCATCAGCCAATTCTTGGAAACCCTATAGGGAAGTTCTACTGTGTCCTGTAGGGTCGCTATGAGTTGGAATCGGCTCAACACCAACAGGTTTGGTTTTTATTTTTGTTTTTTTATAGAGTTATTGTGATTATTAACAATATAGTTCAATAATTTCTGCATTCGGTTGGATCACCTTTTTTGGGAATAGGCATAAATATGAATCTCTTCCAGTTGGTTGGCCAGGTAGGTGGCTTCCAATTTCTTGGCATAGACAAGTGAGTACTTCCAGCACTGCATCTGTTTGTTGAAACATCTCAATTCGTATTCTGTCAATTCCTACAGCCTTGTTTTTACCAATGCCTTCAGTGCAGCTTGGACTTCTTCCTTCAGTACCGTCAGTTCCTGATCATATGCTACCTCCTGAAATGTCTGAACGTTGACCAATTCTTTTTGGTATAGTGACTCTGTGTATTCCTTCCATCTTCTTTTCATGCTTCCCGCGTCGTTTAACATTTTCCCATAGAATCCTTCAATATTGCAACTCGAGGCTTGAATTTTTAATTCAGTTCTTTTAGCTTGAGAAATGTCGAGCGTGTTCTTCCCTTTTGGTTTCTATCTCCAGATCTTTGCACATGTCATCAAAATACTTTGTCTTCTCGAGCTACCCTTTGAAATCTTCTGTTCAGTTCTTTTACTTCTTCATTTCTTCCATTTGTTTTAGGTACTTGATGTTATAAGAGTAAGTTCCAGAGTCTCTGCTGACATCCATTTTGGTCTTTTCTTTATTTCCTGCCTTTTTAATGATCTCTTTTTTTTCACATATGATGTCCCTGATGTCTTCCCACAATTTGTCTGGTCTTCAATCATTAGTGTTCAATGCGTCAAATCTATTCTTGAGATGGTCTCTAAACTCAGGTGGGATATACCCTAGGTTGTATTTTGGCTCTCGTGGATTTGTTCGAATTTTCTTCAGTTTCAACTTGAACTTGCATAGGAGCAATTGATTATCTGTTCTGCAGCTGGCCCCTGGCCTTGTTCTGACTGATGATATTGAGCTTTTCGATCGTCTCTTTCCACAGATGTAGTCGATTTCATTCCTGTGTATTCCGTCTGGTAAGGTCCATGTGTACAGTCGCCATTTATGTTGGTGAAGAAAGGTATTTGCAATGAAGAAGTCATTGGTCTTGCAAAATTCTATCAGGCGATTTCCAGCATCATTTCTATCATCAAAGCCGTATTTTCCAACTACTGATTCTTCTTTGTTTCCAACTTTCACATTACAATCATAAGTAATTATCAATGCATTCTAATTGTATGTTTGATCAATTTCAGACTGCAGAAGTTGGTAAAAGTCTTCAATTTCTTCATCTTTGGCCTTAGTGGTTGGTGCATAAATTTGAATAACTGGTATTCCTTGTAGGAGTATGGATATTATCCTATCACTGATAGCTTTGTACTTCAGGATAGAACTTAAAATGTTCTTTTTGATGATGAATGCAACACCATTCCTCTTCAAATAATTGAATAATATCATTAACATCACATGCAAGTAAAGTTTTGCTGAAGATCATTCAAAAGCGACTGCAGCAGTATATCCACAGGGAACTGCCAGAAATTCAAGCAGGATTCAGAAGAGGACATAGAATCAGGGATATCATTGCTGATGTCAGACGGATCCTGGCTAAAAGCAGAGAATACCAAAAAGAGTTTACCTGTGTTTTATTGACTATACTAAGGCACTCCACTGTGTGGATCATAACAAATTATGGATAACATTGTGGAGAATGGGAATTCTAGAACACTTAATTGTGCTCATGAGGAACTTGTATGTAGATCAAGAGGCAGTCATTCGAACAGAACAAGAGGATACTGCGTGGTTTGAAGTCAAGGAAGGTGTGCATCAGGGTTGTACCCTTTCACCATACCTATTCAATCTGTATGCTGAGCAAATAATCCGAGAAGCTGGACTATATGAAGAAGAACAGGGCATCAGGATTGGAAGAAGACTCATTATCAACCTGCATTATGCAGATGACACAACCTTGCTTGCTGAAAGTGAGAAAGACTTGAAGCACTTACTGATGAAGATCAAAGACTACAGCCTTCAGTATAGATTACGCTTCAACATAAAGAAAACAAAAATCCTCACAACTGGACAAATAAGTGACATCATGATAAATGGAGAAAAGACTGAAGTTGTAAAAGAATTTCGTTTTACCTGCATCCACAATCAACACCCATGGAAGCAGCAGTGAAGAAATCAAAAGACACATTGCACTGGGCAAATCTGCTGCAAAAGACCTCTTCAAATTGTTGAAAAGCAAAGATGCCACCTTGAAGACTAAAGTGTGCCTGACCCAAGCTGTGGTGTTTTCAATTGCCTCAAATGCATGTGAAAGCTGGACAATGAATAAGGAAGACTGCAGAAGAACTGACATTTTGAATTGCAGCGTTGGTGAAAAATATTGAATATACCATGGACTGCCAAAAGAATGAACAAATCTGTCTTGGAAGAAGCACAACCAGAATGCTCCTTAGAAGCAAGGATGGCGTGTCTATGTCTCACATACTTTGGACATGTTATCAGGGGGGATCAGTCCCTAGAGAAAGGCATCATGCTTGGTAAACTAGAGCCTCAGCAAAAAAGAGAAGACCCTCCATGAGATGGATTGACACAGTGGCTGCAACAATGGGCTCAAGCATAACAACGATTGTGAGGATGGCGCAGGACCGGGCAGTGTTTCGTTCTGTAGTACATAGAGTTGCTATGAGTCGGAACATACTCGACAGAACCTAACAACAACATTGTGATTATTAAATGAATTAACATAAATAAAATGCTTAGACCAGTGCCTGACATAAAGAATTAGCTACTTTTAATATGATTCCTTCTACCAATAAACCCACTCTTCCAAAGATGCCTTATAGATCTTTCTCCCTTGAAGTGCACACATTTATTTAGAACAAAAAAATTCAGGAAAAGTAGTAAAAGAATGACAATTTTACTTTTATAATCAGAATGGTACACAGTTTGGTACACACTGGAATGAAAAGAAACCTATGTTTCAATCATGGTAGATACCTATTGAGCTGTCCCCCCAGCTTACCCTGATTTTCCTTCCCTGATAACAAATATGCCCCACACACAGAGGATCCCATACCCCCTGATTTTACCTCATGACCTCCACAATTGATAGATCCAGGGCTAGGCAACAAAAAAAACAGCTACTAGAACTGTTGGCCCACCCAACACTTTTCCTAGGAATTTGGAGCTGGGGGTGGGAAACGCATGTGATTGGTCCTGAGATATGTTCTCAGAAGCTGATGATGGCCACATGTGACCTTGAATTCAGGGTACTGGTCTGCAGTGAGAGGGGTAGAAGGAAGAGAGAAAGGGGCTGCTACCCCAGGAAGGGTCTTGGTACCACTGTTTGTAAGGTCAGTTGCAGATACCGCCAGCTTCATCTTGTTGTTACCACCAAGTCAGCCCAACTCAGGAGAACCTTCTGTACAACAGAACAAACTACTGCCCTGTCCTGCATCTTCTTCATGATCGTTGGTATGTTTGAGGCCACTGTTGTGGCTACTGTGTCAGTCTATCTCACTGAGGGTTTCCCTCACTTCTGCTGAACCTCATCTTCAGTTCCCCATTTGCCTCAGTTACCTCTGGTCATTATTATTGTAAAGCAACAAACACATGGAAGCAAATTTCTACATTCTAATCAGAGAAAGTTAACTTTCCAAGACCTAAGATGGAAGACACGCACAAGAGTGTGATTAGAGCTCATTATCCAAAGCTATGTTTATGGCCATTTAATCTATGAAAAAGAGGCCTCAATTATTAATCTGAAATCACAAACACAGGCCGAGGCTGCTATCTGTCACCTCTGTGATGAAGACACCTCTCCAGTCTGAATGCCTAATGATTCGCAGCATTATACAGAAAGGAAAAAACAAACAAATGACTGTTAACAGGAATGTTATTATACAACCTACGTGAAGGTCATTAGTCTGCTTGCAAAACTCTTCATAATCCTGGTCAAATTCCGTTTTCCTCTGGTCTAAGAAATTATATTCCTTTTTCTTTATAGTCACAACAATGTCCTGAGAATTATGAAAGAAATAAGATAATATTTCAATATTCTTGCCTTAAAAAATAACCCACTGCTGTCAAGTTGATTCCGACTCATAGTGACCCTATTGGACAGAGTAGAACTTCCCCATAGGGCTTCCAAGGCTATAAATCTTTACAGAAGCAGACTACCACATCTTTCTGCCACAGAGTGGCTGGTAAGTTTGAACATTAGCAGCCAAGCACTTTAACCACTGTGCCACCAAGGCTCTTATATTTTTGCCTTAACTAAATAAAATCCTTAAATGTAGAACCTATACAATCATTCCCAGAAAAAGGAAAAAACAATTAAAAGGAACCCTATTCCTTTATTCATATTGCTTAGTACTTATTACAAGAAGTATAATGTCATCCCACTACATTCAAAGAAATCATTTGGAAAGTGTTTTTTAATAGGGTTTTATGTATTGGGGAGAAAATTATAAAATAAAAATTACATCTAAAAACCACTTCTCAGATGTAGTTTTTATTTTACCATTTTCATTACAAATTTATTGCTAATTACATATGAAAATAAATATAAAAAGGAACCCAGAATAGCATTTGCTAAAATATTTTTTCATTAAAAAGTTTAAACCTTCGCAGAAAACAAACAAAGCTTAAACAGAAAACAAATAACTTCAGGAGGAAAATGGTGATGTTATAATAGTTTCATATGAAATACTCCCTCCCAAGCCTCAGACATCTTAAATAAAATGGCAAACCACAACACAGCACTAAAAGAATCCCTGGAATTAATTGCTTCCCACTGCCCTGCAAAGCTGCCGTCTGCTGCAATGAAAGGACAAATTAAGCCATTTGTCTCCTTGAAAATGCTATAATCAGAAGTTTTGTTTGCTCCGAATAATGAGCTAGAAAGCTCTGTGATCATTCTTAGCCAGGTCTAAGCCATCCTCAAACTCAGGCGCCCACATTGTTGACAGAGGCATATATAACTTTTATGAAGAATATTGGGCCTCCTTCCACAGTCTCCTCTTCAAAGTCATTCTATTTACATATCAGTTTCAATTTCTCAGTAGAAAGAAGTGTATGAACTTCTAACTCCTTGACTCAAGTTTACTAATTAAAACAACCCACTCTTTCATGCTATACAACTACAAAATTAGTTCTACTTAGAGACTCTGTGGAAAGCCTGGTAGTGTAGCAGAGCTACAGGTGCTAATCAAAAGGTCGGCAATTCAAATCCACCAGGTGCCGCTTGGAAACCCTATGGGGTAGTTCTTCTCTGTCCTATAGGGTCGCTATGAGTTGGAACCGACTCAACAGCAACAGGTTTGGTTTTTCTTTTGGTAGAGACTGTATGTATATAACATTACCCAATGGAGCCCTGGCGGCCCAGTTGTTAAGCACTCGGCTGCTAACTGAAAGGTCAGTGGTTCAAAGTCACAAGCTGCTCCTTGGGAGAAAGATGCAGCAATCAGCTTCCATAAAGATTACAGCCTTGGAAACCCTGTGGGGCAGTTCTACCCTGTCCTATAGGGTCACTATGAGTCAGAATCGACTCAACGGCAATGGGTTTGGTTTTCGTTTTTGTTTCTTTTCTATTATGTGCCAGGAAACACAGAAGATACAGCAATGAACAGCACAAATGTCCCTTCCATGCTGAAGGGGCGGGAGGTCAGAACGCAAGTAAGTCACCAATAAATGAACAGGATAATTTCAGGCAGTGTAATGTGGTAATGTCGGTTAATGTGACAGAGAGTGACTGGGGTGAAACAGAGGTCAGGTAAAATTTTGTTGAAAGGGTTATTTAAAGGGAGATCTGGCAGTCAAGGAGGAGATAGAGATGTGACAATACAGGGGCAGAACTTTCTAGAATAAAATCTGTGTGAGCCCTAAGGTAGATGATGCTGACCTATCCTGTGTCTGGGGAGTACCAAATGAGGGGAAGAGGAGCAGGAGAGAAGGCTGGAGGGGTGGGCAGGGTTAGGGGGTGCAGGGGTTGACAGCCATGGCAGGAGTGTGAATGTCACTTCCGGGAGCATGAATATTATTCACGTGGTCGCCATCTTGAGCTTCTATCATTGGCACTAATCTCACTTCATGCTTTGATGCACCAGTTACATCACTATGATTGGTACATCTATTTTAGCCAGTATTTCTCTTTAGATATTTTCAAAGTAATTTCTTTTCTTAGTATTTTTCCCAGGTTAGAACAATCTTTATCTACATTTAGGTGTACAGTTCAACCTCATTCAAAAATAAATTTTCGTGTATGCTCCAAAATTATTTTTTCATACAAATAGAAAGTAAATAACTAGCTGAAATAAAACAGGCATAGGGAATCTGAGATTCGAAACTGAAAAAGAAAGGCACAAATCCCCTCTTTTGTCTTCAAAGAACTGTCATTTTTAAAGTAGAGATTATTCACCTTCCAGATTGCACATGGCGAACCTAAGATGTTTCCTGTTGTAGAAAGAATCTCTCTTTTTTTTTTTTTTCCCCCAAAAGTAGTGTCTACTCAGGAAATGAGAACGATTCTTTATAATGGCATCAACTGTTTGAGTACAGAAATTAATGTGTGCCTATAAATAATATGATCCTCTTCAAAATAAAGTTTCAAAAGCTTTAAGGTCTGACTATATCCACATTAAGAATTAAAAACACATTTTTGGTGTAAATTGCTTTTAAAAAATCTTCAAAATGATATTAGGTCACTGTGTCCTCTTTAAAAACAAGATGGGTCCCACAGATACCTTCACAATTAAAGTAGCTGGTAATCAAAATAATTAGGAATTTTAGAGCTAAAATTACATCTGGTATTTTTTATACGTTCCAATAAAATGCTTAAATGCAAAGATAATCAGATGTTGCTCAGAACTTGGTGTCAACTAATGCTTGACACATCATATATGCTTTATTAAATATTTCTGATATAAATAAGCAAAATAGTAAATTATATTGAAATAATTTTCTTGCACTAATAATGAAAGGAAACCCTAGTGCTGCAGTGGTTAAGAGCTACGGCTGCTAATCAAAAGGTCTGCAGTTCAAATCCACCAGGCGCTCCTCAGAAACTCTACGGGGCAATTCTACTCTGTCCTATAGCATCGCTATGAGTCGGAATTGACCCCACGGCAACGGGTTTGGTTTGGTTTTTTTTACAAATGAAAATGCTTTTTCCTAAAGGTGATTAATTTTAAACTATTGGGAAGCCACTCTCACAGTGACACAGCTGAAAAGAACAGATTAGCACTGTTACAAAATTCTCAAACAAATCTAACTCCTTCATTGTTAGGGCTATGAGATTATGATTTCTATTACTGACTGGTTTTTTTTTTTAAATCACCCAAATACAGCTATTTGCATAAAACATTACAGTCTAATTATGAATAACGGTATTAAAATTGATTTTTAGGTACAGTACCTGGAATGTAGCTATCATGTTTTCCAGCCCTTCGATTTTAGAATCTTGTAGGACCGAATATGTCTTGAAGGTTGTAAAGATGTCTATTATCTTGGCAAGGCGTCGGTGGAAAGTTTCGAATTTTCCAAAAATGTACATTTCACTAAATTCAAATTGTTTTTCATTTGGATTTTGTTTGAGCTTTTGTTTTGTCTTGTGAAAGCAGTGCTGGTATTCCTTAAAATCAAAAGCAAAATGTAAACAAAGGGACATAACAAAGGCATTAACCTTATTTTTTTTAAGTGCAGGCAACCGCAAAATTAGGATGGATTTGGAAGCCCTTTCACAGTCTCACACCTTTCAGTTATTCGTCCATCAGTCTGGAATATCATCTTTCTTGATCCTCCAATCTACCAAAGCTCTCATTACTCAAAGGTGCAGCCTGTCCCACCTTGGTCCCACTGGATTAATAATAGCCTGGCTCTACTGTGCTGTGGAGGCAGTGGTGGTTCAGCGGTAGAATTCTCACCCTCCATGCGGGAGACCCAGGTTCAATTCCTGGCAACCTCAAGCACAGCCACCAGTGAAGGCTTGTCTGTTGCTATGATGCTGAACAGGTTTCAGCAGAGGTTCCAGAATAAGACAGATTAGGATGAATTCCAGGCAAGCTGCTTCCAAAAACTCAGCCAATGAAAACACTATAGAGCACAACAGTAGAATCCTTTGTGCATGGGGTCACCATGAGTCAGGAGCATCCTGAGGGCAGCTAACAACAACAATAAATGTGCAGTAATTGATCTGTTTCTGTCTACATCCCATTGGTCTATAAGATGCTTAAGAGAAACAATCACATCTTACTCATCTTTGTATCCCAGCACTTAGCATGGCGCCATGACTTAGCAGGCCCTCAAAGAGGGTAGAGTAAGTGCTTAAATATTCTGGAAAGATTTATTAACACTCAATTTTATTAGCAGTAACAAATTACTGTCATTTTTAGCAACCAAAAAAAATGATAATTGCTAAGTGATTTAAGACGGCACCTATAAAAATGACATAAAATGATAATAAAATGTTATTTAAATGCATTACTAAGCTGACTATTACCTGCTTAAGTTTAATCGCAGATAATATTTTTTCCACAACAACATCCCGCGGCTGGTTCCAGATGGAAGCAGTCCCATTGTTGGTAATATAGGCTTTACATGCAGATATCATCTGATTCGTCACCTGGAATTTTCAATGAAATAATGTTATGTACATAAAGAGGCAATGACTATAAATTGGAGTAGACAATCCTTAACTCTTCTACCTCCCAGAGTCCACAATCTGTGAGCTTGAGCTTTAGGTCTATTTTTTCCATCATAAGTACAATAAAGCACTAAACCTTTGATATTGTCCAAACCATTTGTGAAGGTACCGAGTTGAAAGCTCCATGGAAAATTAACAATTCAGGCCCCCACATTTATGCAGGATGAATGCCTGAACCAACCAAGAAAGGATTCTCTTCCCTAATCTAAAAGCTGATATGAGTTTCCCCAACCTCCTTAGATAGCCTGCTCTAGCATCTAACTCACAGTTCAGAAGTGCTACGTAAAGTAACGTCCAGTTCACCCTCTTCCTCTCATGCTACCATGATCTGTAGCAAAAATATCAAATGGAAAAGACAACAGAGAAAAGAGTAAAGCTAATACGTGTAACTGTTAACATTTTATTCAGCCCTCCAAACTTTAAAAGTCTTCAAAATTTCCTTGGTGATATTTTTTCTATATATTAAAAGGCAAATTAGATCATTGTAACTTTTGCATCCACCACCCATCTGTTAGTCTGTCATACTGTGGTTGCGTGCATGTTTCTGTATGCTGGTAGCTATGCCACTGGTATTTCAAATACCAGCAATGTCCCCTGTGGTAGACAGGCTTCAGGGAATGGAGCTTCCAGACTAGGGAAAAAGACAGTCTAGGAAAAAGGCCTGACAATCTACTTCTGAGAATTAGTCAATGAAAATCTTATGGATCAAAACAGAACTTTATCTGACTCGATTGCTTTGGACATATAATCAGATCAGGAGGGGTCAATGGCTGGAGAAGGACATCGTGTTTGGAGAAGCAGAGGGCCAGCAAGGGCAAGGAAGACCCTTGGTGAGGTGGGATGGCACAACAACCACAATGATGGACTCCAAGGTGCTAGCGATTGTGAGGATGATACAGGACTGGGCAATGTTTCATTCTGTTGTGCATGAGGTTACCACGAGTCAGAGCTGACTCAATAGCAGCTATCAATGTATCAAATTTTTTCATGGAATGATATAATGTCTGAAATTTGCAGTAGAGGGCTTAAGGGTACAGGTGAAACAAGACTGGCCATGTATTGAAAGTTGAGTTTGGGTGATGTGTACATGGGGGTTCAATATACAATCCTCTCTCCTTTTGTACCTGCTTCAAAATTTCTATAACAAAAAGTTTTTATAAATTAGATAATGGTGGTTTTATAATTTTGCTAAAAAACAAACCTTGCAAATAATATGCATGAAACCTAGAGTAAAAAAGGAAATTGACTTTTGAGTCTCATCTACCTAGAGAACATATTCCTCAGTGACTGTTATAAACCGTTTTAAAATGTGAAGATGTTGGGAAAAGATATATATAACATATAATTGTAATATACAAAAGCAAGCACTTTCTAAGCTAAAAGATTTCCCTCCTTTCTACCCGAACTACCCATACTAGAGCAGAAAGAAAGGAGTTTCCCTCCCAACTCTCAAGACTGAGTCTTCCATTTTAATCAAAGATTCAATGGAAGAATCCTTGTCTGCTGAAAGTGAAGAGGGCTTGAAGCACTTACTGATGAAGATCAAAGACCACAGCCTTCAGTATGGATTACACCTCAATATAAAGAAAACAAAAATCTTCACAACTGGACCAATAAACAACATCATGATAAACAGAAAAGATTGAAGTTGTCGAGGATTTCATTTTACTTGCATCCACAATCAATGCCCATGGGAGCCGTAGTCAAGAAATCAAAAGATGCACTGTATTGAGTAAATCTGCTGCAAAAGACCTCAAGTGTTAAAAAGCAATGTCACTTTGAGGACTAAGGTGCACCTGACCCAGGCCATAGTGTTTTCAATTATCTCATATGCATGTGAAAGCTGAACAATGAATAAGGAAAACCAAAGAAGAATGGATGCCTTTGAATTATGGTGTGATGAAGAATATTGAATATACCATGGACTGTAAGAAGAACTAACAAATCTGTCCCGGAAGAAGTACAGCCACAGTGTTCCTTAGAAGTGAGGATGGTAAGACTCTGTCTCACATACTTTGGACATGTTATCAGGAAAGACCAGTCCCTAGAGAAGGACGTCATACTTGGTAAAGTAGAGGGTCAGCAAAAAAGAGGAAGATTCTCAACAAGATGCATTGACACAGTGGCTGCAACAATGGGCTCAAGCATAACACTGATTATGAGGATGGCACAGACAGGTAGTGTTTCATTCTGTTGTACACAGGGTTGCTATGAGTCAGAACTGACTCGAAGGCACATAACAACAACAGCATAGAAGAATCCTGATCCAAAGGAGGAAAATGCAGAACTGAACTTCAAATTCTCATGGAATCCAGACTTTCTGGAGCCATGGAGGCCGGATGAACCCCTGACACTTTGCCCTAAGATAATCTTTAAACCTTAAGCTAAAAATATTTCCTAAAGTCTTCTTAAAACAAAACAGTAATTTACTTTAACTATAAAGAATGTCTGCCTTGAGCATTATGCTCTTTTAAGATTTATCCATATGGGATCAAATTGACAACAGCAACTTGAAAGATTAGCTAGGAACCTCAGGGGGCAGTGAGTTTACATTAATGGGGAAGGAACAACTCAGAAAAAGAGGGTGAGAATGGTCGCACAATTCAAAGGACATAATCAATGTCACTGAATTGTATGGGTAGAAACTTGAATTGGTGTATGTTTTTGCTGTATATATTCTCAACAACAACAACAAAAAAGATTGAATGTTCCAGAAGATTTATGCCTTCTACTGCATTAGTATTCTATACTGCACAATTCCAGACGAGTTGAAAATCCCTCTATTTTAACACAATATTTAAAAATTTTGTCTTGGTAATGAAAAAGTCATTTATTTCCTAGAGACTTCAGAATGGGAATGGCAACAAAGCTTACTATAAACCCTTATGAGTTAAGACATAAGGTTTAAACATGGTTATGTTTTTTGGCAGAAACATTTTAATTGCTTTATAGATTAGTGGAGCATTGCAAGTGGCTTTTATTACTGTGATTACTGTTCTAATAATACCAAGTAAACAACTGTGGCATCATATGAATTTGGAACAGTGGCATATAAACTATGCAACAGGAAATAGCCAGTTAAATATAGTTTTCTTAATTAAAATTTACCCAATAGGAATAAATAATGTTCTAAATAATATAGCAAATGAAAATCCAAAAAGAATTGTTTTTCGTTTTTATTATATGAATAACAAAATACTTATTGCAATAATTAAAACCAAAAAAACCCATTCCCCTTGAGTCTATTCCGACTTCTAGTGACCCTATAGAACAGAGTAGAATGGCCCCGTAGGGTTCCTTGGCTGTGATCTTTACAGAGGCAGACTGCCATATCTTTCTCCCGTGGAGCAGCTGGGAGAAACTTTTCAGTTAGCAGCCGAGCACTTTCACCACTGTGCCACCAGGGCTCCTTACTTTGGGAAATAAAATGCTTTATGATTTGCTGTAAGCAGACTCTCACCTAAATTTAATTCTGTCTGTATTGATAAGACTAAGCTTTTGTTAAACTGCAAGATGCATACACACTGGATTGTGTCAATGTGGTAAATTTTAATTATCAAAAATTTGACAACTGGCGAAGAAATATAAGTGATGTTGGAGCCTATGCTGTGCACTTACCTTTACAAACAGAGATGTTATCTTCTCAGAAGTGTTATAATAATGAGAGATACTATAGATCATTTTAATTGCACTTATAAGTGTAGGAATAGCATCAATCATGGATATCTGGAAGACACCACAAAAGTTTTCAGGGAAAAAATTATCAAATTTGGCAAAATTGTAATAGACTAATCATTCATTTCCATTAGAATAAAGTTTATCTAAGAGATGTTATTAAGTTCTTAAAAATATTTTCTAATGCTTTACTTGAATATAATCTATTTAACGATAATGTTATTTTTTTATTTTAGTCGTAGATAGTTCATCAAATTTTATTTCAGTGCAAGAAACAGTAACTTGCTGATACAGACAAGAAGGTTGTGTTAACAGTTAATTTTGTAAATATATAAAAGCAGGCAGCAGGCACTTTCTAAGCTAAAAGATCAAAAAGCACCAGCCAGGGATTTTTCCCATGGTTCTTTGGAATACAGTCTACAGTGTCAATTGCAATATTTAACAGAAAATAGTAGTGCAATAAATGTTTTTTAAATATCATGCCTGATAACATCTCCTTCTCTCCACACACACGCACACACACACATGCAGATACATAATTTTCAAGAGAATAAAAGGAGAACTAAAGAACTTTCCAACAGATTGTAATAGCAATGAGCAAACACTCAGCACTCAATTCATCTAGCGCGAAAGGGTCATCAGCAGACCAAGGGAGTAGAAGTCTTGAACTCACAGGATCGCTGCTGTACAAGGGATCACAACATTTTTCAAGCGTGTACAAATATTTGACATTGTCCTTTGCTTCATTAGCTGCATCAGTGATCCGAATATCCGTCTCCCGCCAAATCTAAGCACAACACAGGAAAGCAATTTTAATGCAATTATTAATAAAGGAACTTCCGATATAATAGCTGCTAAGAGACACCACCAATCCCTTGGGTCAGACTTTCCATTTGTTCAACGCATTTTGCACAGAACTGAATCCAGAGGGGCAAGGAAGATTGCTATGCTGAAGAGTGATTTTAAAAACTTTAGACTAAATTTTTAAAGGCATCTTTTCCAGGTCTTCTCTTATACAATCAATTCAGTGACTAGAACAGAAGACCAAAAGGACACAGCACCTTCCTTTATACCCACACCTTCTCCCCTTTGCTGGCTACTGGACCCATTTTGCACCTTACTCCCATAATTCCTATCTTCCCTCTCTTTTAACCTGAACTCCCTTTCCTTATGCCCTTATACTTTTGTTCATTCATTAATGTAGCAATTATTTATTAACTACTGACCATACGCCAGGACTGTGCTGTGAGCTAGGAACATCAAAATGGAAAGATACATAAAAGTGGGAGAAGTAAAAGGAAGTTATTAAGCATAAGCCAACACATTCACTTGACTTCATGGGCATTCTGCAGATAATTTCTGAGGTGTACTGCAAAGCTTATCTCTCATACTTCTTTGAGCAGTTAGTGAAATGAATTATTATTAATTATTTGCATGGATTGAAACATCCATGTAAATAGTTAATAAATAAATAGTCTTTATGGTGTGGCATGGAAGCAGCAGTTAAGAAATCAAACAACGCGTTGCATTGGGCAAATCTGCTGCAAAAGACCTCTTTAAAGTGTTAAAAAGCAAAGATGTCACCTTGAAGACTAAAGTGCGTCTGACCCAAACCATGGTGTTTTCAATTGCCTCATATGCATGCGAAAGCTGGGCAATGAATAAAGAAGACCAAAGAATTGATGTCTTTTAATTATGGTGTTGACAAAGAATATGGAATACACCATGGACTGCCAAAAGAATGAACAAATCTGTCTTGCAAGAAGTACAGCCAGAATGTTCCTTAGAAGCAAGGATGGCAAGACTACGTCTCACATACTTTGGACGTGTTATCAGGAGGAGTCAGTTCCTGGAGAAGGACATCATGCTTGGCTAAGTAGAGGGTCAGAAAAAAGAGGAAGACCTCAAGGAGATGTAATGACACAGTGGCTGCAACAATGGGCTCAGGCATAACAACGATCATGAGGATGGCACAGGACCAGACGGTGTTTCACTCTGTCATACATAAGGTCACTGTGAGTCATTAATGACTTGACAGCGCCTAACCACAACATAATGTGGCAGGCAACTCTAAGATGGTCATCAATGATCATGAACTCCTGGAGTCTATGCTCTTGTGTCATCCCCTACCCTTAATCCTGGGCTGAACCTAGTGACTTGCTTCTAATAAAGTGCATACAATAAAATTGACGGGCTGTCAGTTCCAGGGTTAGTCTGCAAAAATGTGGTCTCTGTGTTGGATGCTCTCTCAAACTCTCTCACTTGCTCAATTACAGTTGTCATGTTGTGAGCTACCCTATTGTCATGGTTTGAATTATGTCCCCCAAAAAATGTGTGTATCCATTTGGCTAGGCCATGATTCCTGGTACT
>NW_004444052.1:1241261-1273923 GCF_000243295.1 Trichechus manatus latirostris
GAGAAGGCCGAGAGAGAGAAAGCCTTCCCCTGGAGCTGACGCCTTGAATTTGGACTTTTAGCCTACTTTGACTATGAGGAAATAAACTTCTCTTCGTTAAATCCATCCACTTGTGGTATGTCTGTTATGGCAGCGCTAGATAACTAAGACACCTATGTAAAGGTCCACGTGGCAAAGAACAGAGGGCGATCTCTGGCCAATAGCCAGCAGGGAACTGAATCCTGCCCACAACCACACAAGTGAACTTGGAAGCAGATCCTCCCTCAGTTGGCCTTCAGATGAGCCAACACCCCAAATGCAACCCGTGAGAAACCTTGGGCCAGAGGCACCCAGCTAAGCTCTACCCAGATTCCTGACCCACAGACTGGGAGATGAATAAACGTTTGTTGTTTTTAGCTGCTAAGTCTCAGGGAAATTTATTACAAAGCAGAATAGAACTAATACACCAGGACCTAAACAAAAATGAGTAAGTTTTCATTATTTCTACTTACAGTTGGTCAGAATTCATTATATATATACACACACAGCGAAAGCTGTGAGAGCCGGAACTTGACGGGATTGCCTTGTTTTTCTGGGTCTCGAAAGTTCCCCTCCTTTGACAGGGTGCAGTCTTACCACTTTTTCTACCACTTGTTTTAGTGGAAAATATTTTAGTTTTCCTTCTCTGATAGGTTTTGGTTTTTGCAGGTTTTATTCTACGTATGTGTATATATATACATACATATACATATATATATATACACACACACACATATATATACACACACATATATATACACACACATATATATACACATATAAATGGAAACCCTGGTGGCATAGTGGTTAAGAGCTACGGCTGCTAAACAAAAGGTCAACAGTTTGAATCCACCAAGTGCTCCTTGGAAACCCTATGGAGCAGTTCTACTCTGTCCTGTAGGGTCACTATGAGTCAGAATCGATTCAACGGCAACGAGTTTGGTTTGTTGCTGTTTTTTTTCTTTCTTGGGGGGGGTGTATACATATATATGTATATGGCAACAAATGTCTTTAATTTAAAGGCTATTTCCACAGTATCCAAAGTTATATAACGGCAATGTTATCCAATCTTAAAGGCTTTTTTATAAAGGTATAATAACATTTTCCTGTCCTAATTACCCTATGACATGAAAGTACCCAGAGAAAATTCACATTCCCACTTCATAAAGCACAAAGAGCTGGCTGATGACCTTCAGAAGTTTTGACTTGGCGGCAGCAAGCACAGCCAGAACAGCCTTCACATCTGGGCTTTTCAGTTGGTCCAGAAGGTAGTTAAATTTGGATAGCCTGTTTTTCCAGTGCTCCAGCTCTGCTCGGGGCCCGAGGTCGTCTGCTTCCTTTCGCAGCTGATTGTTTTCCGCAAGGACCTGCAAATGCACACGGAAAACATGAGCCACTGAGTGGGGTGGAGACAGGAAAGTTATATACTCCAGCAAAAGTCAATAAATAAGAAACTAGGCTGAGTCATAATGTTTTTTATTCATTTACATGCTTCGAATGACAGCCTTTTACTAATTTAACATGTACTCATTATTAAAGCTTCAACAAAAATTCAGTTGATTTGTTCCAACTGGAAGTTACTCATTTAATGAGAGTTAAGTGCTCGGCTGCTAACCTAAGGGTTGGCAGTTGGAATTCACCAGCCGCTCCTCAGGAAAAAGATGTGGCAGTCTGCTTCTGTAAAGATTACATACTTGGAAACCCTATGGGCAATTCTACTCTGCCCTATAGGGTCGCTATCAGTCGGCACCAACTCAAAAGCAATGGGTTTAGTTTTTTTATTTTAACCTCAAGAAGTTTCCTTCGCCACTCACTTATGGATAACCTTGGAGCCATATAACCTGGGAAAACTCCATGCCTTAGGCTGGTTCATTTTAATTATGCTTACTTTTTGATGTGATATCCACCTTCATTGAGGACTTTTATGAAAATATATTTTTTTTAAGGTTAAGTTTCAAGCTCCCTTTCGGAGGACACACTGAATTAGAAAACACCTTATACTTCTCCAACATAAATTATAGTTTAGGAAAAATCAGCAAAGCACAGCCTTCTAATTACATAAACATATAAAGCCATTTATTCCCATTCCTTATAATTCTCATTATCTTTTCTGAACTAATGATTATTAAAAAAGAGCAAATTGGACATTTCACCTTTTGGGAAACTCGTGTAAAATACCTAGGCAAATGCGAATGACGTACTATATACCTGCTTTCATTGGCTAGCTCAATCACATGGCATCTGACAACAAACGTTTGGTTTCTGAAAATTACCTGTTCGGTCTGTTTGATCCATACTTTCATACAACCCTCTATTTTTTCCAAAGTCTCAGGATTATTAGCTATAGCCAAGTAGTCCATGGGTTGTTGCAGGGTTTTCAGTTCAAATATGTCACACTTTTGAAGGTTCACCTAATTAAAATTAAAATTAAATAAGATGAGGCTTTTAAAAACACACACACTTTTGGTCGATGCTTAGGCTTAGAAGGATCTCAAGGGAATACTCTAGCTCCCTCAGCACAGACCCCTGAAAGCATGGTACCAGATATGTAATGCTTGGTCTTCCCTTAACTATTAAGCACACCACTCAAGATGACTGATTTTGCAGTCAAACTCCGGGTCAGAAAAAAACTAAAAAGTGAACAAGGAAAAAGGAGAATACCATAACATTACAGAATTTGGTAATTCACAGGAAACTTGGGAATTATCTAGTCACATCACAAAACAAAAAACCAGTCAGCTTCAAGGAGTTTCTAGTCTATTATTTATTCTTTTTCAAAACTAAGCAAAGGAAAAGACTCCCGTGTCCTTACCCAACAACGTCCATACAGTTAGCAAGTTCAATGGCAAACACTTGGATTCAGGAGTAGGAGAGGCATTTTGACTTGACGAGAAACCTAATATATTTTTAAACACACCTCATACACTGAATACAGACTAGGAAGAAAGGCCCGATGATCTACTTCCAAAAATCAGTCAATGAAAACCCTATGAACCACAAAAATTCTATTCGTTCCACTGTGCATGGGGTCACCGTGAGCTGGAGGCCAACCCAATGGCAGCTTATAACAACAACAATATGCCAAAACGGACCTCAATATTTGGTAAAGGTATTTTCCTTCTGGTGAAGGTGCACCTGGCAGCCCATTGTCAGTTTCTGAAGTCACATCTCAAGCCCAGTCTAGCTTTACCAACAATAAAGCTAACATTTTTCTCAGTTGGTTCACAACCAGCATGAAGGCATGTGGTTATTTGTCACCCTCCAACTCCAGCATAGCCAAGGACCATGGTGGAATATGCTGGTTGGGGCGTGGAGGGTGTCAGATGCTGGGTTCGCACTCTACTCCCTTGAAACTAGCAGAGGGTTGCCCACTGGGGCCTGCTGCAGGGGGCACAGCCCACAGCCCCATCTGGACGTCACGTTCGAGATTGCGGGTTTCCATCCTTGGCATTCTAAAAAAGCCCTGCCAGCCCTGAGCTCCAATAGTCCCAAGTCCTGCTTCCTAAGCCGACCCTGCTCAGACGTGACCGCTTGTGGCCCTGTGACAGCCCTGTCCACCTTAGGCTGCAGAGATGCCACTCCGCCCTCCCTGGGCCTGGCTCCCACTCTGGGTCTCTTTTGTTGAACTCTGATCGAGCTCCGGTAAACCCACTGGGCTGCACACGCCTCCACTCCCCTGCGCCTTTGCTACCGCTGCTCCTCGGCCTGGAAGGATCTTCCAGCCTCCTCCATGTCATTGCTCATCCTCAGGATCCAACCCAGTGGGTGCAACCTCTCCCACACTGCACCTTCCACCCTCCACGTCTCCTAGAGCACTCCTTAGCTTACAGGGGTGGAGTCTGGGCTTCACGAAGTGGCTGGCTCTGCCCCCCCTCCTGTGCAAGTATCCATCACACTTTTTTAATATCTCTATTACAATATGAGGAGTCCCAGGTGGTGCAAACGGTTAACACACTAAGCTGCTAACCAAAAGGTTGGAGGTTTGAGTCCACCCAGCAGTGCCTCAAAAGAAAGGCCTGGCAATCTACTTCTAAAAAATCAGCCATTGAAAATTCTATGGAGCGCAGTTCTACTCTGACACGCGTGGGGTCGCCATGAACCAGAATCAACTCAACGGCAACTGGTCCTGGCATCACAATATCAAGTGGAACCAAATGAAAATACTGTTTAGGTAGAATGTCAACAATTTCATTTGGTCCAATCTACTTGTCACTGTCTGGCCTGCATCACAGTTAATTGCAAATATAACTCAGGTGTCAACTGCAATCATCCTGCCCCTGCCTGGGTAACATTTTCTCAATTCTCTCATTCCACATTTTTTCAAAGCCTAACGCCCCCTTCCCCCAGTATCCCAATTGTTGTTTTTGTTAGGTGCTGTTGAGACGATTTTCCCCGCATAACAACCCCACGTGACAGAGTAGAACTGCCCCATAGGGTTTTCTAAACTGTAATCTTTACAGGAGCAGATCACCAGGTCTTTCTGCCACAGAGCTGCTGAGTGGGTTCGAGCCACTAACCTTTCAGTTAGCAGCCGAGCTCTTAACCTTTGTGCCATCAAGCCTCTTTCAATATTGCAATAGGTCTCGGTATTCCCGGGGTTGGGGGGGGGTTACATTGTCATCATTACCATGGGATCCGATTCACTATCTCCATTTGTGCCTCATATTCCGGTTGTTTCCTTAACTTCTCTCTGAGTCTGTCTCTCACAAACACACACGTACACACACCAGGGAGCACACGCCCTCTATTCCAAGTAATCACATATCTAGGCCTATGGTGACCAGTTGCCATTAGGTAATTGTAACTCATGGTGACCCCATGTGTGTCAGAGTAGACCTATACTCCACAGGGTTTTCAATGCTTGATTTTTCAGAAGTAGATCACCAGGTCTTTCTTCCAAGGCACCTCTGCCAGCCTTTCAGTTAGCAGCCCAGCGCATTAACTGTTTGCACCACCAAGGGACTCCAGGCCTAGGTACCCAAAAAAATCAAACCCACTGCTGTCGAGTCAATTTTGACTCACACTGAGCTTATAGGACAGAGTAGAACTGCCCCATAGGGTTTCCAAGGCTGTAGATCTTTACAAAAGCAGATTGCCAAATCTTTCTCCTGTGGAGCAGCTGATGGGTTCAAACTACCGACATTTTTGGTTGACAGCTAAGCGCTTTAACCACTGCACCACCAGGCCAATGGTAAACCAAAAAAAAAAAAAATCCCACTGCTATCGAGTCAATTCCGACTCATAGCAACCTTGTAGGACAGGCCTATGGAAGGTAGTGTAAATTTTACAGAAGCTAAATCTCACATTTGCCAAACTTATCTAAAGGCCTTTTTGGTCACTGGATCAACCACACAGCCGAGGCCACTTTCTTCCAGACGATTCTTTTCTCCCATCTCTTCAGAATTTCTTTTTACCCCTACCCACTGCCCACCACACACACACACACACACACACACACACACACTCACACACACTCATGCCCGTTCCAAATTCCTTTCACTCTAGGATGAACAGCAATACCACAAGCACCTCACACTTCTATCTTTGAAGCTCAGCATCTGACATGACCCTATGTTACTGTCAACATTTGTATGAAACCCCCAAACGCATTTATTGCTACAAACGTTACAAATTTAAATCTAGTTACCGCCACCTGTCAGGGGACAATAAAAATACCTACACATTTTTTTCAAGATTTTCAAGATGGCTACATTAAGACCAGCTAAGAGAAGTATCAAGGAGCCCTGGTGGTGCGATGGTTAAGCACTCAGCTGCTAACTGAAAGGTTGGCGGTTCAAACTCACCCAGTGGCTCCACAGTAGAAAGACCTGGTGACCTGCTCCTGTAAAAATACAGCCTAGAAAACTCTACAGGGCAGTTCACTCCATCATATGGGGTCACTATGAGTTGAAACAGACTCAACAGCACCCAACAACAACAAGAGAAGTATCACACGTGTACATTCTACTTGGTCACCATTTGATAATTTTGAAAGAAACGGCTTATTCACTCTTACTTTCTCTTTCAGGCTCTCTTGAGCACTTGTCAGGACACCCACGAAGCCTTCCAGAGAGCACAGAAAGTCCTGGCGGATGCCAGACACTTCCTGAAGACCGTCACGCTCGCCCCAGCCGTGGTCCGTGGCTTTGAGAGCAGGAATGAAGATGTCTGAGAGCAAACGTCTCATGCTGTTTAGCAGGCCCCCATCAGCGGTGTCGAGCATGTTAAAGCTCAGTTCCTGGAAAATCATTAGAAGGTCCTTTACAGTAAAAACTACCTTAACTCGCAATGTGGCCGCTAGGTCATGTCTAAATGTTAATTCATCACTTACCCAGGAATTATTATTACTGGCTATGAAATAAATTTGATAATACTCTAAATGGCAATCACCAAAATAAAAGCAGTTTATTTACCAGTTTATTTGCTCCAAGCAAATTGGGGACAGGACGAGAACTTGTACAGATGTACTTTGTACAATAAATAAAGTTATATAGCAATTTTAGGAATCCTACTGGAAGTGTATCAAATATACCATTAAATAAATTACACACTGGGAATTGTTTTTAAAAAGAAAGACCTCATTGTTATCCACATATATGCATATACACATACATAATGTTATATCAATTTTAGTTAATAAATTGAATATTAACTCCTTTTGCTCAACAGATTTAAGGAAAATGTCCTCTTAATTGCTTGCTTTAAATACTAAATGTATATATATATAACCAAAGACCCATTGCCATCGAGTCAATTCTGACTCATAGCAACCCTACAGGAAAGAGTAGAACTGCCCCATAGGGTTTCCAAGAGGCAGCTGGTGGATTCGAACTGCCGACCTTTTGGTTAACAGCTGAGCTCTTAACCACTGTGCCATGAGGGCCCCATATATATATATACTTCTGTGAAGGTAGTTTTAGATATTACGATTGTACACAATGGTAGTCTCCACAGTGAGAAATGACTCGTGTACAAGTTGATTGGGGTACAATGTGATTTTGGTAATTCTGTGTAAACAACTGATCTTGTTCCTTACCCGATGGATGTTCTCGGGAGTGATGGCTGTGGAAGTGTCAGTCCTGATGAAGAACACACATACCCCAGTAAGAGCGACATCTTTTCCCTCAGTCACGAACACCTTGGGTTTTGTAATCTTTCCAGAAACAAGATTTACCCCTCCTGAAGGGCTGAGTTGTCCTACAAATGCAAAAGATTTTACTTTCACAAATGCTGTTCACAATCCACATTGATCATCTCTTGGAAAGAAGTTTCATTGGTAAAATATTGCCATTGCTGATGCATTCATGTGCCCTAGATGGGTCCATAACTTGGACAATCAGTAGCCTGAGCCCTAAAGCAATCAAAAAGTATCTGCTTGACTCCAGCTTACAGGTTCATTTTAAAATTGTCACTCCAGGAATAAACAAGGATGGGGTAGCAGGATAAGAGAGTTTGGTCCAGGCCAGATGCTTCCTGGAGCTACCAAAGTAGTCTCCATCTGCAATGGAAAGAGTTCCTGTGTGGTGCAAATGGTTAACGCACTCAGCTATTAACTGAAAGGCCTGGAGATCGACTTCCAAAAACTCAGTCATTGAAAACCCTGTGGCAGACACACATGGAGTCACCATGGGAAAGAATCGACTCGATAGCAACTGGTTTACCTACAGTGGATCTTCAAAGGGGCAGTGAGAAAAGGGTGAGGGAGGAGAAATCATATATTGGCATGTACTGTGTGCCAGGCTTTCTGCTGGGTACCTTATCCACATTATTAAAGCTCACAACAACCCTAAAGGCAGCTGTGACCTGTCCCAGGCCACACAGCCAACGGGTGGCAGAGGGAGCACCAACACCAAATCTGATTACAAAACTCATGACCAAGCTTCCCCATGGTTTCTCTACTCTGTCATCGTCAGCTTAGCCCGGTGGTCCTTCCAAGGACTGCTACAGTCAGGACCACACAGAGACAGGACACATTCATGGTTAACAGTGTTGGATCTAGAGTCACACTCCCTGGACTTCAACCCTGGGCTACACTTCTTAGCCACATGCTCTTGAACAAGTTATTTAACCTCTCTGTGTCTCAGTTTTCTCATCTAAAAAAATGGGAATAATACTACTACAATGTTTCTTCTGGAATCATTGTGAAGATTAAATAACTTACTGCACATAAAGACTCTAGAAAAGCATATAAAAATACTAGTCCAGTAAACATTATCGTTACTATTATTATTTGAAAGTTCATTTTTGGTTATCCAAGAATGTAGCTCACTGAGTGGCTCATTCAAGCATGTTCTGAGCTATTCCATTGTGTTCTTATCTGCCCAAGGAAGTTTTAGATCTCCAAACAAATTGGTCGCTCAACCGAGATTGGGGTGGGAGGAGGTACTAAGGAAGGAAATGGGGAAAGTGGACCTGAAGTTGAATTCTATGATCCTGGAATTAGAGCCTCTTGGAGGAATCCTCCCTGTGGGGCTCTTCATCCCCACGGTGCTGGGCTAGAGACTTCTGACTAGGCTTTGATGGTGAACTCCTTCCACTAAAGTAACCAGAAGAGATCTAGCTCATTCACACTTGTGTCCTGACTACTATCACCTGGATCTCACAAGTAATGCAATGTTAGACTAGACGTTTCAACCAAGGCACCACAATATGATAGATATCAGAAAAGAAAGACAGTTTGAAGGTTAAAAAAAAACCCTACAGAAATTTCAATCAGTGTTCTAGAACTGATCAGATGTCTCATCCACATCAGAATCTGAATGGGTCAGAGCATAGGTTGAAGAATGATTTTGTGAAAATGGTTGTGCAGTGCAAAGGGTAGAGGTGTGAAGTGTTTCCACTTTGACCTCAGGTCAAGAATATGGTGATCCAACAGAGGGTCTCACACAGAGCTGGAAAAAAATGTAGAACAAAATTCTAACTCACAAAAAAAGACCAGACATACTGGCCTGACAGAGACTGGAGAAACCCCAAGAGTATTGCCCCTGGACACCCTTTTAGCTCAGTAATGAAGTCATTCCGGAGGTTCACCGTTCAGCCAAAGATTAGACAGCCCCATAAAACAAAATGAGACTAATGGGGCACAACAGTCCAGGGACAACGACTAGAAGGCAGGAGGTGACAGGAAAGCTGGTAATAGGGAACCCAAGATTGAGAGGGGACAGTGTTGACATGTCATGGGGTTGTTAACCATTGTCATAAAACAATATGTGTTCTGTTTAATGAGAAACTATTTGCTCTGTAAACCTTCATCTAAAGTACAATTTAATTAATTAATTAATTTTTTTAAAAACAGAATATGGTGATCATTATTGACCTCAGGTCAAGAATAAGGGGATCACCATGGACATATGCCTTCCGTGCCATGAGACCAGAAGAACTAGATGGTGCACAGCTGCCATTACTGAACGTTTTGATCTATGATTCAACAGACGAATCCTGATCAAGAGAGGGGAAGAAAAAAACAGATCAGAATCTCAAATTCTCAGTGGAATCCAGACTTTCTAGAGCTGTTGAGGCTGGAAGAACACCCAAACCTATTGCCCTGAGATAATCTTTAAACTTTAAACTTGAAAACAAAATTTTTCCCAGAAGTCTGCTTTGACCAAACAACAGTTTAGCTTAATTTGTAAAGTATATCTGCCCAAACATTGTACTCTTTCAAAGATATATCTATGTGGGATCGAGTTGACAACAGCATCTCAAAAAGTTAGATGAGAAGGTTAGGAGGCGGTGATTATATGTTGATGGTGGTGGAATAATTTGGAAAGGGATAGCGAGAATGGTTACACAACTTGAAGAATATAAACAATGTCACTTAATTGTACATGTAGAATTTGTTGAAATGGTATATCCTTTGCTGTGTATATATTCATAAAAAAATTAAAAAGTTTTTTAAAAGCATAATTCAAAAATAATAATAATAATAGGGTGCTCAACAATCCCAGTTTGCCCAGGACTGAGGGTTTCCCAGGACGCCAGACTTCCAATGCAAAAATCTCAGGCAAAGCAGAATGGTTGGTCACCCTAGGCAAGAAACAGGGTCTTCAGCTCAACCACCTAAGGAGCCTGGTATGTGTCCCCTGGAGTCTAGGGACAAGACAGACTGATATATGACACCTCCCCAAGAATTCTAAACCCAACAGGCAACAAGGCAGAAAGAGAGAAACTGTGCCGAACCTGGAGCTAACGACATACCCCTAGATGGCAGGCGCAAGATGCATACGTGTTTCTAGTGAACCAAATGAGGGCCCCACTGAAAAGAGAGCCACTCTGGAGCCATTTTAAATCATGCTGAGGAGGACTGTTAGAGGGATGGTGGGGCAGAGTGAGTTGGTGTTGTGTAAACTACCAAAAGTACAGAGGTTGAGGGCAATGGTCATGGGGAGGACAAGGCACTGCCATGGAATGTGCAGCCAAATGTTCCCAGGGACCATCTCCGGAGACCCTACCAGGATGCCCACAAGACAGTGAGCCCAGAGAGGGCAAGGTCAGCCAGCTATGACAATGATAGTTGAGGAAAAACTTGCCTGCCACCCCTTACCTCTTCCCTCCACCCACTTCAAGCCTGAAACAGCCAGAAACTGAGGCTGGCATGATGGGGACCAAGGGTGGAAGAAGAAGTTGGGGTACCAGAGGATGACCATATAGTCCTCTCCCACCACAAGCTTCAACCTTAAGCAGCCCCAGTTGGAGGATGGGAGAAGATTTAACAAGGACTAGACATTTTTAGTTTCTGAATTAAGACTGTGTTTGTAATTTGAAAAGACTACAGTTGTCCCTTGGTATCTGAGGAGGATTGATTCCAGGACACCCTGTGGATACCAAAATCCATGGATGCTCAAGTCCTTTACATAAAATGACATAGAATTTGCACACTGTATAACCTACAAACATCTCCCATATACTTTAAATCATCTCTAGATTATTTATAATACCTAATACAACGTAAATACTAAATAAATAATTGTTATACTGTACTGTTTGGGCAATAGTGACAAGAAAAAAAAGTCTGTATATGTTCAGTACAGACGCAACCATCTTAGGCCTGACTATATAGTACATGTCAGCAACAACGTAACATTTTGTTCACATAGTTCAATCCACAGTTGGCTAAATCCACGCATGTGGAACTCACGGATATGGAGGGTAGACTGCGTAAGCCAGTAAACCCAGTGGCCATCAAGTTGACACCAACTCATGGTGACCCCGTGTGTGTCAGAGTAGAACTGTGCTCAATAGGGTTGTCTATGGCTGACTTTTTGGACATGGATCACCAGGCCTTTCTTCTGAGGTACCTCTGAGTGGACCTGAACCTCCAACTTTTCAGTTAACAGCCAAGCATGTTAATTGTTTGCACAACCCAGGAATTCTGAAGAGACCATGGTTATACTTATTATCTAAGAATGTCTAGAAAATACATAGCATTCCCTGAATTTTAATCCAAGGGCAAAAGACGAGCTACCCCCACTGGAAAGGTTTAAGGGAAGAACTGAAAGAAAAAATAAAGTTGCATTTACGTTTGCATGCCATGAGTCCATCTTGTTCAGTGTGAGATTTAAACATTAAGGCCAACTTCATCCAGTTTACACCTCATGGATGAACTCAATTATTTCATCTGAGCTTATATTTTGCAATCTGGGATAGATGAAAATTTCCATTTTGCTTTGGTTTTTCACTCAAAATGTAATGAACTTTCTGAGCACAAAATATCAAATTGATAACTTTGGGAAAATGCCAGTCATTGAGAGTATGCACCCATAATTATCTCAGTTTTTAAACAAAAAAGCATTGCCATGCTATATGCCAGGAACAATAACTATTCTCCTTTTTTTCAAAAGAATCATAAGAGGATGCATATGATACTTTAATGTAATCATAATATATCTGTTTACATCCTTAGTTTGGGCTTTAAAATTATATTAACCCACTTAAAGTAGAATGAGATACGCCAGTGGATCCCACACAAAGATTTGCAAATGTTTCTTAAGTGAAAACAAATAAACCTGTTATTGAATATTACTAATTTAAATCAGTCAGTCTAAAACATACATAATGTGATATTTAACTGGAAAAGTAGAGTTATACTCATTGACAATAATTTCTATGTTGAAAAGAAATGCCATATATAGACAAGAAACAGATGCCCATAAAGAAGTTATAGAATATAATTACGTAGAATGAACTAGTACCTAGCCTCAAGATATAAACTACTTTACTATTCCCCCATTGCCAACACAGTATGATAAGGAAAACAAAATATCTTAGTTAAAGTTAGGCTAAATATCCACCACTGTCTATACTCTTAAGTTGGTAATAGAACCTCTTCCATCAAGCCACACCCACTGCACCTCACTGCTCCCCACCTCCCCCAGTGAGATGAAATGTAAGAGGCCTGGTCAGTTTTCACAGTGGCTTTTTGCTTCATGCCTCCCTAGAATAACTCTGACCACACATTCCTGGGTTATGTCACACCAGATACCTGTTTCTGTGACCTCCACATCCTGATAGTAAAACATGAGGTGACGGAGACCTCCAGCCACAAAGAGTTGATCGATTCTTTCAATCTAGGGAACAGAAAAGGTAAGTTAATGACTGTTCAGAATCAGAATCCTCATGAAAATCAGCTTCGATAGTACTGTTGTTAGGTGCTGTCGAGTCGGTTCCAACTCATAGCAACTCCAAATATAGCAGAACAAAATTTGCTGGATCTTGTGCCAGGCTCACTCACAATCACTGCTATGTTTGAGCCCGTTGCTGCAGCCACTGTGTCAGTTCATCTCACTGAAGATCTTCCTCTTTTTCACTGACCATCTACTTTACCAAGCATCAGTCCTTCTCCAGGGACTGATCCCCCCTGATAACATGTCCAAAGTATGTGAGACATAGTCTTGCCATCCTTGCTTCTAAGGAGCATTCTAGTTGTACTTCTTCCAGGGCAGATTTGTTGGTTCTTTTGACAGTCCATGGTATATTCAGTATTCTTCGCCAGTAACACAATTCAAAGACGTCAATTCTTCTTCAATCTTCCTTATTCATCGTTCAGCTTTCGAATGCATATGAGGCAATTGAAAATGGCTTGGGTCAGGCGCACTTTAGTCCTCAAGGTGACATCTTTGTTTTCTAGCACTTTAAGGAGGTCCTTTGCAGCCGATTTGCCCAATGCAATGTGTCTTTTGATTTCTTGACTGCTGCTTCCGTGGATGTTGATTATGGAAACAAATAAAATGAATGCTTGATAACCTCAATCTTTTCTCTGTTTATCATGATGTTGCTTATTGGTTCAGTTGTGAGGATTTTTGTTCTCTTTATGTTGCGGTGTAATCCATACTGAAGGCCATGGTCTTTGATCTTCATCAGTAAGTGCTTCAAGTCCTCTTCATTTTCATCAAGCAAGGTGGTGTCATCTGCATTTCACAGGTTATTAATAAGTCTTCCTCCAATCCTGATGCTGCGTTCTTCTTCATATAGTCCAGCTTCTTGGATTATTTGCTCAGCATACAGATTGAATAAATATGGTGAAAGGACACATTCCTGATGTATACCTTTCCTGATTTTAAACCTCACAGTATCCCCTTATTCTATTTGTACCACTGCCTCTTGGTCTATGTACAGGTCTATGTACAAGTCCCAAAAGCTTTACTCCCTCCATGTCATTAAGGTTGACTCTACTTTGAGAAGGCAGCTCTTCCCCAGTCATATTTTTAGCGTCTTCCAATCTGAGAGGTTCATCTTTCAGAACTATATCAGACAATGTTCCACTGCTATCTATAGGGTTTTCACTGGCCAATTTTTTTCTGACGAAGATCACTAGGTCCTTCTTCCCAGTCTATCTTAGTCTGCTGTCCACCATGGGTGACCCTGTTGGTATCTGAAACACTAGTAGCTTCACTTCCAGCATGCCAGCAACACACAAGCCACCACAGTACGACAAACTGAAAGACAAGTGGTAGCATCCCATATATAAGGGAACATATTATTTTCAATATAAAAACAATGAAAAATTTTAATGCTTTTGTTATATCTCACCATATTAAAGATTCAATTCAAAGAAGTAATTCAATCAACCATAGAAATATTTGCTCTATATCCACATTTGAAAAGGAATCGTCCTTCCAATTTTGCTAATTTTCCTAAAGTGTTGAGCTGTTGAAGGCAGATATAAATATAGATAACTGTTTCATTTTTTAGTCAATTGTAGATCAGAAAAAGAAAGACAGCATGCAAACCTTTCAAAATCCAGTTAAATTTAAACCTCAGTTCTTCCCTTCACAAGCTCTGTTACACTGGGCAAGTAATTTCACCTCCTCAAACCCGTTTCCCATCTGAGAAGTAGAGATAATAATACCAATTGTCATGGATTGAATTATGTCCCCCCAAAAATGTGTCTATCAATTTGGCTGGGCCATGATTCCTGGTATTGTGTGATTTTCCTATATGTTGTAAATCCTGCCTCTATGATGTTAATGAGGGAGGATGGGCGGCAGTAGTGTTAGTGAGGCAGGACTCCATCTACAAGATTGGATTGTGTCCTGAGGCAATCTCTTGAGATATAAAAGAGAGAAGTGAGCAGAGAGACAAGGGGACCTCATACCACCAAGAAAGCAGTGCAAGGAGCAGAGCGCATCTTTTGGACCCGGGATCCCTACATGGAGAAGCTCCTAGTCCAGGGAGACATGGATGAGAAGGTCAACAGAGAGAGAAAGCCTTCCCCTGGAGCTGACGCCCTGAATTTGGACTTTTATCTTACTTTACTGTGAAGAAATAAATTTCTCTTTGTTAAAGCCATCCACCTTTGGTATTTCTGTTATAGCAGCACTAGATGACTAAGACACCAATCTTTGAGGTTACTGTAATTTTAATATAAATAATGTATATAAATTGCTTAGCACAGGACTTGACACAAAGAAAGTAAAATAAATAGAGGCTTCAAAAAAAAAATAATAAAAACCCCAGTCTAGAAAACTGGTTGCCCTTATGAAATAAAATCAAATTGGATCCCCGAAAAAAAAAGTCTAACTCTCTAGAGACAATTAATATTAAATTACAATAATCACTGAAAACTGGCCTGAGAACATGTATGAGTATGGAACACTCATTCCAATAGCAACGTGGAACTCAGTCCCATCCTTAGGGTTCACTGTCTTGAAGTCCGCCAAAAGGCCTGCTACCAGCTAAGGCCCTTTCTTCAAATAGTCAACAGTGCAGTTTGAATTCATGTGGCAAGAAAAGGATAAAATCTAGTCTGAAAACTTAGGTGTGAAAATAAACCCTTTACAATTACCACCATGCTATAGATAAAATGTTAAACCATTATCATAAGGAAAAGCAAGTTATCCTATTTTCTCTGTTAAATTTCAATGATCACAGATGCTATGAAGATGAGGAGGGTAGGCTCAATGAGATGAACTTCCAAGCCAAGAATCTGGAAAAGGAGATGCTGCCATTGTGGCCAGAATTAACCTTCCTCCGCCTCTAGCCTTGGTTGTGAGCCAGGTCTTGAGTTTCCTACAGTTCTGAACTTTTGGTCATTTATTCCATCTGCATCACCCCAAATCCAGACGTCTGAATTGGGAAGCAGGGTTGAACGGCAGTTACACATTTCACAATCTTCTCAAGGTTGAATCAACTATGTGACCCTGTCTCCTTCTATGTGCCCATTTTTTGAGGGAATAATACTATCTATCTCCTGGTATTGTAATGATTAAATGAATAGATATATATAAATCATTTAGAACAGGGGCTGACACATGGCACACATTCAGTAAACGTTAGTAATGACGAAAGAAAAGGAAAATGAGAAGGACATTCCTTAACTCCCAATTGATTCATCCTGTAGTTATCCACTCTTAACGGTTCCACTGATCTCCAACTTAACCCACCCGGAGTGGCCCAAGAGGAAGGAACCAAGCCAATTTCGCACTCTTTCCAACTCCATGTTCAGTGATACCATGTTGATAGGTTGAAATCAGCCACGGTGGGGCTATTTACACCACAGGAATCAGCAAACACTAAAAACCAGTGCCCTACTCCTAGTCCAGAGCTGATTGTTCAGCATTTACCAGCCTACCACTGAAAAGCATTAGCAGCAGTGTGGCTTCCCAGTCAATAAAAAAGGGCTTCCTTCTTTCTTCTTCTTCTTTTTTTTTTCCTCATGCTGAATAAGTTTTAAAAAAAAAAAATTGGAGGAATTGTTATGGATTGAATTGTGTCCCCCCAAAATAATGTGTGTCAACCTGGCTAGGCCATGTTTCCCAGGATTGTGTGATTGTTCACCATTTTGTCATCTGATGTGATTTTCCCATGTGTTGTAAATCCTATCTCTGCGATGTTAATGAGATGGGGTTAGTGGCAGCTATGTTAATGAGGCAGGACTCAATCTACAAGATTAGATTGTGTTTTAAGCCAATCTCTTTTGAAATATAAAAGAGAAAAGCGAGCAGAGACACATGGGGACCTCATTACCATCAAACAGGAAGAGCCAGGAGTATGCGTCCTTTGGACCTGGGATTCCCGCACTGAGAAGCTCCTAGACCAGGGGAAGATTGATGACAAGTACATCCTCCAGAGCCAAAAGAGAGAGAAAGCCTTCCCCTGGAGCAGATGCCCTGAATTTGGACTTCTAGCCTAATAGACCGTGAGAAAATAAATATCTGTTTGTTAAAGCCATCCACTTGTGGTATTTCTGTTATAGCAGCACTAGATAACCAAGACAGGAATTATCACAGGGCTTCAATATGCCTTCCTTATTGCTCAGGAAATTGTATCTTCCCATATTCTGGCCTTCCTAACACAAGGTGAAATCACCAAGCTCATCAGACCCCTGATTTTGGGATGAAATCACAGAAAATGGAAATCAAGGTCAGGAACAAAATAAATCAGATTCAGCTGCCCAGCCAAAGTCCAAGCCAGTAAACTACAAGATGACTCAGGCTCCCAAGATAGAACAGGTTAAATGCAAAGAGATAAATCAGCAGCTGAGAGGAGAGTCTGTTCTCCAACCCTAGGTTACGCAGTGGTGCCTAAGCCCAGCTCCGTTGGTTGTGGAGGGATACAGACATCGCCGTCAGAATCATGGAACTCAAATGATAATTGTAAGTTCCCCGATTCAACATGACAGCTGGTAAGTGCTAAGCACATTCTACCACCACCGGTACAGAATCAAAATGGAATCCTGTCCCTGTTAAAAAATAGATAGATACATAGACAAACATATATATGCCCCTTTCTAAGGTACAGCGCAATCCTGTCATAGGATGGTGTCCAGGCCTTCTGTGCTCTCTATAATCAGGACAGTGAGAACCCAAAAGCATCTCACCTGATTCCCCTCAAGAATGGCATCCTCCACTTCCGCTTTGTCCAGGTCCACACAGGAAGCTACGATAGCAAATAAGTAGTTGTGCCTGCCGTCCAAACGAGCCCGCTTGGCTTCCTTCTGTTCCTTCAGTCTTTGCTAAAAGAAAGGAACAAAAATGTCTTTTGGCACCTGCTGTTCTGAAATGGATTCATATTATAACAATTTCATGTGATTGTTGTCTTTTCAAGTCCTGGGTATTTAGATAATAGATAGCCAAACGGTCCTGGTTTTTATGTACTAACTTTTATCTAGAAATAGTGTTACTTTTACTGTGAAAATAAGAAGTGCCCCTTGTTTTAAAATTATATAATACAGATAGGTCAAAAGAAAAAATAAAAATCATTTGCCATCCAGAAATTATTACTGTTAATAATCTCCTAAATCTTTACATTTCTAGGAATATGTAAGTGTTCAACACAACACACACAAAAAGAGATACCCATTTTTGTAAAAATTTTCCTAAGTCATAAAGTAATACTCTTCTACACTATTTCCTATCTTTAGTGTCTGTCTACAGGTTCACATCTGGTCTTGAAACTAATTTCTGGACACCATTGCTTACTTTTTCACTACTGATTGTTAGGTACAATACTAAGGCATGCTCAATGTATCCAACGTTGGTAGTTTGAAGCGTATCTTTCTATACCATTCTCTATGTTCATGCAAACATATGCAAATCTCTACACACATAGGAGCCCTGGTAGCACAGTGGTTAAGAGCTTGGCTGCTTACCAAAAGGTTGGCGGTTCAAATATACCAGCCACTTCTTGGAGAACCCCGTGGGGAAGTTCTACTCTGTCCTATAGGGTCACTATAGTCGGAATCAACTCGAGGGCAACAGGTTTGGTTTTTGGTTTATATACACATATATATTTATTTTATACTATGAAATTTTTTCCTTCATTTTTTACCTTAATAGTACATCACAGACTTCTTTCCAGTTTGATGCATAGTATTTCAATCTGTGTATTAGCTAAACAATATTTCACAATAAGCATGTATTCTAATTTATTCACTATTTTGTCACTGGTGGACATTCTGCTTCTATACCATTTACTGAATTAAGTGCATTACCTTTAATGCCAACCACGAACTCCTAGTGGGAAGAGGAAAGGTGACCCCTATGAGCTCTTCTTTTATTCAATATAGTTATTAAATCCCAAATAGGTGCATGCACTGTAGAAACACCAGCTGTAACAAACACTACCCAGTAAGCTCAAAAATCTCACAGCCTGGCTGGGAGAATGTAAGCAGAAAATGTAAATATGACAAAATGGCATGAGGGTTTTAGCAGGACATTATGGGACTCCAGAGAAGGGACATCGAGGAGGACCCCCACTGCAGCCCAGGGTTTAGAGGCGTAGGGGTAGAGGTGGCAGGAAACCTTTCAGGAGGAGTTGGCTCAGCCTAGAGTTGAAGGAGAGTCAGCCACACTCCCTGCGAGAGAGGCATTTCTGCACATGCAGAGGTTGAGAGGCATGAGAAAGCATAGAAACAAGGCACCCAGAATGGCTGAACTTAAGAGAACTAGAAAAACATATGGACATATATATTTACAACAATGACAGAAAAAAAAAGGAGTAGCTACTGAGGCTGCTGTGTACAGCCAAAAACCTTACGGGATTTAGTTCCCTAGTTTGGAGGTTTAGGGTCACGGTTTCATAGGACATCACAGTTAAATGGCCTAATAAAATGTTTAGCATTTCTGTTCTATCTCCTAGTTTGTTGTGTAGTTCCTGGGGTCTTAAAAGCTTGCAAGTGACCATCCAAGGCACAACAATTGGTCTTTATTCCCCTGGAGCAAGAGAGGAAGAAGGAGAGTCACAAACAGGAGGAGGATACGGAATGTGAGGCTAATTGCTTCCATGAGTTTCATGGTTTGAATTATGTTCCCCAAAAAAAATGTGTGTATCAATTTGGCTGGGCCATGATTGCCAGAATTGTGTGGTTGGCCTCCATTTTGTGATTGTAATTTTATATTAAAGAGGATTAGAGTGGGATTGTACCACCACCCTTACCCAGGTCACATCCCTGATCCAATGTAAAGGGAGTTTCCCCAGGGTGTGGCCTGTACCACCTTTTCTCTCTCAAGAGATAAAAGGAAAGGGAAGCAAGCAGAGAGTTGGGAACCTCATACCATCAAGAAAGCAGTGCCAGGAGCAGACAGCGTCCTTTGGACCGAGGTCCCTGTGCCGAGAAGCTCCTAGTCCAGGGGAACACTGATGAGAAGGCCAACAGAGAGAAAAAGCCTTCCCCTGCAGCTGACGCCCTGAATTTGGACTTTCAGCCTACCTTTCTGTGAAGAAATAAACTCCTCTTAGTTAAAGCCATCCACTTGTGATATTTCTGTTATAGCAGCACTAGATAACATAAGACAGAATTTGGTACCGATAGAGTGGGGTGCTGCTCTAACAGATACCTAAAATGTGGAAGCGGTTTTAAAACTGTGAATGGATAGACATGCGGCAGTGACAGAGGACCAGCAGCAGCAGAGAACCTACAGCAGCAGAGAAGCCGCAGCGGCAGAGAACCAACAGCAGCAGAACCAGGAGACCGGTGAAAGACAGCGCTGGAGCCAGGAGACCGGTGAAAGACAGCGCTGGAGCCGACCCACGGAGCGAGGGAACTGAGTGCCTGTGTGCACAAGGCTTCCTGGTGGAGTGGGGTGCCTCCGGGCACTTACCGGTGGAGCTACTGAGCTTTGGAACACTTGCCCCAGCAGGGCAGATGTGGGCATGAGGCCCGAGGGCCAAGAGGCCACAGGAAACAAGCAGAAGCTGAAGAGACAAGGGACACAAGAAGCTGAGCTGCCTCAGTCTCAAAAGGTATGGACGTGACCTCAGGGGTTTCAAAGGGTGGAGCAATGGCCTCTGGTGCTTCTAAGGGTGGAGTCGCCACTCAGATGGACTGGGAGAATGGTGCGCCTAAAGCCAAGGGAGCAGAGTTGCTGTCCCAGGGGGCCTGGAAGGCGGAGCTGAAGCCCAGGGCCTAGGGGCCTCCACTCAAAATCCAGAGACTATGGCCAATACCTAGAGTCTGGAGGGCAGGGCCATTGTGTAAATTGTCTCAGAGAACAGAGGATTCTTTTCAAAGCCTTGAGGGCTAATGTAATGTGTTCTGCTGACTTACTTGGTGCCTGTTATCACTTCTTTTCCTCTAGTTTCTCCCATTTGTAATGGAAAAGTCTAGCTTGTGCCTGTTCTGCCATTGTACCTTTGGAAGCAAATAACTTGTATTCCAGATTTCACAGATGAAGAGGAATTTTTGGATTTTGGACTTGGAGTTAAGGCTTTTGCTATGATATGATGGGGTGAATATGTTTTCCATGTTGCAAGGATGTGATTTTTTGGGGGCCAAAGGGTGGCATGTCATGGTTTGAAGTACGTCCCCTAAAAAAATGTGTGTATCAGTTTGGCTGGGCCATGATTCCCAGAATTGTGTGGTTGGTCTCCATTTTGTGATTGCAATTTTATGTTAAAGAGAATTAGGGTGGGATTGTAACACCTCCTTTACCCAGGTCACATCCCTGATCCAATGTAAAGGGAGTTTCCCCAGGGTGTGGCCCGCACCACCTTTTATCTCTCAAGAGATAAAAGGAAAGGGAAGCAAGCAGAGAGTTGGGGACCTCATACAATCGAGAAAGCAGTGCCAGGAGCGGAGCGCATCCTTTGGACCGAGGTCCCTGTGCCGAAAAGCTCCTAGTCCGGGGGAACACTGATGAGAAGGCCGATAGAGAGAAAAAGCCTTCCCCTGGAGCTGACACCCTGAATTTGGACTTTACCTTACTGTGAAGAAATAAATTTCTCTTTGTTAAAGCCATCCTCTTGTGGTATTTCTGTTATAGCAGCACTAGATAACTAAGACAATGAGCAACTGCCACCTTTGCCATGAGACCAGAAGAACTGGATGGTGCCCAGCTACCATTGCTGAACATTTTGATCAAGGAGTCTATAAAGAAATCTTTATCAAAATAAGGAAAATGCAGCACAGAATTTCAAATTCTCATGGACTCCAGACTTTCTGGAGTAATGAAGGCTGGATGAAACTATTACCCTGAGAAAATCTTTAAACCTTAAATCAAAAATATCCTCTGAAATCTTCTTAAAACCAAATAATCAAAAAAAAAAAAAAACCAAACCCAAGCCCGTTGCTGTCGAGTGGATTCCGACTCATAGCGACCCTACGTGACAGAGTAGAACTGTCCCACAGAGTTTCCAAGGAGCGCCTGGTGGATTCGAACTGCCTACCTTTTGGATAGCAGCCGTAGCTCTTAACCACTACGCCACCAGGGTTTCTAACTGAACAATAGTTTAGAGTTAATTAGTAAAAAATGTCTGGTTTGAGCATTATGCTCTTTTAAGAACTATCTACATGGATCAAACAGACAATAGCAACTCAAAAAATTAGACTGGAACCTTAAGAGACAGTGAGTTTATGTTAACGGGAGAGAAACAACTCAGAAAAGGAGGGTGAGAATGGTTTCACAACTCAAAGAATGTACTCAGTGTCACTGAATTATATGTGTAGAAATGTTCAAATGGTGTATATTGTGCTGTGTATATTCTCAACAACAAGAAAATTAAAAAAAAAGACATATGGGAAGTGGTAGAGAAGTCAGATCATAAAATATTTTGTGGGCCACATTAGGAAATTTAAACTTATCTGAAGTCCATGGAGAATCACTGATTAGTTTTAAATCAGAAGAGTAAGACGTTTAGCTGTCTATGTGGTATAGAAAAAAAGCATTCTGAAGCAGTGTGGAAAGTAGATTAGAGTGACTCGAGACTTAAGGCAGAAAGGCCAGGCAGGTAGACTATGGTGGCATCCTCAGAGACTGGGAATATATCAGGAGGAGCAGGTAGAAGCAATGTGATCATGAGTTGACTTTTGGGATATGTTGGGTTCAGAGATCTGTCAATACACAGGTGGAGGTGACAAACAGATCATTGGAAATGTGGGTTTGGAGCTCAAGGGAAAATTAGATTACAGATGCAGATACAGATGCAGGGTTCTGAGCCTCGGCATGATTGACATTATGGATGATTTTTTATTGAGTGCTCTCCTATGTATTGTAAAATGTTGAGCAACATCTCTGGTCGCTACCCACTGGAAGATAGCAACACACACACACATACCTGAATTGAGACAACCAAAAATGTCTTAAAAACCAAACCCATTGTCGTCAAGTCGATTCTGACTCAACTGTCTTGTTGTCGTTAGGTTCCGTCAAGTCTGTTCCGACTCATAGTGATCACATGTACAACAGAACAAAACACTGCCCCAGTCCTGCACCATGCTCACAATCGTTGTTATGCTCGAGCCCATTGTTGCAGCCACTGTGTCAATCCACCTCTTTGAGGGTCTTCCTCTCCTTCTTGACCCTCCACTTTACCAAGCATGATGTCTTTCTCCAGGGACTGGTCCCTCCTGATAACACGTCCAAAGTATGTGAGACAAAGTCTCACCATCCTCATGCCTAAGGAGCATTCTGGCTGTATTTCTTCCAAGACAGATTTGTTCATTCTTCAGGCAGTCCATGGTATATCCAACACTCTTTGCCAACGCCATAACTCAAAGGAATCAGTTCTTCTTTCGTCTTCCTTATTCATTGCCCAGCTTTCGCATGCATATGAGGCAACTGAAAACACCATGGCTTGGGTCAGGCACACCTTAATCCTTAAAGTGATATCTTTGCTTTTAACACTTGAAAGAGGTCTTTTGCACCAGATTTGCCCAATGCAATGGATGCCTTGATTTCTTGACTGCTGCTTCCATGGATGTTGATTGTGGATCCAAGTAAAATGAAATCCTTGACAACTTCAATCTTTTCTCCGTTTATCATGATGTTGCTTATCGGTCCAGTTGTGAGGATTTTTGTATTCTTTTTGTTGAGGTGTAATCCATACTTACATCTTCACCAGTAAGTGCTTCAAGTCCTCTTCACTTTCAGCAAGCAAGCTTGCGTCATCTGCATATCCTAAGTTGTTAATGAGTCTTCCTCCAATCCTAATGCCCCGTTTTTCTTCATATAGACCAGCTTCTCAGATTATTTGCTCAGCATACAGAATGAATAGGTATGGTGAAAGGATACAACCCTGATTTAGGCATTGTCAAATTTCCCTGGGGCAAAATTATCCCCTTCCCCCACTGAGAACCACTGAGGTGATACAGACAGAGACATACACACACATAAATATAGACAAAGACATAAACATAGAAAACTAAGACTGTCAAGATAAAAAGTACAAAGCGAGTGGTCCTCTGGGGTTGTGCAGTGCACAACTTTCACAACTTTATCAAGCCCTTTCATTCAGCAGGTGATATGTGTATAGTAGTTGCTCAAGAAATATTTGTCAAATGAATGAATCAATCAAAGTTTAAACCATGAGTGTGGATATCATTGTCTAAGAAAAATATGAAGAATGAAAAGAGAGGAAGGTGAAGAACCTTGGGGAACACCAATATCCCAGGAGCAAGGAGAGAAAAAAAGAGCAAATGGAGAAGGCTGAGGATGAGTGGGCAGAGAGATAGAAAGGAAACCAGGAAGCAGCAGCATCAATAAAGCATAGGCAGTGGCCAACCATGCTAAATGATACAGAGGATTGGTTTGGTCAGTCAGAATCATCCTTACTGATTGTGATAGATTTTGCTCCCAAAATGGCTGCAACGTCCCATGTGTTCTTTGGCAGTGTGATTTTGCCACTACTCTGTGAAGAGACGGACTGTATGTCTCCACCCCTTGAATGTGGCCTGACCCTAAGACTAGTTTTACTCAACAGAATATGGGGGAAAGTGACACTGTGCAACTTTCTAGGCGAGTCCTTAAGAGTCCTTCAGCTTCTGTTTTTGCACTTGGAATGTTCCATCAGCATCCACACGGAGAGTCCTCAAGGAGAGAACCAAGGCATTTTGGTCAACAGCCCCAGCCGAGTTCCTAGTCAACATCCCAGCACCAACTTCCAGCCACATAAATGAGCCATCTTGGATGTTCCAACCTAGTTGAGCCTACAGATGAGTACAACCCAGCCAATGCCATGTGATGCTGAAGAACTGCCCAGCTGAGCCCAGTCACCCACAGAATGATGAGAGATAATACAAGCTGTTGTTGCTTTAAGCCACTATGTTTTGGTGTGGTTTGTTAAGTAGCAATAGATAACCAAAAGAATGATCTTGGTTAGAATAATTTCATTAGCTGGACAAAAAGCAAGTGAATGTGGGCTGAGAAAGGGATGATTGGGAAAAGAGAAATAAAGACACTGGATATAAAGTACTTTTTCCAGAAACTTGGCTATAAAGGAAAAGGGTATGGCACTAGTGGTCAGAGGGCGATTTAAAATCAAGGACGAATTTTTTAAGATTTAAGAAAAAGTTGGTTATTTCCAAATGATTGACAGCCCATTAATAGACCTAGGTGATGCATTCATTTTTCAGAACCTGAAGGGACTGCCTGAAGGAAAGAATCAGTGGCGGGGAGAGGGCAGATTAAAGTATTTTTTAAAAAGCCATCTACCTATTTTCTTACCATTTCTCTAAAAAGAAGTTAACCTAGGTCCTGACACAAAGTACACATTTCATAAATGTCATATAAAAGTAAATTTAAGTCTTTTTTCAAATGCCACTAAAACTAGGAAGATGTCCTGTTGCTTTGAACTGTTTGCTACCTTCCTGGCAGAGAGGAATAAAAGACTTTTCTCAAAGTGATCTGAGTTTGTACGAAATGTCCTCAACAGCTTGAACACAGTGAGCAACCAGGGAAGCCAGGAATCCAGCAAAAAACAGAGCTATGGGGAATGCTGGGTAGCTAAAAAGAAATAAAAGAAGTAGAGAGCCAGGTAAGAGGTAAGGTGTGAAGGCTGCCAAAGACTACAGAAGCCTAAATAAGGGTCTGCCATGGCAACACACTGGGGCCCTGGTGACACAGTGGTTAAGAGCTTGGCGGCTAACCAACAGGTTGGCAATCTGAATCCACCAGCAGCTCCTTGGAAACACTATGGGGCAGCTCTACTCTGTTCTATAGGGTCGCTATGAGTTGGAGTCGACGGCAATGGGTACGGCAACACATTACCCTATGGCCTTATTTATAAGATTCCAAAGGGGGAAAAAATATTCTAGAAGAAGAAAGCATTGGGTCTGAAAACATTGGGCCCAGGAATTATTATTTTTATATAAGTAAAATTTGTCTATTTTAACTTATATAGTGAAACTGTGAGAGCCGGAACTCACTGGGGACTGCCTTGTTTTTCTGGGTCTCGCCAGTCTTCCGCCTTTGACAGGGTACAGTCTTACCACTTTTCTATTGCTCGTTTTATTAGAAAATATTTTAGTTTTCCTTCTCCGACAGGCTACCACCTTTCCAGCTTTTGCAAGTTAACTGTATATCCCAGTAAAAAAAACTTCCAAAACAGTTTTGTATATACGAAGCAAATTATCAATGTCTTAAAAGTGAATGTTTTCAGAGCTGTATTCTTTAAAAAGCATGTTAAGCATTGAATAGGTTCTTACTTAAACCCATTGTTCTATCTCCTAAAGGCGAGTAATATGAAGCAAACCCTAGTATCACACAGATGAAAGACCACAATGTTTACCAGTCTCAACTTTCTTTGCCTTACGCTAAGACATTCAGGAACAATGAGGGAATTTTTTTTTTTTTTTTTTACTACCACAAAAAGTCAACAACGTCAAACAAATATTTAGTGATCGGATCAGCACACTCATTGTCAGTCCAGAAACTAAATCTGCAGCTTCCTGGCTGCTAGGGAACTGCAACAACAAGCAGTCAGCTGACTAGCCGTCAGAACGCTTGGAGAGTAAGGCAGAGTGGGATTAAGAAGGCAGGAGGCACTCTGTGCAATGATTTTTTTAAGAGTCCTATTAAAATTGTTTTGCACTGCATGAGCGAGCACCAACTCACCCGAGTAGGCAGGATGGCCAGAAACCTATGCAATGTCCAAGGAAAGCTGGAACGGCATGAGAACATTTCTGCAGTTTTGGTGGCAAGATATGTTACTATTGGCTCAGGATGGGAGAGCGCTTACTATACACTGGTTCAATCCTCAAAAAAATCCTATTTTCAGACATTATTATCTCCACATAAGGAAATTGAGACTCTGGGCCATTAAACAACTTTCTCAAGAGCACACAGCTGAGTAAACAGCAGGGCTGGGAATCAAACACTGGTGGGTCTGCAGGGCAAGGCCAAGGCACAGAGTGCTCAGGCAGACTAATAGTGTTGTACCCACTGAAACTGATATTCTATAGAGATTTTTTTCCACTCGAGGGTATTATATAGGGCACTCTTCAAAAAAACTGAAGTTGTCAATGATTTCATCCTACTTGGATCAACAATCAACATCCATGGAAGCAGCAGTCAAGAAATAAAGCAACATATTGCATTAGGCAAATCTGCTGCAAAAGATTTCTTTCAAATGTTAAAAAACAAAGATGTCACTTTGAGGACTGAGGTACACCTGACCCAAATCATGGTCTTTTCAATTGCCTCATATACATGTAAAAGCTGAAAAATTAAAAAAGAAGACAGAAGAAGAATTGACACATTTGAACTGTGGCGTTGGTGAGAAACAGTGAATATAGCGTGGACTGCCAGAAGAATGAACAAATCACTCTTAGAAGAAATAAAACCAGAATGCTCCGTAGGAACGAGAATGGCAAGACTTCGCTCACTTACTTTGGACACGTCATCAGGAAAGGCCAAACAGTAGAAAAGGACATCATGTTTGATGACGTAGAGGGTCATCAAAAACAAGGGAAACCCTCAATGAGACGGACTGACACAAGAGCCACAACAGTGGACTCCAACATACCAACGATCATGAAGATGGTGCAGGACTGGGCACCGTCTTATTCTGTTACACGTGAGGTCACCATGAGTTGGATCCAACTTGACAGCAACTAACAACAACAATAACTGGAGGGAGGATGTGGGGAGGCCTCGTATACATTGTGTGGGTTACTTAAGGAATCGTCGGTGGCAGCCGGTGTTAACTAGCACCCATTTTCTGAATTATGCTGGTGATATTTTAGTAGCAGTACGAACTAGTGTCCAGGCAGCTTCTGGCTGACATGCCCTATGTCCAGCCTCCCACCACACTTCTGGGCCTTTCAGTAAATTTTAACTCCCGCACACCACCTTCCCCTCCTAAGAGTGCCTGGGACGTTGGTTCTCTGCTTGAGAAGCCAGTGGGCTGCCTCCGTTACTCACAGCTGTTTCCACCTGAACAACTTCACTTCCATCTACCTACACTATGTACCCCAGGTCCTCATAAGATGCCTCTGCATAGAAAAAGTGAAAAAGGTTTTCTAGGAGAAATTATTAGTCTTGTTGCATGTCTGCATGTCTGAATCTGACAAAGATCTGTTTTAATGAGGTCCCGCTGTATTTCTTTTTAATGAATATATTTCTATTTGCTTTATTTGGATGTTTTCTTCATATATATATAGTAAAACCTGTGAAAGCCAGAACCTGTGTAAGGCAGAAACCTGTCAGAGAAGGAAAACTCAAATATTTTCCACTAAAATAAGCAATAGAAAAGTGGTAAGACTGCATGCACCCTGTCAGAGACGGAAAACCCGCAAGACCCAGAAAAACAAGGCAGTGCGGATTCACTGTAGTCATACTAATGGTAGGTCATCGGTCGGTTGGTCGGTCGATAGATCGATACTTATTAATGTAACAAACATAGTCTAGCATAGGTTAAAATCCCCACTGGGAATAATCGTAAATGTGGAAATATGTGGTCTCTGAATTACAGCTGACGCTCCTTGTCTTAAATAACCAAAGAAAATGCCCGTGACTGATTTCACTTTGGCTGTCAATATCAAATTCAAGTCCATAGACAGTTAATCATTGGATGAGAATATGATTCTAAAGAGGCCAAGAGCATGGGTTTCATCATCTTAGTCCATCCAGTTAGCTTCACTTATTCCATTTGCACCAACTGTTGGTGGACCAGAGCAAATCCACAAGCAGGAAGAAAAAATTATTCACTGCATGTCCAGCTTAAATGCCAGGTTATTTGTAAAACATACACTTCTTTTCTTTTTTTAAGGGGATCCCCCAAATGGCTCAAGCTGCATTGGCTCACCTATCTGCCGTATCTATAACCTGATTCTTCTTATCTACTGTCCTAGTTACTGGGTGCTGCTGTAACACAAATACCACTAGCAGGTGGCTTTAAAGAACAGAAGTGTATTTTCTCACAGCTCTGGAAACTAAAAGTTCAAATTAGGGTCTGTCCATGTTAATTCCTTCCTTGTAGGTGGTCTCGGGTGTTCCTTGGCACCTTGCCTTGTAGACGATCCTCATGTGGTTTTTTGTCGTCCTCCCTTATGTCGGGATGGATTACCCGATAAGCAGGGTACCCACGGGCTTAATTGTGTCTACTTACTAATCCGTAGTGCACAATTTCACCTGTTTTTCTCAGTGAAAACTGAGTACCTCAATTTCCGTAAACCCGTGCATACCACATGCAATGGTTAATCTGCCCCTGTGTGTGTGCACGCATCTCTGTGTCTAATCTGCTCTTTATATAACTGAGAAGTGATTCAATTTAGAATCCATCCTACTGGGGCATGATCAAATTAATGTAACAAAGAAAACCCTATTTCTAGACAGGATGACATCCACAGGTACAAGGGTCAGGAATTTAATACATACTTTGGGGGGATGCAATTCAATTTGTAACAACTATTGACCCATAAAACAAAATAAATATCAATGGAATCTGATCATTCCCTACAATAACATCAGGTCCACCAGGAAGGGATGCCCTCTAATTTCACTACTGAAATATCCCCATTGCCCAGAACAGTGCCTGGCACATAGGAGAGCCTCAACTGATACTTAATCAATGGATAAATTAATCAGGTTAATCATTTTACAAGTCATCCTCAAGTAGTTAAGGGCTGGAAAAATTATTCTAGATCAGCATGAGTCCATGACTGTGAAACAGGGAAGGGAAAAAGGGACTGAGCCCCTAGGCAAAGAACCCTGAACTAAAAACATGTACTTAACTAATGATACATAGCACATATCTTGAAATATGCAGTAAAGAACAAACAACCCACCCGGCTTTCAATGTACTTCCTTGATCTTCATAACCCCGCCTCTCTCATGAATAAAGATGATGCCTTTTCCCACCTAAAAACCTTTATAAGCCCTAGTCAATCCTTAATTCTGGGAGACAGGCTAGCGTTGCTTTGTCCCTCTTTGTCTCCGCTCACAAGCTACTTTTGCCCAATAAAGCTTTGTTCGTGCGGAAAACTTGAGCCTCTCCTGGTTATTCTTGGTCAGTAGAAGGCAAGAACCTCATAGGGGCTGCCCACGCCGGGCAGAAGACCCTGGCAAAAATTGCAGACCCAGAATTCAGTAAACAGACCCCCAAGGTCTTCTGTGCTGCTAAGAATCAAGCATAAACTCCTACACGAAACTCTACAGTTAGTATGAATTCTAGCTCTCCCTCAATTTACAATCAACACATCCTAGCTTAGCCTAAATCCCACTTAAAATTGTTCATTTATGGAAGGGGAAGGAAGCAGTTCTTCCACTCATTTCCTTTCAGATCCCTCTCTAGGAAGTTAACTCCGTTTTCCATGTCTTTTGACAAAGCAAAGGCTCCCGCTTTATCTCCCAGCTTTTTCACTTTAACCCGCAGGGCGCCATTTCCTCTCCCAACCTCTCCAAGAGAGGCTGCTCTGTGATCTTTCCTGGGCCATCCAAACTGGCTGATTGGCTGCGAGAACCACAATTTAGAAACCTCTACTCCTCACTGCACTTTTAACAGCTCTTGCCTTTTCTTACTCCCCTTTCATTTCTCCAGGTGAAGGGCCACAGCTGGAGAAGAAGCTCAGCACCTCCTTCTCGCATTGAGAGTACTTCAGTAAAAGTGGTTTCCAGGAAGGAAGGTGCCGCCAAGCCAGCTAATCCCACTCACAGCGGGTGCGACAGTGAAACCCTCGTTTGTTTAACAAGAGCGGCACTCCCTATTTCCTGCAAAGAGATAGCACTTAAACGGAGAAGGAGCCATCCATTTACTTGTGTCCCGGGAATCAGCTTTGGGATCTTGTCTATGTTAGCAGGAGTTGGTGCCCGGGGTTTTGCGATCAGCTGCTAACCTAAAGGTTGGCCTTTCAAACTCATCCAGCAGAGCCTCAGGAAAACAGGCCTTGCAATCTACTTCCATAAAGATTACAGCCTAGAAAACCCTATGGAGCAGTCTACTCTGTACACATGGGTTCGCCATGAGTCAGAATCAACTGCGGCAACAGGTTTGGTTTTTTGTTTTTTTAAGTCTCCCCATTTATTAGCTTCTTTATCTGTCATTGTTTCCAGGTGAATAAGAGATTCCCTCCTTACCATTTACTATAGGTGGATTTTTCAGCAAGCTGACCCAAACCCTGAGGAGGGCTATCCCCATCACCACAACGCCCTGTCCCCAACACTCCACCATCCAAGTTCTAACTTAGAGTCTACTTGCTGCACGCCAAATTTCCGGACCCACACGAGACTGAGTAGACCTTCATCCAACCCCACAGTGGTTGTACTCCAAAATCTGCAATCTATCTCTGCAGAAGTCCAATGACAACAAAAAAGAAAACTATGGAGCAAAGTTCTACTCTGACACACACGGGAGTCACAATGAGCTGGAGTCAATTCAATGGCAAAAAAAAGAAAACCTCTAGTTTTTTTCTCATTATTAGAGTTGGACAAAATTTGAATGATTGAAAAAGTTCTGGCTCTAAATTCCATGAATTCTGGAATGTTCTTCCTGCCATACCACAGAGCACAGTGCCTGGCACAAAGAGGGCATTCAAAAAATATTTGTGGAATGAATGGATTTTGCTCTTTGGGGTCACATTCTCCCAGGGCCTGGCTATGGCATGATTGCCACATGGGCGTCTCTGGGCATTAACTCAGGACTCAAGGGTACTCCCCTGGGCATTAACAAGCAGTACCAGTGCCCTGTCCCCTCCTCAGCTGAATCCCAGAGCTATTCTTCCAAGGTAACTGCTTTGATCTGCCCTCTGTGAAATGTGTAGACAGGTCAAGCAAGTCTGGGCCTGATTAGCAGGAACAGCTGAAACCAGTTTGGGTATTTTGCCAGAGAATAACAAAACTGACATCCTTTCAGTATTCAAAAGAATTTGAGAGCAAAGGTTCTGGAAATTTTTTTTCCTGGCTTCTACACACTCCTTTAGAAACAATGGCTATCTCCCTGCAGTGCTTCCAGCAGGGGAAGGAGGTGTCTCCCCAGGGGCATGGGAAGTACCTTCTTTCTCTTCCCCCACATACAGCTTCTACCCGCAAGAGAATCACTGTTTCCAGAAACTTAGTCTGAAACGCAATGCAACAGTATGCCGAGCATAAATACATACAGTATAAAACATAAACAATACATATCCCCACAGCAGGTAGATAACGCTTCTCCATTTTAGGTACAGTTTTGCAATTAGGTAAATTTAACGCTCAAGAGCTCCTTTTTTGTTGTTGTTGTTTTATTTTTTTTTTCTGGAAGTCAGCGAAGTTCAACCACCAAAAATTATGCATTTTGGCTTAATTTTAGGGAAGGAAAGAAAAAGAAAAACAAAATCCAAGTCTAAAATTCAAGTCTATTATATACTTGTAACTCAGTATTAAGCTTTCTTTATCTAGGAGGAAAGCAGAAAGAAGGCAGATATCATATCTGGACCATATTTTTACAAAAAGTAAGTGAATATATAAAGAATTATTCCAAGTTTTTTTCCATTGGAAAAGTATGTATCTGTGCTTGTGTCTATTATACAAGAGAAAGGGTATACAGTTTCACGTTTCTAAACTGACACAGTTTATGGTACATTTGGTTGTTGTTTGTGTGTATATTCTGGATAAGTCAATTATTATATTTCAGTAACTTAATTATAATATACCAACACCAAACCTGTTGCTGTCGAGTCAATTTTGACTCATACCAACCCTATAGGACAGAGTAGAACTGCTCCATATGGTTTCCAAGGCTGTAATATTTACGGAATTATGGTGTTGGTGAAGAATATTGAATATACCGTGGACTGCCAGAAGAAAAAACAAGTCTGTCTTGGAGCCCCATAAAACGAAACAGGGCTAATGAGGCACAGCAGTCCAGGGACAAGGACTAGAAAGCAAGAGGGGACAGGAAAGCTGGTGATAGGGAACCCAAGGTTGAGAAGGGACAGTGCTGACATGTCATGGGGTTGTTAACCATTGTCATAGGGCAATATCTGTACTAACTGTTTAACAAGAAACTATTTGTTCTG
>NW_004444052.1:1274023-1295466 GCF_000243295.1 Trichechus manatus latirostris
AAAAAAAAAAAAACGAATTATCTATGTAAGATCAAATTGACAACAGCAGCGCAAAAGGTTTGATGGGAAGCCTAGGGGGCAGTGAGTTGAAGATAATGGTGATGGAATAATTTGGAAAAGGATAGTGAGAATAGCAGCACAACTAGATGTCACTGAATTGTACATGTAGAAATTTTTGAAATGGTGTATCTTTGGCTATGTATACTTCCACCAAAAAAAAAAAAAGTTCCTCCAAGGTCAAGAAGGGAGAGTGTTGACATGTCGTGGGGTTGTTAACCAATGTCATAAACAATATGTGTACTGACTGTTTAATGAGAAACTATTTGTTCTATAAACTTTCATCTAAAATACAATTAAAAAAATTTTTTTTTAAAACAACAAGTCTGTCTTGGAAGAAACACAGCTAGAGTGCCCCTTGGAAGCCAGAAGGGTAAGACTTCATCTCACATACTTTGGACATGTTATCAGGAGAGATCAGTCCCTGGAGAAGGACATCATGCTTGGTAAAGCAGAGAGTCGGCAAAGAAGAGGAAGATCCTCAGTGAGATGCACAGTGACTGCAACAATGGGCTCAAACATAACAACGATTTTGAGGATGAGGGCAGGACCAGGCACAGATTCAATGGCACCTAGCAACAACAACAACAATCTTTACGGAAGCAGACTGTGCTCCACAGGGTTTCCAAGGCCATAGTCTTCATAGGGTTGCTATGAGTTGGTATCAACTTGATGGAAAAGGGTTTTTGGTTTTTAATCTTTATGGAAGCAACAACAACAATGAAAACCCTATGGAGCACAGTTCTACTTGACACACATGAGATCAGAGTCTGGGTCAACCCAACAGCAACCGGTTTGACTGTGTACCAGGCTCTACGTAAGGGGAGACCATATCAAAGTGGAGAGAATGCCATCCCTGCCCTCCAGGAACTCAAAGTCTAGTGAGAGAGTCAGACATGAAGACAAAGGTCATTTCACTACAGTGCCATGACAAGAGCTCTAGCAAAGCAGCAAAGCGCTGAGAGGATGCAGTGAGGGAAGGTCTCACCCTCTCCCAAAAGCGTCAGGGGAGGCTTCTCAGAGGAGGGGACACTAGCATTTAGTCTTAAAGGAGTAAGCATGCAAACAAGACTCACATTCAGCTGGAGGATGTCCCCCTTGGGATGGATGCATCAGAACGACGGGGCCTGGGGGAGTGGGGATGGCAAGTGGCGGAACACTTAGAAAAGGCAGAGACGGTATTCCTGCCTCTTGTGTAAAACCACAGGCTGTAAAGCTGGACAGGGTCATCTGGGCTGTCAGGACACAAAGCAGATACAGAAATGGAGCCTGGCGGGAAGCACGGGTCACTGTGGGGACAGCATCCTACAGAAACTGACATTTTCTTCCGGCATTAATTGGCGGAAAGAGAGGTTCCCAAATCCCTCTCTATTCATCTGCATATTAAAAAGCTGCAGTGCTGGGCCCTGCACTAGGGACGCTTATTCTTTAGTGTGACTTCTGAAGGCACATCTTGGCATCTCTAGGTGTGGACCTCATCTCCAGGCATGCAGAACAAGCAGGTGGGTTCAGTGAGCCTGGGGGACTTGCAGCCTAGAATCTGCCTGCAGTATCTCTCATCTCCAACAAAAATTCACAGCTTTGAAAGAACGCAAAGTGACCAAAGCCCCTGGGTGTGCTTCCTGTCTCCAACCAAAGATGGAAAAACATGCATCCAAAAGATACAGCCTTTATTTCTACAAATAGTTGTAGCTTAGGCACCAGTGTGCAGAAAAACCTATGAATGCAATTTCTTTCTTTCTTTTTTAATTGGAAAGATCAACATGTAGTCCTATGCATTACCTACAATGAGGAGACCACGTGTTTCTCACAAATTCAGCTGCATAGAGCTTTGAGCTTTTCTTTCAGATGGTTTTCCGCCCAGGTGTGAGAAAGGAGAATGCTCAACACACAGACAACAGCTCCTTACCGTTAAAATGTGGGTGATGCTCTGCTTCCAGAGCTGTCTCCTACCAGTCCTAAACATGGCAGCAATCAGTGTGGCTTAACGCAGTCAGCTCTTCCAGAATGGCCTTCATCACCCAGCAGGCTTTCAAATGAAAAGTCCTCGGGAAGACCAATAGTTCACGTTCACAGTTCTAATTTGCATGCATTTTATCCACGATATAAATAGACTAAAAATTAAAAGTCCACTATATCAATTCAAGTTTTCCTTCTAGAGTCACTCGCCTTGGGCCTCTCCTCTGTTCCAAAGCTTTGTGTTGTTAGGGCAATACTGTTTATACACTATACCGTTTAACCAAGCCTCTCAATCATGTTTAAAAGCCAATCAAAGCTTTTTAACTGCTCGATTGCAACATAACTTCTTCGGATGTCTATTTGATTCTATACACTGTCCAACAATAGGCTTTCAGTCAACAGAGATATTTCAATAATCTCTTTTAACAGTGAGAAACTTTAAACCACATCATAACAGAAAGTAGAGAAGCCACACGGCTCTGAATAAATTGCTCAAGACAAGAACTTTGATCTTATTTTGTCTAAACAACCCTGTGTGCACAATTAACTGCCAGCATTGTGACTAATTGTGACTAACCGTCAGATAGGCTAATTGTGACCCAAAGGAGCCATTTTCTCCCCCATAAAGAAGAAGAAGCCTATTTCACATGCAAATAGCAAATGATGTCCATAAATTACGTGCACGCACACAGTTGCACATACAAATAAAGGGAAGCAATTTATTCTACATGGCTAAACCTCTTGATCATCCTTACTGTGAAGGTATGGTGTGAAAACACTGCCGACGTGCACTGAGAGAGTCTAGCAGGTATGATTGCTCTAATCAAGGTGAGTAAAAGGTGGGACATTTAAGGTCGGCCATGGTGAATCCAGAATTTAATCCTTGGCATTCAAGCTTCAGGAACTCAAATCCTATCAGGTTATACAAGGATAATCAGGAATCAGGAGCTCATCCTGCTGATATCCTGCTAACTAACCTCACAAGAGACTGAGTTGGAAGCCAGGATGTTAATGTGGTATCTGAGCACGGGAGAGTCACCTAGCTCAAGACTTGTATTAGTTTCCTAGGACTGCCACGACAAAATATCACAAGTGGGTGGCTTTAAAGAACAGAAATGTATTGTCTCACATTTCTGGAGACTGAGTCTGAGATCAGGGTGTCAGCCATGTTGATTCCTTCTGAGGTTTTGAGGGAGAATCTATTCTATGCCTTTCTCCTAGCTTCTAGTTGTTGTTGGGTGCCGTCAAGTCGGTCCCCGACTCATGGCAACCCCATGCACAACAGAACAAAATGTTGCCCAGTCATGCACCATCCTCATGATCAGTTGGAGGTCAGATCTGACCATTGTGATCCATAGAGTTTTCATTGACTGATTTTCAGATGTAGATAGCCAGCCCTTTCTTCCTAGTCTGGAAGCTCTGCTGAAACCTGTTCAGCATCGTAGCAACATGCATGTTTCCACTGACAGACAGGTAGTGGCTGTGTATGAGGTGCATTGGCTGGAAATTGAAGCTGGGTCTCCTGAATGGAAGGCAAAAATTCTACCACTGAACCACCAATGCGTTACTAGCTTCTGGTAGCTCCAGGAATTCCTTGGCTTGCATTGTTATATCACATGATGTCTTTCCTCTGTCTCTCTGTGTCTGTTCTCCTTTTATAAGGACATCACTCAGACAGAATTAGGACGCATCCCACTCTGGTATGACCTCATGTTAACTTAACGGATAACATTATCAAAGACCCTGTTTCCAAATAAGGTCATGTTCACAGGGACCAGGGGTTAAGACTTCAACATATCTTTTGAGGGGACACAAAGCAATCCATAACAACAGCCAAGGCTAGGGCGTGGCCTCCAGACCCCAATATTATTTAGTAGGGAGAGAATTAGCACACAGGAAGTTAGAGTTTGTTTACGGGCTTTTTTTTTAAGTGGGTGTGGTAAGCGGCTGTTTTCTGCTCTAAGTGTGAATGGTTGACTGTGTGGACTCTGAGTCCCTCTCCTCTGTATGGTGCTGAAGGACCACCAGGGAATCGCATTATTACCTGGTCCTCCTTGCTTAGCATCCAGGATCAGTTCTATGACTCCTCAGTCAGCATATTACCTCAGGACAGACATGTTACAATTCATTACACCACCACTTATCTTTCGTTAGTTACACTGAAATCACCGCGTCCCTAATGGCATTTTAGATGCCATTCTCATTTCATCGACAGACCATTTACAATGCATCTCTTGGGTGACATGCTTTCTGGGAAGATTTCCACAGATGATTGACGGCATTAATTCTGTGTTTGGCAGGCGTAACCATGACTCTCCTGAGGCATCACGGTAAACTGCCAAGTCTTCCGGTCTCAGTTGTTGAATTTCAACCCCCTTTAGGCAAGGTAAGGGGCCCTGGTGGCGCAGTGGTTACGCACGCGGCTGCTAAACAAAAGGTCAGCAGTTCAAATTTACCAGCCATTCTGAGGGAGAAAGATGTGGCAGCCTGCTTCCGTAAAGATTACAGCCTTGGAAATTCTGTGGGCAGTTCTACACTGTGCTATAGGGTCACTATGAATCAGAATCGACTCAATGGCAGTGGATTTGGTTTTGGAGTGGTTAGGCAAGGTAAGCAGCCCTGGTGGTGCAGTGGTCAAGCACTGAGTTGCTAACCGAAAGGGCAGTGGTTCAAACCCACCAGCCTCTCCATGGGAGAAAGATGTGGCAGTCTGCGTCCATAAAAATTTACAGCCTTGGAAACCCTATAGGGCATTTCTAGTCTGTCCTATAGGGTCCCTATGAGTCAGAATTTGACGGCAACCAATTTGGTTTTTTGGTTTAGGGGCAAGACAGAGGCATTGGGTGTCCTAAGAGATCTCCCTGAGGGTCCCAGACACTGGAAGGAGACACGTTAGCATAATGAGAGTTGACATTAAGCAGCACAAATCATCCAAGGCACGAGCCTTGTCCTATGACTGACCACCTACACCTCAGTGCCTATCTGAAACAAAATTGTTTTCTGTCAAGTGGAGAAGAGTTAGCAAACATCACTCAACAGGGGAGTTGGGAGAGTTTTCCTACAAGTAGTTTCCACCAGGCAACAGGTTCAGCTGCTGAGACTCCACCTACAGGCTCTCTCCTGTGGGGGAGTTCTTCAGCCCAGCCCATATGGACAATCCACCCTTCTGGCTGAGAATATTGGCCGTACACAAATCCTCCATCAGACAGCAAAGAAATGTAAAAACAAGACTGGGCAAGGAGCCTCAAATAGCTGGAGATTCCATCCAGAAATCCAAGTACCTTCAGGCAAAGTTTAAAGTTCCACTCCATTTATTCATCCATTCATTGATTCAACAAATGTCTGAGTGCCTTTAGTGGGGCTGGAGTCCCTGGGCATTGTAAATGGTTAACACACTTAGCTGCTAACTGAAAGGTTGGAGGTTCAAGTCCACCCAGAGGCGCCTCAGAAGAAGGCCTGGTGATCAGCTTCCAAAAAATCAGCCACTGAAAACACTATGGAGCACAGTTCTACTCTGACACCCATGGGGCCGCCATGAGTCGGGGTGGACTGGATGGCAACTGGTTTAATGGTTTTTACACACTATACACAGAGCAGCTAACTAAAATAGACGTTTCATCAAACATTTAAAAAGCTTAATTGTAAGCTGCATAATTATTTTATGTAACATTCTAAGAAAAAAACAAAATGCTGCCGATTACACTTAAATACAACACCAACTTTAAGATGCATCTACATTTCACAGAAGCTAAAACATGAAAAAATGAGCATCGCAGAATCAATGAAAAATAGTTGCACCTACCTTTGTTGGGGACAGAGATTAAACAAATAACATGTAAATAAATACAAAATTACAAAAAAAAAAATAAAATGACAAATTATGGAAAGTGCCATAAAAAGAGAAAATAAGGTGCCAGATTTACTTGGATGCACGTTCTGAATTATTATCATTTTATGCTTACATGCTAAAGTGTGAAATTTCCTGAACTCATCCCTAAATTATGGAGAGTCACCTACTTTGGGCCTTGCAGCCCAGTATGTGGAACCTAAGCAATGTGACATAAGGGAAAAGTGTAAGCTTTGGAGTCACACGCACCTGGATTTAAATTCTAGCTCTTCTTCTGTGACCTCAGAGCTTTTGTTTCCTCAGCTGTACATTAGAAATAAAACCACTTACCTAACACTTACAATGATTTAAATATGTAAAACTCCTGGATCCTCATCAAAACCAGTTGCCACCAAGTAGATTCCAACTCATGACAATGTCATGTGTGTCAGAGTGGAACTGCACTTCAATGGCTGATTTTTCGGAACTCGATTACCATGCCTTCCTTCTGATGTGCCTCTGGGTAGACCTGAACCTCCAACCTTTCAGTAAGCAGCTGAGTGTAGTAAACTTTTGCACCACCCTTTTGCGTTTATATTTCTATGGGTGCACAGTGGTGATTTATGATTTTTTTATCTATGTTCAAGTAAGTCTAAAAGAGGTTTTTCAATAAAAATAAAATAAAAATTCTAAGAAAGTCATGTGTCCTAGTTAATCAACGGCTATTTTTCTTTCTTAGTGGCGAAGGAAACAGTCATGTGTCTTTCATCTGATGATGGTTTAGATCAAATGAAACATAGTTTTATGACTCCTGGATCTTCATCCAAAACCAAACCCATTGCTGTCGAGTCGATTCTGACTCATAGCAACCCTATAGAACAGAATAGAACCGCCCCATAGGGTTTCCAAGGAGCAGCTGGTAGATTCGAACTGCTGACCTTTTGGTTAACAGCCAAGGTCTTAACCACTGTTAAGAGCCACCACAGGCACCCAATAAATGAAAGACATAACCACATTTTTTTTTCTTTTGCAAAAGATCTATGACTACAATTAATGACAATACCTACATAGGGAACAAATTCCCTATAGTTTTAACCTAATCCAGAAATTCCAGTCTAGGAATGTTTAGAAAGCTTGCTCTTGGTTTCAGAGTATATCCCAAGAAAAGAGTGGGTCCAAATCTTATCAGTCACCATATACATGTTTCATAGATTTCTATCTCTAAGAATGTCTGACTGGCACCCAACACAAACACATTCATTAATTTAATGGCCTTGAGAACAATGATAAAACAGGCAGCATATAAAAATGGCTACTGAGTTCAATGCGTTGAGCAAGTACCATATTTATTCATTCTGAGTTGCACATTTTTTCACTGTTTACTATAATGACATTAGTGTGTCTCTTATATCCAATGTCCTCTTATAACTGTTGTTGGTCGGGCAACAATCATGACATAGTAGTCATTGCCAGCACTTGTGCACATGGCATGGGAGGGCCACCGCAGTCCTTTCCCATTTCCATCAACAAACTGCTGAAGGTGCATTCGAGGAAAGAATGTGTGTCCTGGTTGTTTTCCTAAAACTTTCCACTGATTCCTTCTGGGAAGGTCAAGAAAACACCAGCATCACAACTTGCAGAATGAGTGTCAGTGGGTTGGAAGAAAATCCCAGAAAAGTCAGACCCTGAATGTGAAGAAGTTTTAGAAATCTCTTAACCAATTCATTGCACTTATATCTGTATCGATGCACAGTGGTGGCAAATGATCTTTTTAAATCTCTGTTTAAGTAAGTCTACAAGAGCTCTTTCAATAAAAATAAAATAAAAATTCTGAGAAAGTAATGTGTCCTGGTTTAATTGACAGCTATTTTTTCTTTGTTAGTGGTGAACAAAACATTGGTGTGTCATCTGATGATGGCTGAGCTCAGATCAAATATAGTTTTATGAGCTCTAATGATCAAAGAAAAATTCTTAGAGAAGGTAGGATTTAAGTCAAGCCTACAAGAATTGGTAAGATTCAAATAAGTGAGTAGGGAAAGTTAGAGGGTAATATATGGGAAAATATCATAAGCAAAGCATAGAGATCAGAATTCAAGGAAGAGGCTGTCTCGTGCTGCAGTTATCAGCAAAAACAATGAATTAAATTGTGAAAGGTATGTTGAGGCTGAATTGTGGGTTTCAACCTAAGGTAACGAGCCCTTGAAGGAATCAGGGAATCATTGAAGAATAAAATGCAATGAAAGTCTGGTTTAGGAAGATTACACTGGAAGCTGTATGCAGGAAGGATTATAGTGGAGAGGGATTGAAGGCAGGGAGATTATTATAGCAATACCCTGGGCAGGAGGCAGAAAGGACTTGACAGAGGGAGGGAAGCAGTGGTCACCCAAGTATCTCCCAAAAAACATAAAAGCTAAATAAAAAGAGCCAAGTCCCCTTGACCTCATACAACATTTGTTACCCCTAACCCTAGTGGTGTAGTGGTTAATGCTACAGCTGCTAACCGAAGGGTTGGCAGTTCGTATCTGCCAGGCTCCCCTTGGAAACTCTACGGGGCAGTTCTACTCTGTCCTACAGGGTAGCTATGAGTAGGAATTGACTTGAAGGCATCAGGTTTTGGTTTTTGGTATCCTACTCCTGTGTAGAAATCTGGTTAAAGAAGGAATGGGAACAGCTAAAATAATGCTTACCCTCCCCCAAAAACAAGAATTGATAAAATTTGACAACTGGCACCAGCCTGAGCCCAGAAGAACTAGATGGTGCCCAGCTACCATCACCAACCGCTCTGACAAGGATCACAATAGAGGGTTCCAGGCAGAGCAGGAGAAAAATGTAAAACAAAATTCAGATTCACAAAGAAAGACCATAATTACTGGTCTGACAGAGACTGGAGGAACCCTGACACTATAGACCCCCAACACCCTGCTAACTCAGAACGGAAGCCACTCCCAAAGTCCACCTTTCAGCCAAAGATTAGACAGGCCTATAAAACAAACACCTGAGGAATGTGCTTCTTAGTTCAATCAAGTCTATGTGACCAAATGGGCAACACTTGCCCAAAAGCAAAGTTGAGAAAGCAGGATGGGACAGGAAACCTGGACAAACGGACATGGGGAACCCACAGTGGAAAGGGAAAGGGGGAGAGTGCTGACACATTGTGGGGATTGCAACCAATGTCACAAAACAATCTGTGTATAAATTTTTGAACGAGAAACTAATTTGAGCTGTAAACTTCAACCTAAAACACAGTAAAAAAATTTTTTTTAATGTTTTGACAACTGCTATGGAAGAAAAGAGACCCAGTTTTCAAAGATAACCTCATATTGTCAAGTTTGAGTAAAGTGAAGAATCATACTAACTCAAACAGGAATAGGAGAGACAGAGAAGAAACCTGTTTTGGAGACCAGATGACTAATGGAATGTAAATAAAGCTCTGATTCTTTTAGTTTCTTGTCGGTCTTTCCTCCAGAAATGAAGGCAGTACAACTATCCACAAGCCCCCAAACATCCAGTACCATTTTCCATCATAATTTTAAAAAGCTATTAATAAAAATTAAAAACCGATAATAAAAACAAAACAAAGGAACTAATAATACATTGATACCCTAATCATTCGAGCTGCCCTCCTCAAAAAAATAATGGTTCTGAAAGCTTCAAATGACGTGGTATGCACAAGTTTTCTGGAAGCCTAGTCTGTCAAAATTCAAAAAAGAGGAACAGGAAAGACAAGACAAATTCCAGAGGAGGATACAGAAAGCTGATGCGTTTAAAGTAAAGCATATATTAAACAGAACATCCAAGTTCTGCAGGTATAGACTGGATGCTAAAGGCACATTCCAGATGGTATTTTATATAGTACTTTTCAGGAGAAAAGTGTGGAGATTAGGACTCTTTGGCACGCGGAGAGGGATATGTCAAAGGAAAAAACATCTCAGATGCATCATCCTTTTCCCTCTTCTTCCTGTATTCCCCCGGCTGCACTTCCACACATCTTTGAGAAATAATGCTGTTTTTGTTGTTGTTGTTAGGTGCCATCGAGTCAGTTCCAACTCATAGCAACTCTATGTATAACAGAACGAAACACTGCCCAGTCCTGTGCCATCCTCACAATCGTTGCTATGTTTGATCCCATTGTTGCAGCCACTGTGTCAATCCGTCTCACTGAAGGTTTTCCTCTTTTTTGCTGATGCTCTACTTTGCCAAGCATGATGCCCTTCTCCAGGGTTTGGTCCCTCCTTATAATGTGTCCAAAGTAAGCAAGACCAAGTCTCTCCATCCTCAATTTTAGGAGCATTCTGGGTGTATTTCCTCCAAGACAGATCTGTTCATTCTTCTGGAAGTTCATGGTATACTCAATATTCTTCCGGTCCTGACTCTGGCGCATACTGATGGCTGTGTGACCTTGGATAAACCAGCAAGCATGCTGGCCTCATGAGGTGGGTGACTGGATGATCTCACAGGCACCTTCCAGCTCTAAATAAAATGTATGACTAAGTGAATGATCTCTGTCACTTTGATTCTAAGAACATTGCATGCTTAAAATAATTGCCAAGTTATCTTAAATATGAATTCTAAATGTACAATCTTACAACATGGCATGCAAAACATTAGAAAAAAAATAACATCACTGTATCATCTGAAATGAGGTTGGTCAGTTTAACACTGTAGTGTCCTTGACTTCCATGATAATATTGTTTTCTCCATAAGCATTTGTTATGGATTGAATTGTGTCCCCCAAAAATGTGTGTTAACTTCCTAGTATTGTGTGGTTTTCTTCCATTTTGTGATCTGATGTAATTATCCTATGTGTTGTAAATCCTAACCTCTATGGTGTTAATAAGGCAGGATTAGAGGCAGTTATGTTAATGAGGCAGGACACCATTTACAGGATTATGTTGTATCTCGAGTCAATCTATTTTGAGACGTAAGGGAGAGAGGCGAGCAGAGAGGAGAGGGATCTCATTACCACCATGAAAGAAGACCCACGAGTGGAGCATATCCTTTGGACCCAGGGTCCCTGCACTGAGAATCTCCTAGACTTCAGGGAAGATTGATGACAAGAATCTTCCCCCAGAGCCAACAGAGAGAGAAAGCCTATCCCTGGAGCTGGTGACCTGAATTTGGACTTCTAGCCTCCTAAACTGTGAGAGAATAAATTTCAGTTTGTTAAAGCCGTCCACTTGTGGTATTTCTGTTATAGCAGCACTAGATAAGATTTTTTTTCCACTGTAGATGCCCACATCTTGAACAAATGATGCTCCCTGGACCGTAATGCTTATTCTTTGTGTATAAACTTGCAGTGCTTTAGAAAATTCTTCTCCCAAACCTAAACATAAAGCTCAGGAGTTCTGAATAAAGATAATGGAAATTCAGTTCTGGGTGAAAACCACAGAGTTCATTATCATTAGTTATTCTGCCTTTGTCTTGGTTCTATTCCTTAACATGGCTGTAAGCTTTCTTGTTGAATCTTTCCAGACTGTTTGCCGAGCTAAGTTATCCCAATTGTTCCTGTTTAGAGCCAAAATTTCAGCATTATACCATCCACAACTGAGAAAAACCACCCTTCTTTAATTGGGATCTTGTTTGTAGTTATAATCTAAAGGACAGTCAACAGCTTGGGAATGACCACATGGCTTAATTGCTTGTAGTTTCAGAAATTCAAGGTCCAAAAAGTATGTGACCAGCATTAATTAGAGCAGTATGAAGAGAACCCTCATGAATGGGATAATAATTCTTGCTTTGTGAAAGCAGTGAGCTCTCATGATCTTTAGCTTAACCTATGTCACCTTTTAGTTGATACTGTTCCACTTCACAGAGCCCTGGGGGCACAGTGGTTAAGAGCTACCCTGCTAACCAAAAGGTCAGCAGTTCAAACCCACCAGCTGCTCCTTGGAAAACTTATGGGGCAGTCCTACTCTGTCCTGTGGGGTCACTATGAGTCAGAATTGACTCCAAGGCAATGAGTTTTGGTTCCATTTCACACATGGGCATTCTAAGGCACCAAGGCATGCGCATTTTCTTAAATATAAAACAAAAACTCCAAATCATATTCCCTCGTTTTTTGTTCTAATTTATGTTTATCGGGTATTTATTTAGGGGAAAAGGGGTACATGGGCTCACTGTGAGTCAGAATTGATTCAACAGCAATAATTTTGGTTTTATTTGGTTTTGGGGGTGGTGCAAACAGTTAAGTGCTCAACTACTAATGAAGGGTTGGAGGTTTCAGTCCACCCAGAGACATCTCAGAAGAAAGACCTGGCAATCTACCTCCAAAAAGTCACAGCCATGAAAACCCTATGGAGCACAATTCTACTCCGAACCCATGGACTCAGAACTGACTCGATGGCAACTGGGTTTTTTGTTTGTTTGTTTGTTTTAATTTATTTAGGGGAAAAATCTATTTCATTACATAAGCCATTTACATAAGTAAATCACTGCCCATACCAAGGTCTGGTCTCTGGTATGAAGACAACAAGGAGCCCCCAGGGACCTGCCCTTGCTGACTCCCACAGTCCTGCAGAAATCAGAGGTGACAGCTGTGGAAATGAAGATCAGGGGCCCAAGTTCCATCTGGGGATCTTTCTGAGGGTCATCATTGCTGTTATCACAGTTATGTTTGTTTTTGTGAAACAGGGAAAGAATAAAGTCGAGAGTTGAGTTCTCCAGCAAACATAAAAATTCACATTTTGTCCTGCATTGAGGCCCTCTTTGCTTATCTCTTGGCTGAAATAACATGAAATGGTAACCTCAATATCATCTGTTCCCTCCCTGTTGAAAGATTTAATGAGAAAAGTAAAACAAAATAGTAGTGTCTGAGATTTGTCTTATAAAATCTACTGGCAATAATGGCATTAATGACAAATCAGGCTATGGTCTTTAGGAAAGGTGAAATACGGAGAATATTTCCAACATCAATTGGTGTAAAATCAAATCATAATATTAGTAATTATTAATTGATTCATCTAAGAGACATCTTCTAACAGCAAAAAAAACCCCAGCCCAGTGCCTCCTACATCATCCCATCAGAAGCATACTAATTAATTACCATCACAGAGGTCCTACCCACCTTAGGCTAGCTTGACTTTGCAAATCCCTTTATTATGATTTTTATCATAAATAAAATCCCGTGAAAATAAGCAAGACATATTTATCAACATCAACGGTTAGCACTCCCACCGAACCAATGGCTCTGACACTAAAATAGGACGCACGGCTTAGTAAGGCAGAAAACATGTTCATTTACAAGAATGTGGTCAGATGCAGCAAATCCATTTATCCGAAACCAGGCAGCAATTTCTGCAAAGAAGGTTTTGTCTCTCTTTGAAAAGTTTAAGAACAGGCTCAGGGAGATATCAAAGGAAGATGTTTCCAGCCAGAGCAAAGAATGACCTGATCGTCTCAGAAAAAGTTGAAGGGTAGGCTTGGGTGCTATGTTTTTGGTGATCCCGACCCCCACCAATATCATTGCAAACTCTCAGAGGGCAGGGGTCCATCTGTCCTAGTCATAGCTGCATCTCCAGGTATTTGCACAGTGCTCATTAAATGAATGAAGAACAGCCCAATTTGCCACCTTATCCAGGAGCTAATTGGGTCTTTAAACCTCAAATCACTTACGGTTACAAATTATGTTAGAGTTACTTCACTACCAACAAAACAAAATTTATATTGCCAACGAAGACAAAAATAACCTAATTTATTAACCTGTGCGTGTTCTCTGTTTCACCTCCCTTAAAGAAAATAGCATAATTTGTGATGAATGTCATTATTACTTATAGACTTTATACGACAAATCTCAGACACCACTGTTTTCTACAAAAAGAAAAATGCTAAAACATTGCAGAGACCAAATATAGAATCCATTTAGCACATACATAAAGAATAAACTCATTTTCTTGCTAACAAAACTAAATTAAATAAACACTATGCAAACCAAATGTTCCTTCAGAATTTCTTTAAAGATGAGATGAAATGCTTACTTCTTACCAAAACCTGCATCACAACTTTCCTAAAAGAACAGCATTAAAGGACATCTAAATAAAGTTAATACCAGTTGCCCGTTGCCATCGAGTCGGTACATACATAAATTTCCTATCCTATCATAAGCACATTCAACAATTGTTTTATAGTGCAATATCTAGTTCCTACTTCTTAAAGATTTGTCAGCTGCCTGATTTTCCATCCATTATTACCTCTTCATTCAAAACAGGTAACATTAAGCCTTATAGTCAAATATAGTCCCCAGGTAGATTCAAACTTCCAAATGAAATAGTATGATTAATCACATAAATCAACATTCACTAATTGAAGTAAATGCCTATTATGAATTTACCTAGGCACTTAGGTATGAAAAGATGAGGGACAGGATAAGGGAAAGATTTTGAAAATACAGCCCTTAATGGATGATTTAATATTTAACACGAAATTAATCTGAACAGTTACTTTCTTTGGATTGTTTTAACTTTCAAATATTATAACATCAAAAATGTGGGAAGGTTTTTGTTTTAATGGAAACTAAAGATATCCTAAAGATCAAACCCGGTAGTATAATTCCTTTTCTAGGTGGTAAAGAAATTATTTACATGTTTTAGGTATGGTTTAAAAAGACATATTATATATTTTAAGAAAATATTTTAGTATGTGCCATTTATCTTACCAAAGTCAACCAAGGTATATTTATTGTGCTTCTCTGATATACCAGCATGATGTTATTCAAGTATAAAACACACTTCCTCACCTGAAAGAATTATAATCTAGCAAAGGAGATAAAACTAAGTAAGTTGAAAAATTGTTGTTGTTGCTAGGTGCCGTCAAGTCGGTTATGACTCATAGTGACCTTATGTGCAACAGAACGAAACACTGCCCAGTCCTGCTCCATCCTCACGATCATTGCTATGCTTGAGCCCACTGTTGCAACCACTGTGTCAGTCCATCTCATGGAGGGTCTTCCTCTTTTTCACTTAAACAGTTAGTCAACATCAAAGTTCTGAATTGTAAGAACCTCTCAGGGCACATGGGAATCCAGGCTGCTATATCAAGCTCCAAACCAAAAAAACTAAACCCATTGCTGTCAAGTCAATTCCGACTCATGGAGATCCATGTGTGTAACAGCAGAACTGTGCTCCATAGGGTTTTTAATGGATGAGAATCTTGCAGAAGTAGATCACCAGGTCTTTCTTCCAGTATAGAACTCATGAAACAATACATGTAAAGTATACCTTTAATATGTGTCTTAGTCATCTTGTTCTGCTATAACAGAAATGCTACAAGTAGATGGCTTTAACGAAGAAGAATTCATTTCCTCACAGTGAAGTAGGCTAGAAGTCTGAATTCAGGGCATCAGCTCCAGGGGAAGGCTTTCTCTCTCTGTCAGCTTTGGAGCAAGGTCTTTCTCATCAATCTTCCCCTGGATTAGGAGCTTCTCCAAGCAGGAACCCTGGGTCCAAAGGATGTGCTCTGCTCCCAGCACTGCCTTCTTGGTGGTATGAGGTCTGCCTGTCTCTCTGCTGGCTTCTCTCTTTTATATCCCAAAACAAACTGGCTCAAGACATGATCCAATCCCATAGATCAAGTGCTGTCTCATCAACAGAACTGCTGCCCACCCCCCCTCATTAACATCACAGAGGCAGGATTTACAACACACAGGAAAATCACTTCAGATGACAAAATGGTGGACAATCACACAATACTGGGAATCATGGCCCAGACAAATTGATACACACATTTTTGGGGGACACAATTTAATCCATGACAATATGCAATAAGGTTTAAAAGATAAGAAAAACACATTTCATAAAACTCAGTTTTAAAATTAGTCTAAAATCCATTGCCATGGAGTTGATGCCTACTCATAGTGACCCTATAGGACACAGTAGACCTGCCCTATAGGGTTTACAACGCTGTAAATCTTAAGGAGTCAAACTACCACATCTTTCTCCCCCGGCGCGGCTGGAGAGTTCGAACCACTGACCTTTCGGTTCACAGCTGAGCACTTAACCACTGCAACACCATGGCTCCTCTGAAATTAGGCTAAATCTCTTAAATGAAGTAGGGACAACGGCACACCAGAAAGTTAAAGAGAAAATTTTAAAAGCTCAAATAAACCTGTAATATTTTTCTTTAGGAGCCCTGATGGCACAGTGGTTAAGAGCTCAGCTGCTAACCAAAAAGTCAGCAGTTCAAATCCACCAGCCGCTCCCTGGAAACCCTATGGGGCAGTTCAACTCCATCCTATAGGTCACTATGAGTCAAAATCAACTCGACGGCAACAAGTTTGGGTTTTTTGGTTTTATTTTCCTTTAAGTATAACCTATTATAGAAAAAAGAAAACATATTCCAGAGGTAAGTGTTCTGAATGTGAGCTAAAAGCTGCAGGAAAGGATAATTTCTGTCCGCCTTTCCACTGTCTTTCTCCTTGCACAAACCAGAGGGTTAACATTTGAATCTGCAACAACTGGAAACTCCAGGAGGTGGACAGTGTCTCAGCACCCTCCATTAAACTCCCTAGAGTCCCTATCTCTGCCACCCTGTTAGCAAGACCCATCCCATCTTCGACATCTGGATCTTCCCTTTCTCCTTCTCTCTTCACTGCCCCATCTGCTTTGGGGCTCCCTGCTTTCTTAGCCTAAAGTCTAAAAGGAAACTGATCTCTCGGTCGAATCTCACAGGTTTCCTTCCACCTCATCACCAGTTTTCCTGCCATTCTGAGCATCCTTTGGAAGCGAATTAAGATCACACAATCACAATTAAGGCAAAAGTGGACCAAGGGAACATTGTTTGTGAGTGGCTTTGGCTGCTAAACAACGAAAGGAAGAAAACATGACGTGCCCCAGTCCTTATTACATAATAATAACAATGCATAGAACACCCAAACTGGAAGGTGTTAATTTGCCAAGTGATGGAGAGCAATAGGAGAAAATCTATTGCTTTTCTAACCCAGGAAATGCACAAAGCAGAAAACAGCGGTCTCCTAGGAGAAAATATGAGGCAATCATGCCTAACAGAACTACAGTTGAAGGTGATTTTTCTCCAAACTGTTATCCCCATTGGGGACTTATATTTTCTTTTTTCTTTAAAGAAAATTAATGAAATGGAAAACTTTTTTGAATCACAAAAGTTTATCCTGTAGAAAATTTTCCAAATGGCAAGCCATCTCTTTAGAGTTTATTTTTTCCTAATTTGTTCTATTCAACTCTCATAGAGATTAAACCTCATTAAAATCAGTTCAAAACTCTTATTTCAATATTACGATTTTATTCCAGTGTATAAAAAAAGCAAGATATGAAACAACAATGAGGGAAAGGAAGGGCCTCAAGCCACCTCCTGCCCTTTTCCTTGCAAACACCCTTTCACACACACCACCCATCTCTCGCCAGTGGGTGGGACACGTGTTCCCTAAACACACCTTCACAATCTGAAACTCACTTCCCTCCTTCTGGGTTGGTCAACGTCCCACTCCTATGTCAAGCATCTGTTCCCATGTCCCTTCCTGTATGAAGACCTTCCTGAGTCTCAAGGTTCCCTTCTGTGAAATTCTATATAGCTCATTCCTGCATTCTAAACGTTTTCATTTGGAATAAAAATTATATTTTAGAAATAGAATTTATACTGGGATATATTTTTTAAAAGGTGGGGGGCTTTAAATACCGTGATTAGCAACATCTCACATTTAATTTTTTGCTGTTTTTAGCTGCCGTCAAGTAGGTCCCAACTTATGGTGACCCCATGCACAACAGAACGTAATGCTGCCCAGTCCTGTGCTATCCCCATGATCACTTACAGATCGGCCTGTTGTGATCCATAGCGTTTTCACTGGCTGACTTTCGGAAGTAGATCCCCAGGCCTTCCTTCCCAGTCTCTTAGTCTGGAAGCTTCGCTGAACCCTGTTCAGCATCGCAGCAACACAAATGCCTCCACTGACAGCTGGGTAATGCCTCCACTGACAGCTGGGTAATGGGTGTGCATGAGGTGCATTGGCTGGGAATATATGCTCACTAAATACGTATTGAATTAAAAGCTTTTAAACCATCCATACTGTATACAGCAATAAAACAAAAATGGCATTTTCTTTCATTAAGTAATACCTCAACCTTTTCTTAACCTCTTGAAAGTGTAATGATAGTGATGTTTGGAAGTGAGCAGTACAAGGAATCACTGAAAAGTGTAAAAGGCAAACTCAAATCCCTTTGTTTCACTTTTCTTGTTGTACGCCTCTAGGAAAACATAGGCTATAGACTTGCTTTCTCTGGATTTCTAATTTCCTCCATTAAGCAGGAGGTTTACCCCATGATTGACTCTCACATTTTTCTTGCACTGAAATATACAAGCAGGCGCTCTGTTATTATTATTATTTTACTGAGTGAATATTAAAAATGGAATAGAATTGCAAACTGGAATTTTGTGAACTGAATTATTCATAAGAGTGATTTCAATACACCGAGCATCAACCTAGCATTGCTCTGAGCCATTGGTGAAGGTTTACAAATATTTTCTTTGCAGGGAACTGATGTGGCAAATATTATCTGTTGTGTGGAAATGTCAAATTGGTAAAGCTCTACTATTAATAATGGCTCTATAGACGCATAGAAGGAGCACCGTACTGCAATCAACAGACTCGGGTTTATCGGACGTTTTTCTTTTCTTTTTAAAAAAGATCTTCAGAATGCGGGTTACAAGATTTACAGCATTTCAATCTCATGCCCTATAAAGTCTTATGTTCGGAGGTTAATAAAATGAGATTAATCCAGAGATACTACATGTTGGGTTCTTTGCTTGTTCGTTTTCAAGTACAATATGTTAAATGATGCACAGTCTAGATACTATAGAAAGAGGAACACTAAAGGCTATTAGTGGAGGTTAGCTGCCATCTAGTGGCTGAAAGTGTAACTTACCCATAACTATTGCCTGAAGAGCTAAGAAAATGCCAATGTGAACCACACCGAAAGAAGAAGGACCCATGTCCTGGGTTGTCAATAACTTATATCTACTGTTTCATATTTACAGAGAAGACAGAAGGATGGGGAAATTATTATATGTTTTAATGGAAGAGAAGAAAAGGTCTCTTTTGGCGAATTCTAAGCCTTCGAAACCTATCTTTTTTATCTTCAAATGCTTGCCATTTCAGCAATTTCCAATTTAGAAACATTGCCTACCTAGATCATCTGAACCAAAGTCAATAATGAAATAATGATAAATAATAAAATATATCTGGCTGTGGGGAAGATGATATATTGAAGAGGCAAAGACTTTGATATTAATCTCCAAAGCAGAAAAACGTTTCGAACCACCGACCTTTCGGTTAGCAGTGGATTGCTCTAAACATTGTGCCACAAGGGCAATTATGGTGTTGGTGTAGAATACCGAATATACCATGGACTGCTAGAAGAACGAACAACTCTGTATTAGAGGAAGTACAACCAGAATGCTCCTTAGAAGTGAGGACGGAGAGACTTTGTCTCGCTAACTTTGAACATGTCATCAGGGGGACTGTCTTAGCCATCTAGCGCCACTATAACAGAAACACCACAGGTGGACGGCTTCAACAAAGAGAAATTTATTCTCTCACAGTCCTGTAGGCTACAAGTACAAATTCAAGGCATCAGCTCCAGGAAAAGGCTCTCTCTGTCGGCTCTGGAGGAAAGTCCTTGTGATGCATCAGTCTTCCCTTGGTCTGGGAGCATCTTAGTGCAGGGACCTCAGATCCAAGGGACACGCTCTGCTCCCAGCACTGGTTTCTTGGTGGTTTGAGGTCCCCCTCTCTGCTTACTTCCCTCTCTTTTATCTCTTGAGAGATAACCGGTGGTGCAGGCCACACCCCAGGGTAACTCCCTTTACATTGGATCAGGGATGTGACCCGGGTAAGGGTGGTGTTACAATCCCACCCTAATCCTCTTTAACATAAAATTACAATCACAAAATGGAGACCAACCACATAATACTGGGAAACATGGCCTAATCAAATTGGTACACACATTTTTGGGAGGACATAATTCAATCCATGACAGGAGCCAATCACTGGGGAGGGACATCATGCTTGGTAAAGTAGTTGTTGCTGCTGTGTGCCGTCAAGTCAATTCTGACTCATGGCAACCCTACACGACAGAGTAGAACTGCCCCATAGGGTTTTCTAGGCTGTCATCTTTACCGAAGCAGGTTGCCAGGTCTTTTCTCCCTCAGAGCTGCTGGTGGGTTCAAACTGCCCTTATGATTAGCAGCCAAGCACTTAATCATTGTGCCACCAGGTGGAGTGTCAGCAAAAAAAGAGGAAGACCCTTAATGAGACGGATTGACAGTGGCTGCAACAACGAGCAATGATTGTGAGGATTGCACAGGACCGGGCAACATTCTATTATACATTAGCTCCCTGTAAGTCAAAGCCAACTCAATGGCATGTACAACAACATTTTTAAATACTTTTTTTTATCATTTTCTTATTATAAAAGTAATACAAATTTATTGTGGAAGACATAAAAAAATAAGAGATACCTTAATCAGAAAAGTATTAACATATTGGTATAGATTCTTCCAGTCTGCTTTCTGGTTTCCACCTTCTTTAAAAAGAAAATGTGTGTGCGTGCGTGTGTGTTGTGTTTATTAGTTCATTACACACACATGTATACGTGTGTATATATACACATGCATACTTTTAGTTGACAAGATGTGATAAACACTTCTTCATATTACTTAATATTCTTTAAAATATGATTTAATGGTTCCATATCATATTGATTAAATTGTCTTTAATTCATTTAATCACTACTCTTTTTTTATTTCTAGACTGGTTCCAATTTTTCACTATTAAAAATAGCACTGTAATGAATATCCCTGTGCACAAATCTTATGTATATCTGTTCATTTATTTCAACAAACTATTAGAATAAATTTATTCCTCAAAAACAATGCCCTTTGTCCTGAGGGACTGAATTGCTGGGCGGAGGGCTGTGGGGACCATGGTCTCGGGGAACATCTAGCTCAATTGGCATAACACACTTTATAAAGACGATGTTCTACATTTTACCTTGGGGAGTAGCATCTAGGGTCTTAAAAGCCTGTGAGCAGCCATCTAAGATACTCCACTGGTCTCACCCCTTCGGGAGCAAGGGAGAATGAAGAGAATAGGATACAAGGAAAGGATTAGTCTGAAGGACTAATGGACCACAGCTACCACAGCCTCCACCAGACTGAGTCCAGTACAGCTAGATGGTGCCCGGTTACTACCACTGACTGCTCTGACCAGGATCACAGTGGAAAGTCCTGGACAGAGCTGGAAAAGGATGTAGAACAAAATTCTAACTCACAAAAGACCAGATTTACTGGCCTGACAGACTGGAGAAACCCCGAGAGTATGGCCCCCGGACACCCTTTTAGCTCAGTGGTGAAGTCACTCCTGAGATTCACCATTCAGCCAGGGATTCGACAGCCTCATAAAACAAAATGGGACTAATGAGGCACAGCAGTCCGGGGACAAGGACTAGAAGGCAGGAGGGGACAGGAAAGCTGGTGATAGGGAACTAAAGGTTGAGAAGGGACTGTGTTGACATGTCGTGGGGTTGTTAACCATTGCCATAGGGAAATATATGTACTGTTTAATAAGAAACTATTTGTTCTG
>NW_004444052.1:1295571-1305783 GCF_000243295.1 Trichechus manatus latirostris
AAAGGTTTGACGGGGAGCCTAGGGGCCAGTGAGTAGAAGATAGTGGTGATGGAATAATTTGGAAAAGGATAGTGAGACTAACAGCACAACTGGAAGAATGTAATCGATGTCACTGAATTGCACATGTAGAAACTTTCGAAATAGTGTAACTTTGGCTATGTACATTTTCACCAAAGAAAAGTCCTCAAGGTCAAGAAGGGAGAGTGTTGACAGGTCGTGGGCTTGTTAACCAGTGTCATAAAACATTATGTGTACTGTTCTAATGAGAAACTATTTGTTCTGTAAACCTTCATCTAAACTACATTAAAAAAAAATTTAAAAAAAACAATATGTGTACTGTTTAATGAGAAACTATTTGTTCTGTAAACCTCCAACTAAAGCACAATAAAAAAAAAAAAATTAAAAAACACTGCCCTTTGGTTCCCATGAGAAATCTACATATTTTTGTTTGATCTTTGCCTACATGATAGATGGAACATGGTAAGTCACCGTTATTTCATTGTTAGTTCAATTTACAAGTCCTGGACAACAGTGTAGCTGAACATTTTAAAATACTTATTGGACATTTGTGGGGGGGTTTGTTTTGTTTTGTTTTTACTTTTGTGAGTTGCCTGTTCATGTCCATTACCGTTTTTCTCCAGGTAATTCTCTTTCTATTGATCTGTAGTTACACTTTGTAAGACTCTTTGTAAGACTGAATAAAGATACATCAAGCATACAGAAAATGAGTAGCTGCTTCAATATTACTATCACACAAAGGGAATTAAAGAAAAAAAATTAAGGAGTTCAAGCAAGAGAGCCACTTAATTTTTATAAAAGATATAACCCACTGTGAGTATATAGTAGCTATGTGCTGAAAACAGTAGTAAAATAAAATAATCAAAATCTGTTAGAAATACAAAGAAACATTAACAGAAAAACTGTAGTAAAAGGATGTTCTGGGAGAATGTTTTAATAGAAATATACTGAACCTTATACCCTCAAAAATATATATTCATTTGTAGTGCTATAAATGCTTAGCAAAATTAATCATTTATTAGACCACAGAAAATCTTAATGCATTTTAAAGCCACAATCTCTTATAATAATGTTGTAAGCTGGAAATTAATCATGAATGAATTTTATGTCTTTCAACTTTTAAATTTAGGAAGATTCTTTTCAATTGCTATGGGTCCTTGCAGAAATGAAACTGTAAGTAGAGACCATTTTTAACATGACCAATCCCCCTAAAGACTCAAGAGGACTAATAGAGAGAGAGAAGTGGGGAACATGTGTGGATTCACCCGCTGAGCCTGGGAATGTGTCAGGTGGGAAGGGTCAGGACAGGGCTGCCCCCTGGTCAAGCTGAGATGGCCAGAAGCCGGCCCCGATGCAGGAAGGGGACCTGGTCTCATGAAGCACTGAGTGCAGGGCCTTTCGGGACCAGCCCAGCTCCCAGTGCTTGTCCTTGCAGCTCCCCACGTGCTGAGAAGAAGGAATGAGTCCAACAAGGCAGGAGCCAGGGCAGAGAAGGGTGGGAATCAGAGGCGGTTTTACCATCTAGGTGTCCTCGCTCAATCCTCAATTGGCCCCCACGTCCACTCTCTGGAATTCTGCATGTATTCTCTTCAAGATCTCTCATTTCCCTTTCCAGGAAAGCAGAATGCCTCAAAACCTGGACTCTGTGTTACAGCTGAAATGTGACGATCAGAGTAGAAAATGAATGTGCTACTGCCCTCCAATGTAAGCACAGACTTCTTTTCTTTAAAAAAAAAATTCCAAATCTTCAGTTTTTCATTCAGCATGTTACAAAAGTTCCTTCAACTCCAATAGACTTTTAAAAATGTATTGGATTTGGGCAACTTTAGGGTAATAAATGCAAGAGCTGGGGTGAGGAGAAATTGAGTTGGATCCTACTATGATACAAGGAATATGGAGGGTGGCAGTGGGGCCTACATCATCTTGGTGAGGCTGCTGCATGTGATTTAAATTAGCACCCACTTTTTCAGCATCCCTTTTGTCTGGTGGAAGCCCTGGTGGCGTAGTGGTTAAGAGCTATGGCTGCTAACCTAAAGGTCAGCAGTTCGAATCCACCAGGTGCTCCTTGGAAACCCTATGGGGCAGTTCTACTTTGTACTATAGGGTTGCTCTGAGTTGGAATCGAATTGACCGCAGTGGGTTTTGTTTTGTTTTTTTGTTTATTTGTTTGTTTGTTTTTTATTGTCTGGTGGTGGTTCAGTGGTAGAATTCTTGCCTTTCTTTTGGGAGACTTGGGTTAAAATCTTGGCCAATGCATCTCATGCACAGCCACTACCCATCGGTCAGTGGAAGCTTGCATGTTGCTATTATGCTGAACAGGTTTCAGCAGAGCTTTCAGACCAAGACAGACTAGGAAGAAAGGCCTGGTGATCTTCCGAAAATCAGCAAATGAAAATCCTGTGGATCACATTGGTCTGATCCACAACAGATTATGGGAATGGTGCTGAAACAGGCAGCATTTTGTTCTGTTGTGCATAGGGTAGCCACGCATCAGGGGCCAACTTGACAGCAGCTAACAACTACAACAAATTGTCCAGTCTGGGGATTGGCAAACTATGCTTCATGAGCAATATCTGGCCCTCTGCCTGTTTTTGTACATAAAGTTTTATTGAAACACAGCCACATTTATCCATTTACATACTGTCAATGGCTGCTTTCACACAGAGTTGAGCAGTTACAATTAAGACCTATGGCCTACAAAGCCTAAAGTATTACCTATCTGGTGCTTTATAGAACAAGTTGCTGATCTCTGTCACACAATATCACACACAACTTCATCGTGTCTCTCTTCTTACATCAGTGAAGGGGAAGATCCTGGCCAAGGCACAGCTCAGCTACCTCCTGGGAGGTAAATTAGGAGGCTTCCACTCTCCTCCTTCCCCAAGTCCCTCAGCATTCCTCCATCATCCTCCACCACCTTCACCACCTTCCCCACCTCTGCGACAAGAACAACACTGCTCACCTCCTTACCAATAGGGCCTGACTATTCAGCACACATCCATGCCCAAGTTTGCCCAATTCCATGGGACCTTCTCTTTATTATCATCATCTCCTGTGCAATAGGGTTGGGTTCAGTTCCACAATAATGGAAAAGAACTAGAAATAAGGCTATAATTACTTTCATCCCTGTTATTAATTGAATTGTGTCCACCCAAAATAGGTGTTGGAATCTTAACCCTTATACCTGGGATGTAAAGTAAGATAATGTAATCACTTTCCATAATGCAATCTAATGTTATGTAGGGTGGATCCTAAACCTAATCACTTCTGAGTTATAAAAAGCAGACTAGACACAGAGACACGCACTGGGGAAGCCAGATGCCATGTGAGGACTCTCAAGGAACCAAGGAATACCCAGGACCACCGCCAAGGAAGGAGTCAACATGGCCAAGACCCTGATTTGGACTTTATCCTTCAGAACTGTGAAAAAATAAATTCCTGTTCTTTAAAGCCACCCACGTGTGATATTTCTGTTACAGCAGCGCTAGGAAACTAAGACAATCCCCATACCTTCTTCTATCCCTTGAAGGCCTGAGAACCTACCAATATTTCCAAAACCTACAAGAAAGAGAAGAAATTGGAAGGTGGAACTCCCTGGGCCCAGTTCTGCCATGGACAGGTCTCTTTGAATCAAGAAATGCAGGTGAGGTGAGGAGCTTCTTTGTTGAGTAAGTTTCCATACCTCCTCCCCTTACCAATTTCTAACCTTTTTTGTATATATTTAATAATATAAAGATCAGCTTTTTAAAAATAAAAATGAGTATTACTATAACTATTTTCCTGATGAGGAAACTGAAATTCAGAAAGGTAAAGTAACTTGTCCAAAGCCCGTGAACAAAGTCAATCTGAAGCCTAAGCACTTTCACTACACAATGTAATAAGTCCACTCTTTCAGAGGTTCTTCCATTCTTTATACTAGTCCTTGACTCTCAACTCCTTCACCAACCTGCCTCACAACATACTTTCTCCAAAAAGGATGCCCTAGTTGGCACTCTTTCCAGACCCTGGGTACTTCACTAGATAGAACGCAATCCTTAGTGCTATGTTATTTGTTTATATTATTTTGTTTGTACCTATTTATGCTTTACTTTGAATTTGAAACAGATGTCAATGTGTATGGAGACGTTTATATAATAGATAAGCACCTGAATCACTGTATGTAAATTGGGTTTTAGAAAATCTAAAAAATCGTTTCTCATTTATATGTCATAATTTAAGATAACTCTCTCACAGAAAAAATATGACTCCAAGAAATAATGAAAAATCACTTTTCAATACCTTAGAAAACAGTAAGTTTCTCATAAAACATTTAATATGTTTGAATTTTGGTATTATAGAACACTTCTATGTTTTTGTTTTTTTAGGTTCTTTTTGGTTTGCAAGGAACAGAGAAACATTTTCATAAACCTAAATAATGGAAGTTTAAGAATAAACAAGCAAATGAAAAACTGTCTCCACAGCTGCTCAGCCAGCCTTACAGAAAAGTGCCTCGTTCATCCATTGCGCACCACAGCAGTTTCTGGTCAAGCTTCAGTTTCTGGTCAAGCTTCACTCACTGCAGTGGGCAAGCCCCAAGAGCAAGGAGTATTCTCAAGTGTTCTGCCATTTTGATACCTTGGCAATCTTCTCCCTTTCCCTTTGTTCCCACTGTTCCTATCACTACTAGGATCAGCCAGAATTCCTGTTGGTAACAACCAAAATCAACTCTGGATAACAGGATAAATGGCAAGATAAGAACTTATTGAAATGCTATGGAAATAGACACCACTGGTGGTGCAATGGGTAAGCATTCGGCTGCTATCCAAAAGGTCGGCAGGTCAAATCCATCAGCCGCTCCTTGGAAACCCTATGGGACAGTTCTATTCTGTCCTATATAGTCTCTATGAGTTTGAATTAACTCGACAGCAATGTTTTTTTTTCCATTGGTCTGTAAGTTTGTTCTACAGTGGTGGCTTGTGTATTGCTATGCTACCAGTATTTCAAAGATCTGCAAGATCTCCCATGGTGGACAGGTTGCAGCAGAGCTTCCAGACTAGAAAGAAAGGCCTGACAATCTACTTCCAAAAATTAGCCAGTGAAAACCCTATGGATCACCACAGGATATTGTGCAATATAGTGGTAAAGATGAGTCCACTAGGTTGGAAGGCACTCAAAATACACAGTGACCACAACAATGGACTTCAGCAAACCAATGATCATGAAAATGGCGCGGGACCAGGCAACATATTGTTCTGTTGTACATGGAGTCATCATGAGTCAAAGCCAACTCAACGGCAACTAACTATGACAACATTGAAAAAAACTCACAAGATAAACAGGAATACTGGAAGATCAGGCTCAGAAATTGGATGGGAACCAAGGGATTCTACGGACAAAAGACAGCCAAGGTAACGCTGCAGGACATGGTCTCCAGCTGCCTCCTCATCTCAACTGCTACTACAAATAAGTTATAAGTATCTTTGACCTTGTATCGGAATCCCTGGGTGGTACAAATGGTTAAGGGCTCCGCTGTTAACTGAAAGGTTGGTGTTTGGAAACCCACCCAGAAGCACCTCAGTAAGAAAGCCCTGGTGATCTACTTCTGAAAGGTCAAAACTTTGAAAACCCTATGGAGCAGTTCTATTCTGCACACACGGGGTTGCCATGAGTCAGAATCAACTTAACGGCAACTGGTCTGGTTTTTTACTTACCTTGTATCATCCCTCCCTCCAGATTCCAAGTCCTAGGCCAGGGCACCCGACTGAAGGCCCTGAACCAGGCAGTGACAGCAGGAATGGAGATGAGACAGAACTCACAGAACCTCATGGCTGAGTAGATGTTGGGGATAGAACGTGGAAGATCTGAGGAAGATGCTAAGGTTTTTCATTTGAACAGTATGGTAAAATAAAGCTATTATCTGAGATAAGAACTATCTGAAGATGAGCAGTTTGGGAGAATATTGACAAGTTCCATTTGGAGCACGTTGAATTTGAAGTATCTAAAAAATACTCACATGGAAACGTCTGATGAAAATTTGGAAAGGTAGATCTGTGGCTCAGGAAAGAGATGAGACCTAGAGATATGAATCTGAGCATCATGAGCATGAAAGTGATGCTGAGGTAAATGAGTTCCCCTCAGGAGAAGGCGGAACGTGAGAAGAGAACGGAACACGGTGCATCAGGGCACAGAAAGATCCAGCTGCTAATCAAGGAAAAGGAGCAAACGACGAAACTAAGAGCAGTCAGAGAGGCAGCAGAAGAACCGAGAAAGTAATATACTGGAAGTCAAAGAAAAAAGAACGTTTTCAAGAAGAAAAACGAGTCAAGATTGTTAAAGCTCAACCCAAATTTCGATGTTAAGGGACAGTTCCTGTCCAGTCCACTCTGACTCATGGCAACCCATGTGTGTCAGAGTAGAACTGCTTCATAGGGTTTTCAATGGCTATGATCTTTTGAAAGTAGATTGTTGAGCCTTTCTTCCAAGGAGCCTCTGGGTGGATTTGAACCACCAAGCTTTCGGTTAGTAGCAGAGCACTTAACCGTTTGCACCACCAGGGACTCCAGGTATACCCAGACAATGGAATAAAAAAGGAACAGGAAAAACCTCTATATCCCACTATGGAATGATCTCCCAGACATAGTATTAAGTGAGAAAAACAAGGTGTGGACCAGTGCTAGTTATATGCTGCTTTTGGTGTAAGAATGGGGAAACGCAGCACACACAAACACACGTGCATATTTGCTTATATTTTCAAAAAGAAACAATAGAACATAAATCAAAAACTTGAAATCAAAAAGTCACCTATACAAAGAGGGTAGGAGGGGAGTGTCTTAGTCATCTAGTGCTGCTCTAACAGAAACACCACTAGTGGATGGTTTTAACGAAGAGAAGTTTATTTCCTCACAGTCAAAGTAGGCTAAAAGTCCAAATTCAGGGCGTAAGCTCCAGGGGAAGGCTTTTTCTCTCTGTCGGCCTTCTTCTCTTCGGCGTTCTCCCGGACTAGGAGCTTCTCTGCGCAGGGACCCCGGTCCAAAGGACGCGCTCTGCTCCTGCTACTGCTTTCTTGATGGTATGAGGTCCCCCCTGCTCACTTCTGTCTTTTATATCTCAAGACATTGCCTCAGGACACAGTCCAATTCTGTAGACTGAGTCCTGCCTTACTAACACAACTGCCACCCATCCTCCCTCATTAACACCATAGAGGCAGGATTTACAACATATAGGAAAATCACACAGTACCAGGAATCAGGGCCCAGCCAAACTGATACACACATTTTTGGGGGACATAATTCAATCCATGACAGGGAGGGAGGGGAACAGTGATAGAAGCTAGAGCTCTCTGAATGCACCTTCTTTTGCCGTTTTGATTCTTCAGGTTCCCACACATAATCATAAAACACAATCCATTTTTTAAACAGAGCACTCCCTCAAATTTGGGGTGGGGGGGAGAATGGCGCTAACTGTATCTCAAATCTTTGGTTTAACCACAAAGAGAAGAATTATTTTAAACAGCTTTAAAAACACAGTAATTTGTGCATTCCTAAAATACAGCCTAAAGAGGGAGGAAAAAAACCTGCAAAGAAGTATTAAGCGGCTTTTGGTAATCATATTGTTGGTATCTTAGTTTCCCAGTTTTGCCATAATAAAATATCACCAAGTGGATGGCTTTAAAGAACGGAAATTTATTTTCTCACTGTTCTGGTGGCAAGAAGTACATACCGGGGTTAGGCTGTGTTGATTCCTTCTGGGGGTTCTGAGAGAGGACCTGTTTCATGCCTCCCTCCTGGTTTAAGGTGGCTGCTGGTAATCCCTGATATTCCTTAGTTTGTGGAAGGATCCTCACATGCTGTCTTCTCCCTGCATATGGGTGGGTGACTGTTTGTCCTTCTCTTTTATACAATGCCACTCAGAAGGGATTAAGATTAGGACCCACCCACTCTATGCCAGTATGACTTCGTTAACTGAACATTTTCAAGAAAATCACTATTTCCCCCTAAACAAGGTCACATACACCAGTGCAGGGGTTAGGACATGATTCAATCCATAACAGTTGGTAATAATAATGAGACTGTTATTTTCAATACATAATACATAGTGTATATCCTACTATATAGTAAGATAGAACAAGTAAGTAATTAGGAACCAAGATTTTCAGTGTAAAGAAGAGACACAAATATAAAATCAAATAAGTAAAAGCCACTTAATCTTAGTTTTGAATTGGAAACATCATTATAAATTCATGATCTATTTTTCTCTTTCAGGAAAAAAATGTATTTCCTTGCTCCGTCCACTACGTTGTTGTGGTTAGGTGCCATCAAAGCAGTTCCGATTCATAGTGACCCTACGCACAACGGAACGAAACACTGCTGGGTCCTGCACCATCTTCACTTCTAAAGAGTGTTCTGGCTGTACTTCTTCCAAGACAGATTGGTTCATTCTTTTGGCAGTCGATGGTACATTCAATATTCTTTGCCAACACCATAATTCAAAGGTGTCAGTTCTTCTTCAGTCTTCCTTATTCATTGTCCAGCTTTCACATGCTTATGAGGCGACTGAAAATACCATGGCTTGAGTCAGGCGCACTGTGATGGTTAAGGCTGTATGTCAGCTTGGCTGGGCCATGATTTTCAGTGTTTTGGTCGCCGTATAATGTTGTGATCACTTCCATGATGAGAGTTGATATAATGTTACCACCTCCATGATGGAATCTGCTGTGAGTAGCCAATCAGTTGAAAGGGAGTCTCCTTGTGCTTGTGACCTGCATCAACTATAAGGAGACATTCTGGCAAGGCTCATGGGCTTTTGCTCACTCTGGATCCTGCAGCCGGCTCCTGTTCATCTGACCTCTGGTTTTGGGACTTGAGCTAGCAGCTTATCTGCACTCTTGCCTGCCAGTCTTGGGATTCGTCAATCTTCCCAGCCTGTGAGCAAGAGCCCTGCTCTCTGACCTGATGATCTTGGGTTCACCAGTCCCTGTGGCTATGTGAATCAGGAGAAGCCTCTATCCTGACCCACAGGCTTGGGATGTTGCAGCCTCTACAACCACATGAGCCATTTCCTTGAGATAAATCTCTCTGTATATATATTTATAAGCTTTACTGATTTTGCTTCTCTAGAGAACCCAGCCTAAGACAAACACCTTAGTCCTCAAAGTGACATCTTTGCTTTTTAATACTTTAAAGAGGCCTTTTGCAGCAGATTTGCCCAATGCAATACATTGTTTGATTTCTTGACTGCTGCTTCTGTGGGCATTGATTATCCAAGTAAAATGAAATGAGAGCCTTAATAAGTCACCATTTTGCAACCCTTAATGAAATACTGAATCTAGGCAGCAATTATCAATGGATGCTAAAACCATTAGGTGAAAGATTGATGGGGAATCTTACAATGGATAAATTAGTAAAAATTCATTGATCAATTTTAACATCAGCAAAAGTGACATGATAAGACATTATGTGACCTTGATATGATGTAATAGGAAGTACACAGCACCATCTAAGAAATATACTTACCAAAAAAAAAATTCTAATCAAGTCTCTACATCTATCTGCCAGTTAAAGGAAAGGTGGGGGGGCAGAGGAAATTGTTGAATGACACCATAAAGATGCAGTCAGCCAACTTCACAATGGCGAAAACTCCAACAGGAAAAATGACAGTTTCTTCAACTACCAAGAAATGACATTCAAAAGGGGTGAGGGTAGAGAGGAGCTGGTATATATTTAAAAAGATTTATAAATGGGGAGAGATGGAAAATTGCTAACTAGACATTACACATGGGTTAACTTTGGTGAAGTAAAAGGTAATATACAATAAGGAGGAAGTCAACACAACATCACCAAGGCAAGGGAAGACACTGAGAGGAATGTAAGAATAAAAGGCAGGTATAATAAATACAATAACTTACACAATCCTGCAACAACAATAATAATTTAAGAGTAGATACATAGGTAGATATGTATGCCAAATAGGTGTGGGAAGGCCTATGCGAATACATCCATGTGCCTATATACGTTTGGCTGTGGATATTTCTACATACATATTTGTATGGGTTGCATGTATATTCATATACATAATAGAGCACACGGGGGACGGTCATGGAAACTTTCTAGACATTACCAAATGTGGGGATATATGCCATTTAAACATGGCTGTACTGTTGACAACTGCAGCCCCCACAGGCCTCTATGCTGCACAGCATGTTGAGACTTGTCTCCA
>NW_004444052.1:1306598-1315537 GCF_000243295.1 Trichechus manatus latirostris
CTGTATTGACTATAAAATAAACTCCTGGGACTGAAGTGGGGGTCGACTCCTCAGAGTGACCCTCCTGGCCCCACTTCTCTGTAAGAGTTGTGTAGTTGGTTACTGTCTTCGCCGTCCCGATTACCGTCGCCGCTGCGACAACCAAACATCTCACAGGACTGAGTTATTGGGCTTGAAGTCTCAGGACCATAGTCTCGGGGGACATCTAGGTAAATTGGCATAACATAGTTCATAAAGAAAATGTTCTACATCCTACTTTGGTGTGTAGTATCTGGGATCTTAAAAGCTTACAAGTGGCCATCTAAGATACAATTATTGGTCTCTTTCCAACCGGAACAAAGAAGAGTGAAGAAAACCAAAGATTCAAGGAAGCAATTAGTCCAAAGGACTAATGGACACAGGAACCGCAGCCTCCACTAGCCTGAGACCAGGAGAACTAGATGGTGCCCAGCTACCAGCACCAACCATTCTGACCAGGATCGCAAACGAAAGTCTCAGAGTGGGAAAAAAATGTAGAACAAAATTTGAACTCATTAAAAAGATCAGACTTATTGGTCCAATAGAGACTGCAGGATCCCCCAAGACTATGGCCCTTAGACACCCCTCTAACTAGGAACTGAAACCACTCCTGGAGATCACCTTTCACCCACATAATAGATAGACCTATACAATAAATAATAACACCCATGAAGAAAGTGCTCCTTAGAATAATTATCTATATGAAACCAAAAGGGCAACATCTACCCAAAAGCAAAGATGAGAAGGTAGGAAGGGGCAGGAAAACCGGATGATTGGGAACGAGGAACTCAGGATGGTAATGAGGAGAGTGCTGACATATTGCGGGGATTGCAATCAATGTCTTGACTGGAATAATTTGTGTATGAATTATTGAATGGGAAACTAATTTGCCATGTAAACCTTCACCTAAAGCACAATAAAATGTTCAAAAGAAAAAAAAAAGATTTATAAGATATATCAACCAAATACAATATATGGACCTTGTTTGGCTCTTGATTTAAATAAACCAATTGTAAATATATATATATATATACACACACACACATATATATGTGTATATATACATATATATATTCAAACAAAAAGGACATAGAATGGGTATTGAAGAATATTAAGAAATTTATATTGGATAGATGTGATAATGACATTGTGGTTATGTTTTAAGTTCTTATTTATTAAAGATGCACACTGATGTATTTACAGGTGAAGATTTGTGATGTTTGGGATTTGTTTTAAAATGCAGTCAACAATAACAACACAAGTGGCTTGGAGGAGAACAAATGAAACAATTCTCTAAAACTGTAAGAGGATGCTGGTAATTGTTGAAGTAGGTGCTGTGTATCATGGAGGTTTCATTATATTGTTTTATCTACTTTCATGTACGCTTGAAATTTTCCTAAAGCTAAAATTTGCCTAAGCTGAAAATTTTTTTAATGGTTTAAAGCGTTGAAAGCTACACACAGTCCAAGTGGAAGAAGTGAGAAGCCAGCTGATCTAACTGTGAAGAGGCCGTGGGAGGGAATGGTGTGAACCCTGTCGAATGAACAAACGCCAGACTGTCTCGTTGCATTTGGGCTCCGGGCTCCTTTCTCACTTCTCCCCTGGAACCTCCTCTCCTTACACCCCTTTGTACCATCTGTTCCAGTAATACCCTAATGTGTAGTTTCCTCCAAAACACATGTGATATGGGCCCAGTCTCCGTGTTTTGTGAGAAATGCCCTTCATCTTGCCCACTTGGTAAGTTGCTATTCTTCGTTTACAACTTACTTAGGACTCACCTCCTTCAGGAAGGTTTCCATGATGTCACCCTTTCTTCTCTATCATGTATATTCTTCCATTCTTGCACCTATCACAATGTACTATAATCACGTGTTTATATAATTCTCTCCTCCCCTACTAGAATGAGCCCCTCAAGAGTTTAGTGTTGGGGGATACTAAAAATATTTAATAACCAACAGTTGTTGTTAACGGCCGTTGAGTCAACCCCTGAACTCGTGGCGACCCTACGCACAACAGGATCGGACCGTTGTGATCCATAGGGTTTTCATTGGCTGACTTTTCAGTAGATGTCCAGACCTTTCTTCCTAGTCTATATTAGTTTGAAAGCTCTGATGAAACCGGTTCAGCATCATAGCAACACACAAGCCTCCCCTGGCATGCAGGTTGTGGCTGCACTTGAGATTCATTGGCCGGGAATCGAACCTGGGTGTCTCCCACATGGAAGGCAAGAATTCTACACCACTGCCCCATTTAACAACCTATACATTAGTAAAAATTAATACAAAAATAGTTTTTTTCAATGCATCCCCTGTATCCTCTAGATAAACTACACTGTATATATTATAAAACAACTAACAAGTCTTACGCCATAGCATAAAGCATTCTGAAGTATACACCTTGTCTGAGGTATTTTTTAACATAGTAAACTGCATCTGTCTCTACCAACAATCTCTCCCATTACAGTGACAGTTATTAGGTGACATAGTCTTGGAGAATTCCTCTTTAACGTCAGCTATATTGTTCATAGTGCTGGGCGTTCACCAAGTTTCTACCGAATTAACAGCAAATATATTCAAAGTTTCCCAGCCCTTGTAATACTGAGAGTTCTACATATTCAAAATCTCCATTAACAACTGTGGTGGGCTGAATAATGGCCTCCAAAAACATCTGCATTCTAATATCCAAAATCTGTGAATATATAACCTTACATGGCAAAAAGGACTTTGCAGATGTGATTAAATTAAGGATCCTGAGATGAGATTATCCTGGATTATCCAGTTAGACCCAATGTAATCACAAGGATCCTCATAATAGGGAGGCAGGAGGGTCAACGACACAGGGAGGTAGAGGTGACCACAGAAGCAGAGATTGTAGTGACATGAAGAAAGGGCCATGAGCCAAGGAATGCAGGTGGCCTCTGTTGTCGTTCACTCGTTACCAGCAAGTCGATTCCGACTCATGGCAACCCCATGTGTTACAGAGTAGAACTGCTCCATAGGGTTTTCTTGGCTATAATCTTAATGGAAGCAGATCACCAGGTCTTTTCTTCCATGGTAGCACTGAGTGGGTTCAAACCACCAACTTTTAGGTTAGCAGTAGATCGCAAACCATTTGTGCCACCTGGGGACTCCTTAGGTGGCCTCTAAAAAAAAACATTGCGGAACCTGTGTAAGTCAGAAACCTGTCAAAGAAGGAAGATTCAAATATTTTCCACTAATAGAGAAAATTAAAAAGTGGTAAGACTGCACCTGTCAAAGGCGGAAATCTTGTGAGATCCCAAAAGACAAGGCAGTCCCGCCGTGTTCTGGCTCTCACAGGTTTCACTGTAATTTCCCACAAGCCTTCTATCCAAGAGGACTCTTGCTGTTGTTTTAGTGTATAGCCCATTCCCATGTCTTTTGTTTGTTTATTTTACCAAACTGGGATCATACTGCATGCTCCGTAACCTGATTTTTGCACTTAACTATCTCTTGTGAGCATTTGCCCATATTCTTCAACCACATAATTTGCAATGGCTACATGACATTCCACTGTGTGACTGTATCATAATTTATTTAACAGGCCCCTTATTGTTTGGCATATATTAATATAAATCTTGACATAATGATCTAGACATTAATCTAGACAAACCAGCTCAAACACTTTAAACCTGCCCTCAGGAAATTGCTGAAGAAGCTATAAAGCGAGTGCCGTGCTGCCGTGGACCCCAAGGCCGCCACCTGCAGGTGTGCCTGGTGAGTGTGCCCCCCTCACCAGCCGTCATCAAGCTGTCAGGTGGAGGGTCACCCAAGGCCGACGAACAATCCAGTGGACGACAGCCCGCCACCCTCTTCAGTCAGTGGTGCACCAGGCCTCACATGCCCACAGACTGGCCCCATGAGAAGTCCAAGCGTTTGGGTCAAGTGTGCCCCACACTCTCATTCCTGCTCAGCTCACTATGGACTGGCCCTGCTCCTCAAAACACCCCCACAGTTCTGCTGTGATCAGCAGACTCCCTTATCTTCAGCTCTTCTTTTCGCGTTGACTGAAACCCAACTGTCCCCTAGAGACACTGCTTCCCTTGGGGCCCTCCCTCAGGGCCATTTCCAAATTATTTCTTTTTCTTTTCCTTTAAAAACCACAGCTAATTTAAAATTTATGTCATCCAGCCATATCATCCACTATATCTCCTCACTGCTGTCTTTACCAACTTCTGATCACCACTTCCCTTCATTAAAAACTCTAGCTCTTGGAAACAGATAGTGGTGATGGTTGTACAACATGATAAATGTAATTAATATCACTAAATTGTACATGTAAAATATGTTGTAATGGTAAATGTTTTGTTATATGTATCTTTACCACAATTTTAAAAAAAGAAAAAAAAAACATTGCCTCAGGTCCAAAGGACGTGCTCTGCTCCCGACACTGCTTTCTTGGTGGTATGAGGTTCCTGCACAGAGAAGCTCCCAGACCAAAAGAAGATTGATGACATGGACCTTCCTCCAGAGTCAACTGAGAAAGCGTTCCCCTGGAGCTGACACCATGAATTTGAACTTGTAGCCTACTGGACTGTGAGAGAATAAATTTCTCTTTGCTAAATCCATCCTCGTGGTATTTCTGTTAGAGCAGCACTAGATGACCAAGACAGAATTTGGTCCTGGGAGTGGGGTGCTGCTCTAACAGATACCTAAAATGTGGAAGCAGTTTTGAAACTGTGAATTGATAGAGGAGTGGCAGCGGCAGAGGACCAGCAGCAGCAGAGAAGTGACAGCGGAGAAGCGTAAGTGGCAGAGAACTGGCAGCAGCAGAACCAGGAGACCAGTGCCAGACGACGCTGGAGCCGACCCACAGAGCAAGAGAGCTGAGTGCCTGTGCGCCGGAGGCTTCCTGGCAGACTGAGGTGCCTCCGGGCACTTATCGGTGGAGCTAGGCTTGCTGACCCACAGAGCGAGGGAGCTGAGTGCCTGTGTGCAGGAGGCTTCCTGGCAGAGTGGGGTGCCTCTGGGCACTTATCGGTGGAGCTACCGAGTTTTGGAACACTTGCCCCAGCAGGGCAGATGTGGGCATGAAGCCCGAGGGCCGAAAGGCCACAGGAAGCAGAAGCTGAAGAGACAAGGAACACAAGAAGCCAAGCTGCCTCAGTCTCAAAAGGTATGGCCAAGACCTCTGGGATTTCAAAGGGTGGAGCCATGGCCCCTGGTGTTTCTAAGGGTGGAGTTGTCACTCCAACGGACTAGGAGAACTGTACGCCTAAAGCCAAGGGAGCAGAGTTGCTGTCCCAGTGGGCCTGAAAGGCGGAGCTGAAGCCCAGGGCCGAGGGGCCTCCACTCAAAATCCAGAGACTGTGGCCAATACCTAGAGTCTAGAGGGCAGGGCCATTGCGTAAATTGTCTCAGAGAACAGAGGATTATTTTCAAAGCCTTGAGGGCTAATGTAATGTGTTCTGCTGACTTGCTTGGTGCCTGTTATCCCTTCTTTCCCTCCAGTTTCTCCCATTTGTAATGGAAATGTCTAGCTTGTGCCTGTTCTGCCATTGTACCTTTGGAAGCAGATAACTTGTATTCTAGATTTCACAGATGAAGAGGAATTTTTGATTTTGGACTTGGAGTTAAGACTTCTGCTGTGACATGATGAGTGTATTTTGCATGTTGCAAGGACATGAATTATTGAGGGCCAAAGGGTGGAGTGTCATGGATTTAATTGTGTCCCCCAAAAGTATCTGTCAACTTGGCTGGGTCATGATTCCCAGTATTGTACGATTGTGTAATCTGATGTGATTTCCTTATGTGTTGTAAACTCTATCACTATGATGAGGTTATACTGATGAGGTTTACAAGATTAGATACTGTCTTAATGCAATCTCTTTTGAGATATATAAGAGAGAAGCAAACAGAGACACATGGGAACCTCACACCACCAAGAAAGCAGTGCCAGGAGGAGAGCGCATCCTTTGGACCAGAGTTTCCTGCACTGAGATGCTCCCAGACCAAGGAAAGATGGATGCATCACAAGGACCTTCCTCCAGAGCTGACAGAGAAAGAAAACCTTCTCCCGGAGCTAATGCCCTGAATTCGGACTTGAAGCCTACTGGACTGTGAGAGAATAAACTTCTCTTTGTTAAAGCCATCCAGTTGTGGTATTTCTGTTGGAGCAGCACCAGATAACTGAGACAGTACCCAACAGAGTTAATCTTTTAAAGTATGCCTGGCACAGAGCTAGTGCTATCTATCTATCTACCTATCTATCTATCCGTTAACACTTGTGAAAAGTTGGCATTTGGTAGGTTTTAATGAACATGTCCCATTAAATGAAGGTAAAGTTCCACAGGTATAGTGAAAAGACACTTCCCGTGGCCCCAAGGCACCTCGTCAAAGTCCCATCCATTCTTTATGGTCTCTCTCCTGCCTCAAGAGTGCCCTTCATGCCAAGGGAGACTGAAAACACCCAATTGGTGCCTAAGGTGACCCCCATTGCTACTCACCCCACTGCCTACCTATGGCCTCTTAGACATTTCCAATGTCCAGTGAGGAAGAAAAATATTCTCCACTCGTCTGGAAGCTCCACTGAAACTTGTCCACCATAGCTGACCCTGGTATTTGAAATACCAGTGACATGGCTTGTCTTAGTCATCTAGTGCTGCTATAACAGAAATACTACAAGTGGATGGTTTTAACAAAGAGAAGTTTATTTCCTTACAGTAAAGTAGGCTAAGAGTCCAAATTCAGGGCGTCAGCCCAGGGGAAGGCTTTCTCTCTCTCGGCCTTCTCATCAGTGTTCCCCCAGACTAGGAGCTTCTCGGTGCAGGGACCATGGTCCAAAGGTCGTGCTCTGCTCCTGACACTGCTTTCTTGATGGTATGAGGTCCCTAATTCTCTACTTGCTTCCCTTTCCTTTTATCTCTTACAAGAGATAAAAGGTGGTGCAGGCCACACCCCAGGGAAACTCCCTTTACATTGGATCGGGGATGTGACCTGAGTAAGGGTGGTGTTACAATTCCACTCTAATCCTCTTTAACATAAAATTACAATCACAAAATGGAAGACAACCACACAATTCCAGGAATCATGGCCCAGCCAAACTGATACACACATTTTTGGGGGGACATAATTCAATCCATGACATGGCTTCCAGCATCACAGCAACATGCACGCCATCACAGTACAAGAAACTGACAATGGGTGGCAGCAAAGCATATAAAGCTCATCTTAGCTCTCTCTTCTTAGAGCTCAGCATTTTGTCCATTTCTTTAGCATCACGCCTTTCCATTTCTGTGGGGATTGACTACCTGTGTCCATCTCCTTTACTGAACTTCATCATCCTTGGGTGTGAGCCTCTCGTGCAGGGTCCTCTTATAACACTTTCAACAAATGTGTGAGACTGGAGCTCCTAGTAGAAAGGCATGCAAGGGCTGAGAAACAGGTGCACACAACTATCTCGTTGAGGCAGAGAACACTTTTGCCTCTCCTCCTATGCATCATGTAATGTTTCTGGTTTGCTTGATCTATTGGTGGTGATATTTTGCATATTTCTATTGCCACCACCCCCATGCATCTGTCAGTTTGTCATACTGTAGGGGCCTGTGTGTTGCTGTGATGCTGGAAGCTATGTCAGCGGTATTCAAATACCAGTGGGGTCACCCATGGTGGACATGTATCAGCTGAGCTACCAGACTAGGACACTAGGAAGAAGGACCCAGTGGTCTACTTCTGAAAAGAATCAGCCAGTGAAAACCTTATGAATAGCAGTGGACTATTGTCTGATATAGTGCCAGAAGACGAGCCCCTCAGGTTGGAAGGCACTCAAAATATGATGGGGAAGAGCTGCCTCCTCAAAGTAGAGTCAACCTTAATGACGTGGACAGAGTCAAGCTTTTGGGACCCTCATTTGCTGATGTGGCATGACTCAAAACGAGAACGAACAACTACAAACATCCATTAATAATCGGAACCTGGAATGTACAAAGCATGAATCTAGGAAAATTGGAGATCGTCAAGAATGAAATGGAATGCACAAACGTCGATATCTTAGGCATTAGTGAGCTGAAATTGACCGGTATCGGTCATTTTGAATCAGACAATCATATGGTGTACTATGCTGGGAATGACAACTTGAAGAGGAATGGCATTGCATTCATCATCAAAAAGAACATTTCAAAAAAGGTCGAGAAGGGAGAGGGTTGACATGTCATGGGGTTGTTAACCAATGTCATAAAACAATATGTGTACTGACTGTTTAATGAGAAACTATTTGTTCTGTAAACCTTCACCTAAAGTACAATAAAAAAAAAAAAAGAACATTTCAAGATCTATCCTGAAATACAGCACTGTCAGTGATAGTATCATATCCATATACCTACAAGGAGGACAAGTTAATACGACTATTATTCAAATGTACGCACCAACCACTAAGGCCAAAGATGAAGAAATTGAAGATTTTTACCAACTTCTGCAGTCTGAAATTGATGGAACATGCAATCAGGATGCACTGATAATCACTGGTGATTGGAATGCAAAAGTTGGAAACAAAGAAGGATCAGTACTTGGAAAATATGGCCTTGGTGATTGTCTTAGTCATCTAGGCTGTCATAACAGAAATATCACAAGTGGATGGTTTCAATGAAGAGAAGTTTATTTCCTCACAGTCAAAGTAGGCTAAAAGTCCAAATTCAGGGCATCAGCTCCAGGGGAAGCATTTTTCTCTCTGTCGGCCTTCTTCTCTTCAGTGTTCTGCCAGACTAGGAGCTTCTTGGCGCAGGGACCCCGGTCCAAAGGACACGCTCTGCTCCCAGCACTGCTTTCTTGATGGTATGAGGTCCCCCTGTCTCACTGCTCACTTCTGTCTTTTATATCTCAAGAGATTGCCTCACAAAAAGCTGACAAACATGAGGAAAAAATAGACAAATTAATGGAAAATACAGACAAAAAATTGGAAGAATTCAG
>NW_004444052.1:1322573-1324296 GCF_000243295.1 Trichechus manatus latirostris
ACCTGAAGTACAATAAAATATTAAAAAAAAAAAAAAGAGATTGCCTCAGGACACAATCCAGTCTTGTAGATCCAGTCTTGCCTTACTAACACAACTGCTGCCCATCCTCCCTCATTAACATCATAGAGGCAGGTTTACAACACACAGGAAAATCACACAGTACCAGGAATCATGGCCCGGCCAAACTGATACACACATTTTTTGGGGGACATAATTCAATCCACGACAGTGATAGAAACGATGCCAGAGATCGCATGATTGAATTTTGCAAGATCAATGACTTCTTCATTGCCAATACCTTTTTTCACCAACACAAACGGTGAATATACACATGGACCTCACCAGACGGAATACCAAATCGACTACATCTGTGGAAAGAGATGATAGAAAAGCCCAATATCGTCAGTCAGAACAAGGCTAGGGGCCAAATGCAGATCAAACCATCAATTACTCATGTGCAAGTTCGAGCTGAACTTGAGTATATCCTACCTGAATTTAGAGACCATCTCAAGAATAGATTTGACGCGTTGAATGCTAATGACTGAAGACCAGATGAATTGTGGAATGACATCAAGTACATCATACATAAACAAAGCAAGAGGTCATTAAAAAGACAGGAGAGAAAGAAAAGACCTAAATGGATGTCAGACGAGACTCTGAAACTTGAATGTCAAGTAGCTAAAGCAAAAGGAAAAAATGATGAAGTAAAAGAGCTGAACAGAAGATTTCAAATGGTGGCATCAAGAAGACAAGTTAAAATATTATGATGACACGTGCAAAGACCTGGAGACAGAAAACCAAAAGGGAAGAACACACTCAGCATTTCTCAAGCTGAAAGAATTGAAGAAAAAATTCAAGCCTCGAGTTGCAATAGTGAAAAATTCTCTGGGGAAAATATTAAACAATGCAGGAAGCATCAAAAGAAGATGGAAGGAATACACAGAGTCACTATACCAAAAAGAACTGTAGACGTTCAACCATTTCAGGAGGTAATATATGATCAGGAACCAACAGTACTGAAGGAAGAAGTCCAAGCTGCACTGAAGACATTGGTGAAACACAAGGCTCTGGGAATTGACAGAATACCAATTGAGATGTTTCAACAAATGGATGCAACGATGGAAGTGCTCACTTGTCTATGCCAGGAAATTTGGAAGACAGCTACCTGGCCAACCAACTGGAAGAGATCATATTTATGCCTATTCCCAAGAAAGGTGATCCAACCAAATGCAGAAATTATTGAACAATATCATTAATATCACATGCAAGCAAAATTTTGCTGAAGATCATTCAAAAGCAGCTGCAGCAGTATAGTGACAGGGAACTTCCAGAAATTCAAGCCAGATTTAGAAGAGGATATGGAACCAGGGATATCATTGCTGATATCAGATGAATGCTGGCTGAAAACAGAAAATACCAAAAGATGTTTACCTGTGTTTTATTGACTATGCTAAGGCATTCGACTGTGTGGATCATAACAAATTATGGATTACATTGTGGAGAATAGGAATTCCAGAACATTCAGTTGTGTTCATGAGGAATCTGTACATGGATCAAGAGGCAGTCGTTTGAACAGAACAAGGGAATACTACATGGTTTAAAGTCAGGAAAGGTGCGCGTCAGGGCTGCATCATTTCACCATACCTATTCAATCGGTATGTTGAGCAAATAATCCGAGAAGCTGGACTATATGAAGAAGAACGGGGCATCAGGATTGGAGGAA
>NW_004444052.1:1324933-1326896 GCF_000243295.1 Trichechus manatus latirostris
TGGAGAAGGACATCATGCTTGGTAAAGCAGAGGCTGAGCAAAAAAGAGGAAGCCCCTCAACGAGATAGACAGACACAGTGGCTGCAACAATGAGCTCAAGCATAGCAACAATTGTGAGGATGGTGAAGGACGGGGCAGTGTTTCGTTCTGTTGTGCATAGGGTCGGAACCGACTCAACAGCACTTAACAACAATAGCACTGCCACTTCACGCCATGGAATAGCAGTGTCTTCTTTACTACTGGAAGCAGAGTCATCAACATCTTTAAGACTAACCAGACTTGAGAATCAATTTAGAAAATTCATCCTTACAATTTTACTTCTCTAGAACCACTTTCAGTACCAAATGTCTTAGGCTGGGTTCTCTAGAGAAGCAAAACTAGTGAAGCATACACATACGTGTGTGTGTGTGTGTGTGTGTGTGTGTGTGTGTGTGTCTATTATATATATATATAGAGAGAGTTATCTCAAGGAAATGGTTCACACAGTTGTAGAGGCTGGAAAGTCTCAAGTCAGTGAGTCAGGTGTCAGGTGGGAGGCTTCTCCTGACTCACATAGCTGCAGGGACTGATGAACCCAAGATTGGCAGGTCAGATGGCAGGCTGCTGGCTCATGTCCCAAGAACCAGAGTTCAGATGATGATGAGCTGAATGCAGGATCCAGAGCAGAGCAGAAATAGGAAGCTTTGCCAGAAAGTCCATATATATTAGATGTAGGCCATACCCCTAAGGAAACTTCCTTTCAACTGACTAGCTGCTCATAGTAGATCTCATTATGGAGGACATTACATTATATCAGATCTCATCATGGAGGTGATTACATCATTACATAACTGCCAGACTACATTATAACTGCCAAACCACTGAGAATCATGGCCCAGCCAAGTTGACACACAACCTTAACCATTACACTTCCACTCTCAAAACCTGGAAGGTAGAATCTTATAAGATTATCTTTCTCAAGTAGGAAGCTGATACCTGAGAGGTTTGGTGACTTCTCCCAAATCATGGAGTCAGGTGATGACTGGCCAGGACTAGAATTCAGGGCTCCTTGCTCATAGTCTTGTTGCATATTTGAAGGTGGTGTTATTAGCTGCTTTCAAGTCATCCCCCAACTCATGGCAACCCCATGCACAACGGAATAAAATGGTGCCTGGCCCTGTACCATCCCCATGATGTCCTGGTTTTCATTGGCTAGTTTTTGCAAGTAAATGGCTAGGCGTTTCTTCCTTGTCTGTCTTAGTCTGGAATCTCAACTGAAACCCCTTTAGCATCATAGCAAAACACAAGCCTCCACTGACATGGGTGGTGACTGCACATGTGGTACATTGGCCAGGAATCAAATCTGGGTCTCTTGCATGGAAGATGAGAATTCTATCACTGAACCACCAATGCATCATATATTTGAAGGTAGAGAGATGGTTTAAGATCCTCTAGTAAGAAGTGATACTGCATTCCACTTCACCCCATTCCTTAATTGGGACAATTATCATACCTAGAGAGTATCTCTAACTCCAAGAAAGTAAATCCACCAGTCTGTTGCATTTCATAACACTGTTATGAAAAATAGAGGAAGTCTTGACTAGTAACATAAAAGCATTCTCATCCGTCCAGGTCTGTTTTGTTGCTCTATCCCTAGGTGGTTTACCTATCCTCTTCAAGCTTATAGGAATCCCTACTCAAGTCCAAGATAATAATAAGCAAACTTTGTCCTAGATTTGCTTGAAACAGACATAAGGAAATGCATTAAAATTTGTGAAAATAATACTTTGTGCAAGGGTAAGTCACAAGGGCTTTTTCTTTTAAGATATTAGTGTAATTCCCACACCCAAAAAGAAGAAAGGGCCATAATCAAAACATTAACCCTACAACTGGAACAAGTAGAAAGGGAGCAGCAAAAGAAGCCCTCAGGAGCCAGAAGGAAGGAAATAATAAGAATTAGAGCAGAATTAAATGAAATAGAGAA
>NW_004444052.1:1327933-1383895 GCF_000243295.1 Trichechus manatus latirostris
AAAGAATCCACAAGAAAACTACTGGAACTAATAGAAGATTTCAGCAAAGTTTCAGGATACAAGATAAACACACAAAAATCAGTTGGATTCCTTTACACCAACAAAGAGAACTTCGAAGAGGAAATTACGAAATCAATACATTTTACAATAGCCCCCAAGAAAATAAAATACTTAGGAATAAATCTAACCAGAGACGTAAAAGATCTATACACAGAAAACTATGAGACACTACTGCAGGAAACTAAAAGAGACCTGCATAATTGGAAAAACATACCTTGCTCATGGATAGGTAGACTCAACATAGTGAAAATATCAATTTTACCCAAAGCAATCTAAAGATACAATGCAATCCCGATCCAAATTCCACCAGCGTTTATTAATGAGATGGAGAAACAAATCACCAATTTCATATGGAAAGGGAAGAGGCCCCTAATAAATAAAGCATTACTCAAGAAGAAGACCAAAGTGGGAGGTCTTACACTACCTGATTTTAGAACCTATTACACCGCCACAGTAGTCAAAACAGCCTGGTACTGGCACAACAACAGATACATAGACCAATGGAACAGAGTTGAGAGTCTAAATATAAGCTCATCCACCTATGAGCAGTTGATTTTTGACAAAGGCCCAAAATCCGTTAACTGGGGAAAAGACAGTCTCTTTAACAAATGTTGCTGGCATAACTGGATATCCATCTGCAAAAAAACTGAAACAAGACCCATACCTCACACCAGGCACAAAAACTAACTCAAAATGGATCAAAGACTTAAATATAAAATCAAAAACGATAAAGATCATGGAAGAAAAAATAGGGACAATGCTAGGAGCCCTAACACATGGCATAAACACAATATGAACCATAAGTAACAATGCACAAACACCAGAAGAGTGACTAGATAACTGGGAGCTCCTAAAAATCAAATGCTTATGCTCATCAAAAGACTTCACCAAAAGAGTCAAAACACAACCTACAGACTGGGAAAAAAATTTTGGCTATGACAAATCCAATCAGTGCCTAATCTCTAAAATCTACAAGATACCGCAAAACCTCAACAGCAAAAAGACAAATAACCCAACTAAAAAAATGGGCAAAGGATATGAACAAGCACTTCACCAAAGAAGATATTCAGGTGGCTAACAGACACATGAAGAAATGGTCATGATCATTAGCCATTAGAGAAATGCAGATCAAAACTATAATGAGATATCATCTCACCCCAACAAGGCTAGCATTAATCAAAAAAACACAAAATAATAATTGCTGGAGAAGTTGTGGAGAGACTGGAACACTTATACACTGTTGGTGGGAATGTAAAATGGTACTACCACTCTGGAAATCAATTTGGCGCTTCCTTAAAAAGCTAGAAATAGAAGTACCATACGATCCAGCTATCTGCTCCTTGGAATATATCCTAGAGAAATAAGAGCCGTCACACGAATAGATATATGCACACCCATGTTCACTGCAGCACTGTTCACAATAGCAAAAAGATGGAAACAACCTAGGTGCCCATCAACAGACGAATGGATAAACAAATTGTGGTATAGCCACACAATGGAATACTACACAAAGGTAAAGAACAATGATTGAAGCCGTGAAACATCGTATAATATGGAGGAAGCTGGAACTTATTATGCTGAGTGAATTTAGTCAGTCACAGAAGGACAAATAGTGTATAAGACCACTCTTATAAGAACTCAAGAAAAGGTTTAAACACAGAAAAAAACATTCTTCCATAGTTACCAGGGTGAGGAGGGAGGGTGAGTGCTACTTACTAACTACATAGTAGATAGGAATCATCTTAGGCGAAGGGAAGGACAGCACACACTACAGGCGAAGTCAGCACAGCTAGACTAAACCAAAGCTAAGACGTTTCCTGAATACAATCAAACACTTTGAGGGACAGAGTAGCAGGGGTAGGGGTCTGGAGACCATGCTTTTAGGGGACATCTAGGTCAACTGGCATAACAAAGCTTAAGAAAATGTTCTGCATTCTACTTTGGTGAGTGGCACCTGGGGTCTTAAAAGCTTGCAAGTGGCCATCTAAGATGCATCAATCAGTCCCAACCACCTGGAGTAAAGAAGAATGAAGAACACCAAAGACACAAGGAAAGCAATAGCCCAAGAGACAGAAAGGGCCACATAAGCCAGAGACTTCATCAGCCTGAGACCAGAAGAACTAGATGGTGCCCAGCTACCACCAATGATCACCCTGACAGGGAACACAACAGAGAATCCCTGATGGACCAGCAGAAAGATGGGGTGCAGAACTCAAATTCTAGTAAGAAGACTAGACTTAATGGTCTGACTGAGACTGGAGGTACCCCGGAAAGCATGGCCCCTGGATTCTCTATCAGCCCAGAACTAAAACAATTTCCGAGGCCAACTCTTCAGACAGGGATTGGAATGGACTGTGGGACATAAAGTGATATTCATGAGGACTGTGCCTCTTAGCTCAAGCAGATACAAGAGACCAAAGGGGCAGCTTCTTTCCAGAAGTGAGATGGGATGGCAGAGAGGGTTAAGAGCTGGTTGATTGGACATGGGGAATCAGGGACAGAAAGGAGGAGTGTGCTGTTGCAGAATGGGGTGAGCAATTAGGGTCACATAACAAAGTATGTATAAAATTTTGTATGGGAGACTAACTTGAAATTTAAACTTCATTTAAACTACAACAATTAAAAAAAAAGAAAAGAAAACCCCATGGGGCAGTCCTACTCTGTCCTGTAGAGTCACTATGAGTTGGAATCCACTTGACGGCAAAAAAAAAAAAAAGATATTAGTGTAATTCCAAAGAATTGGTATCACCAGATGAAGTTATTTCATTACCTCTGGGAAATAATATCAGTAAGATTCATACAAAAATGAATTGGTCTGATTATATAAAACTTCAAGGTATTCTCAGACAAAAGCAGTAATAATAAACTTCAAATGCATTCTTTCTCAATTCCTTAACCATGAGTCATTAAAATATTTTAGGTTTCTCCACAAGGTGGAGCTACTCTCCAAGCAACTCTGTTGCTAAGGACAGGTGCCAGTATTTTGGAAAAGTTAATAATTATAGAGTGTCACTCACGTTAGCCATCTTGATAGGATGGTTCATTAACTGCAACTCTAGGAATCATTCATCAAGGTAGAAACATATTTCTAACACCATTTTAGAAGGCTGTCACGTCTCAGCCTCTGCTCAGTCATGCAGTGGTCCTCAGGTCGAGGCTTGTCTTCTACATCTCCCCAATCCCCCACAATTTTGCTGGGGAAGGGTCATGTGAAGGGCGTGGGAAACACACTGCTTTCCCATCGCTGCTCCCAGTGATTGGCACCTCCTTAGCCTCTGATCCTCTGAAAAGAAATGCCATGCCAAAAATCAGAGATATTTAGACCTCCCTTAAGCCAAAAGGAGCGGAACATCTATTCTGGTCTATTCAGGTAAATGGCAGTGCGGGTAGCTCAGCTCACCCCCATCTTACAGAGGAGAAAAGCTACAGCTTTGAGAAGCATCTCACTGTAGTTTGCCCATCTGGAATGTGGGGGTCTGTCTGATTGTAAAGTCTTCTTACTTTTCTACCATACAGTGAACAAGTAGATATTTTTAACCCTGTGTAAAAACTGGGCTCCACATGGCTCGGTATTGGTGTGCCAAAAATATATCAGTGTGACGGTTAAGGTTGTGTGTCAACTTGGCTGGGCTATGAGTCTCAGTGGTTTGGCAGTTATGACATAGTTGGGCAGTTTCATTTACCGATGAAGATCAAAGACCACAGCCTTCAGTATGGATTACACCTCAACTTAAAGAAAACAAAAAATCCTCACAACTGGACCAATAAGCAACATCATGATAAACAAAGAGAAGACTGAAGTTGTCAAGGATTTCCTTTTTACTTGGATCCACAATCAACATCCACGGAAGCAGCAGTCAAGAAATCAAAAGACACATTGCATTGGGCAAATCTGCTGCAAAAGACTTCTCTAAAGTGTTGAAAAGCAAAGATGTCACCGTGAAGATTAAGCTGCGCCTGACCCAAGCCATGGTGTTTTCACATGCATGTGAAAGCTGGGCAATGAATAAGGAAGACTGAAGAAGAAATGACGTCTTTGAATTGTGGTGTTGGCAAAGAATACTGAATATACCATGGACTGCCCAAAGAACAAACAAATCTGTGTTGGAAGAAGTACAACCAGAATGCTCCTTAGAAGAAAGGATGGCAAGAGTGCATCTCACATACTTTGGACATGTTATCAGGAGGGATCAGCCCCTGGAGAAGGACATCATGCTTGGTAAAGTAGAGGGTCATCGAAAAAGAGGAAGACCTTCAATGAGATGGACTGACACAGTGGCTGCAACAATGGGTTTAAGCATAACAACAATTGTGAGGATGGCGCAGGACTGGGCAGTGTTTCGTTCTGTTGTACATCGAGTAGCTATGAGTTGGCATCGTCTCGATGGCACCTAACAACCACAACATAATAATGCAATGACCTCCATGATGAGATCTGATATACTGTGATCACCTCCATGATAGGATCTGCTGTGAGTAGCCAATCAGTTAACAGGGAGTTTCCTTGGGGGTGTGGCCTGCATTGAATATAGGTGGACTTTCTGGCAAGGCTTGTTGGGTTTTGCTCAGTCTGGATCCTGCGGCTGGCTCCTGTTCATCTGACCTCTGGTACTTGGGACTTGGGTTAGCAGCTTGCCTGCCAATCTTGGGATTCGTCAGCCTCCATGGTCTGGATCTTGGGTTCACCAGCCCCTGCAGCTGCGTGGGTTGGGAGAAGCCTCCAGCCAGACCCACGGATTTGGGACTTTCCAGCCTCTATAGCCATTTCCTTGATATATATCTTTCTCTCTCTCTCTACATTTTTTTTTTTTTTTAATAGATGCTTCACTGGTTTTGCTTCTCTAGAGAACCCAGCCTAAGACAATAGAGAAGCACAAGACTGGAGCCAAAAGTAATTAAAAGAAATTCTAATTATTCTTTGCATATCTCCAAGAATATTAAGGAGGATCAATTTGTAATCCAGAGCAACATTTCTCAAAAGCCACTTGCCTTTGCTCCTCCATTTAGTCACAACCAGAAGCTGTTCCAGGATTTCTTGCACATACCAGTTGCCATCCAGTCAGTTCTGACTCATGGAGACCCCATGTGTATCAGAGTAGAACTGCACTCCACAGGGTTTTCAATGGCTGATTTTTCAGAAGTAGATCTCCAGGCTTTTCTTCCGAGGCACCTCTGGTGGACTCAAACCTCTAACCTTTCAGTTAGCAGCCGAGTGAGTTAACCCTTGTATCACCCAGGGACTCCTTTTCACACGGAGACTTTACAAAACTTTTCCTCTTCTCCCCTTGCCTCTCTCGTCCTCCTTCCTGAATCTGGCTAAATCCTCTCCCCTTTCTTGCCTCTCTAGTTCATTTCCAGAATGGCAACTCCAAACTCTCTTTGGAGGGTGGAGGGAATGGCTACAGATCTCTTGCACATCTATCCTGGACCCCAGACCAGGCCAAATGGGATTCAAACACATCTAAAATGAGCTAGGGAAATCCTCACAAAGGGTAATTCGTAAGAGTTGAATTACATAAGTATTGGGAGGGATTTTCTTCCGTTTTTCTTATTTTGGTCACTGGGGAAGAGAGGCTTTGCATAGGATCCCAGTTGAGAACCAGGAGAGGGAAGGACAGAGAGGTGTCTCTCTTGGATAATATTTCGCATACTACGTAATGGCTCAAGCCTGGGCCCTGTGGGGAGGAGGTGCTCATATAAGCTCCATCAAGGACTTTTTAAGAACTGAGGGGGAACACACTCATAGGACCAAGCGTCACCCCCAATGAGAGGAAGTTATTGTGTACATTCATGCACAGAACACATGCAGGCTTCAAGCTTGTAATAGCAACTACCTCATAGCCAGGTTATAAGAACCAAGAGCAATACCTTGGAACCAGAACCCATTACCTTTCACCATTGTGGCCATCTGGTCCAACCACCAATATCTCCTTACCTGGTCAACATCCTCTGCCAACCAGTGGCTGCCTGTTTCACGAGAAGTAAAATCCAAAACCTTCCAAGTCTCTAGGACTCCTACTCCACGTACACAAGCCTCCCAGCCCCCTTCACCTCCCTGGCTTACCTCCTATGTCTCTCCTCTTTGGTCGCTCCCCTCCAGCCACAATCCATCGTAGGGCTTTTGTACTCATGGTTCCTTTTGCCTGCAATGGTGTTTCCTCAGATGTCCATGTGACCAACATCTGCATCTCCTGTAAGTCTCTCCTTTAACATCACCTTTACAATCAGTCCTACTCCCCATCACCCTATTTAAAATTTCGATTCTTGTTCCCTATACCCACTTGAAGTTCCTTAACTTGCTTCTTTTTCAAAGCATGAATCGTCCTCCAACATATAACTAAAAGATATTTGTTTAATTTTATTTTTTTATTGTCTCTCTCAACTAGAATGTAAGCTTCACCAGGATGGGCCTGTTTTTGGTTTAGTTCACTGATATAACCCAAATACCTAAAGCAGTGCCTGAGACATAGTAGGTGCTCAGTAAATAAGTGTGGAATGAATGGATGCCTTCTTGATCCCATATCCTCCTATAAATACTTCCCCCTTTCATCTAAATGCCTCTAAAGAATGGTTTATCCTCTTTATCTCCATTCCTTCTTCTCGCTTGAACTCAGTCCCATCTGGCATTTGCCCCTCAACTACACTGAAATACTAAAGGCACACGCAACTCCATGTAGCTAATCCATAATGGGAAGTTCTGTCTTCATCTTACCTATCAGCTATACTTGGAAAGATGATCATGCAGTCTCCTTGAAACACTTTCTTCACTTGACTTCCAGGATACTCCAGAAGATTCCAAAATCTCCTGATTCTGTTCCGGCCCTACTGGCTACTCCTTCTCAGTCTTTCACTGTCTTGGTTATGTAGTGCTGCTATAACAGAAATACCAAAAGTGGGAGGCTTTAACAAACAGAAATTTATTCTCTCACAGTCTAGGAGGCTAGAAGTCCAAATGCAGGGTGCCAGCTCTAGGGGAAGGCTTTCTCTCTCTGTTGGTTTTGGAGGAAGGTCCTTGTCATCAGTCTTCCCTTGGTCTAGGAGCTTCTCCATGCAGGAACCCCGGGTCCAAAGGACATGCTTTGCTCCCAGCACTGCTTTCTTGGTGGTATAAAGTTCCCCATGTCCCTCTGCTCACTTCTCTCTTTTATATCTCAAAAGAGATTGGCTTAAGACATAACCTAATCTTGTAGATTGAGTCCTGCCTCATTAACATAACTGTCTCTAATCCTGCTTCATTAACATCACAGAGGCAGGATTTACAACATATAGGAAAATCACATCAGATGACAAAACGGTGGACAATCACATGATACTGGGAATCATGGCCTAGCCAAGTTGACACACATTTTGGGGGGACATAATTCAATCCATGACACTCACCTCCCAGGCTTCTGAAGGTCAAACTGTCTCACAGTCCATGCCTCAATCCTCTTCTCCATCTGTTCTCACTGCCTAGACGACCTCATCCAACCTCCAAATTCATTCATATCTTCAACCCTGATGCCTCCTCTGAACTCCAGACATGGACATCCAACTACCAGTCCTCTGTGGATATCTCACAGGTACCAAACTGAGCGTTTCCCAAACCACTTCTTGATTTCTCTAAAACCTGCTCCTGCCCTAGTCTCCATCTCAGGGGATGGCAACTCCATCCTTTCAGGTACTAAGGCAAAACACCTCAGAGTCATCCTTGACTCCACTTTCCCCCACCTTTTTCCACTTCCAACTTATCATCAAATCCTATCAGCTCTACTTCAAAATACATACAAAATATGATCACTTCTTAGCTCATCTACCACTACCTCTCTAGCCAAAACCAGCATCATCTCTCACTCACTTTATTACAATGCCCCTCAAATGCTTCTACCTTTCCTTCTACTTGGGAGGAAAAGTCTGAATGGTGAGGTGGATTCTTGCCAAGGCTATGTGGCTGTAGACATTAAGCTACGTTTTCTAATCAGCAGCCCTGTTTTTGTTTTTGTGTTTTTTACCTCCATGACATTACATCAGTGTCATAAACATGATTAACTATTTAGCAGTTGGTCTTCCTGCTGTAGAGGCACTCCCTGGCCTGGATCATGATCAAACTGAAGGCATGAATACCACCAGGAGGAGAAGAGACATCACCACTAAGTGCAAATGCTGGATACAATTCAGACTGTCTCCCGTGGAAGGCAGGAGGGGGCAGGAGGGAGGATGAGGTAAACAAAACATTTGTGGCTATATGTAAAATAATTATGGAGTGAATATTTGAAGGAGATGTGCATGCATTCCAAGCAGTCCAGGAGCCCGTGGATAGAAAATAGTGCATATGCTGAATATACCATGGGCTGCCAGAAGGATGAACAAATCTGTCTGGAAAGAAGCACAACCAGAATGCTCCTTAGAAGCAAGGATGGCAAGACTTCATCTCATGTACTTTGGACACGTTATCAGGAAGAACCGGTCCCTGGAGAAGTACATCATGCTTGGTAGAGTAGAGGGTCGGCAAAAAAGAGGAGCACCCTCAGCAAGATGGACTGATATAGTGGCTACAACAATGGGCTCAAAAATAGCAAAGATTGTGAGGATGGCACAGGACCAGGCAGCGTTTCGTTCTGGCGTACACAGGATCACTATGAGTCGGAATCTACTTGATGGCACCTAACAACGACAACAATTATTAGAAGCACAAATCCTTGCCTCAGGCTCTGCTTTTTAGAGACCTCATTAAAATATTGCCGTTTTAAATGAGACCTAAGGTAAACTTAGAAGCTGAATATGGTAACAGTGACACATTCCTAGAGAGCTTTCTTTTTGGTGACTGTAAATGCAATAGTTTCCTAAAGTAACTAAAACACAAGAAATTCCTGCAAGCAGATTACACTGAGAATTACCATAGTAACATCACCAACCAATTTCCCAAACAAGGAATGAAAGTAAGGCAATATTAACAAATAAGCTAAATTTAATCCCTCACTATCCACGAAATACAAGAGAATTTAGGAATGCGCTTCAACGGGACTCCTTAAATGATGATTATTTTTGCTTAGTGAAAAATGAACACATAGTGAAAAAAATCTGTAAACAGGAAACAAAATCAAAAAAGGCTAATTCAGTGAAGCCTCAGCCTACTAAGCCACTAGGTGGTGAGCTGTAACCATTTGTTACTCTTTGCCTATTCAAAGACTCACTCTGGGTTGCCTCTGCTTATTTTGGTTGATAGGATCTTGCTACTTTGACAAACTAAAATTTGCTATGCTATAGCCAGAGAATCTGAGAAATCTCTAAATTCAAAAAAAATGAAAATTATCTTATTATAAATAATATAAAAAGTAAGATACGTTTACAACATAATGTAAGATTTTTTCCCCATTGTAATCAGTTTGTTCCCCTGAAGTAGAAAAAATATCAAGGCAAATGTGGTCATTTGTATTGATTTTTTCTTTTTTTTTATGTTTATTGAATTTAAGGGAATCTCTGCCCCCAAAGATGCAGTTAAGGACTAAGATCTGTTTTAACAGAATTGTAGAGAATGTTTACTCGACCATTACCAGTGACCCGTTGCCATTGACTCAATTCTGACTCCTGGCGATCCCATGTGTGAGCGTAGAATTGTGCTCCATAGGGTTTTCGGTGGCTGATTTTTCAGAGGTAGATTGCCAGGCCTTTTTTTCGAGACACCTCTGGGTGGACTCCGAACCTCCAATCTTTCCGTTAGCAGTTGAGCACGTTAACTGTTTGCACCACCCAGCAATTACTATCACTACTTTAACATCCCACTCTTGAGAGGGAGGAAATCCTGGTGGTGTAGTGGTTAAGAATTTGGCTGCTAACCAACAGGTTGACAGTTCAAATCCACCAGGTGCTCCTTTGAAACCCTATGGAGCAGTTCCACTCTGTCCTACGAGGTCACTATGAGTCGAAATTGACTTGATGCCAACGGGTTTGGGTTTTTTGGATTCTTGAGAACGAGGCATTTTTATGGTAGAGTGCTTGCTGACGTCTTTGGTTCTGTTTTCAATTTGGAGAGGTCTCTGTGTTTTCTGCTTAAACAAAGTGTTTTAATAAGAAAAACAAACAAACAAAACTCCTAGCATAGCATTTCTCCCCTGAAGCCAAGGCAGAATTGGGGGCTATGTATTAAGCAAGGCCATCATGAGCTCAGCTGCTAACCAAAAAAACGTCAGCAGTTCGAATCCACCAGGTGCTCCTTGGAAACGTTATGGGGCAGTTCTACTACAGGGTTGCTATGAGTCGCAATCAACTCGATGGCAATGGTTTTATTTGGCAGGGGGAGAGAATGTTTTACAGGCCCAAAGTAGGTAGACAGAGCTAGAGAGTGGAGGACGTGTTGTTTGCAGGATGGGAGTAGAAGTGTAGAAATATTTTGATAACAACAGTAAAAATTTTTTTAATTAAAAAAAAAAAGGTTTGTCTTTGTAGTTATTCGTGTGAGGAAATACAGTACAACAAAAACTTTTCAGCTTCACTATAAAATTCATAAAGTAATTTACTGTAAACCTATAAATGGAATTCTATAAAGCTATTTAAAATTTGGAGCCCTGGTGGCACAGTGGTTAACAGCGTGGCTACTAACCAAAAGGTCAGCAGTTCGAATCCACCAGCCGCTCCTTGAAAACCCTATGGGACAGTTCTACTCTGTCCTATAGGGTCACTGTGAGTCGGAATCAACTCGAAGGCAATGGGTTTGAGCTTTTTTTGCTGTTTTTTATTTTGTTTTTTTTTTTATATTTAAAATTTTGTTGAAGAAAGTTCTAATGAAATTGAAACATGTTCATGATATGTTCAAAAACGAAAATAATAAAATACGTACAAAAGTGAATGATGCAAATTTTGTTAAAAAAAAAAGTACATTGTGTGTACATATATGTTGAGAGAGACACCTATTGATAGTGATTATTTCTGAGACTGAGAGGTGGGCCTACAGATTGTTTTATGTTCTTTTTGCTTGTCTGTATTATTTCCTAGGCTTACTTCTATTTGGAGCTCAGCTGCTAACTGAACCCACCAGGCACTCGGAGGGAGAAAAGGCCTGGAGGTCTGCTTCTGTACAGATTACAGCCTAGGAAACCCTATGGGACAGTTCTACTCTGTCCTATAGGATCACCATGAGTCAGAATCAACTCGATGGCACACAACAACACTTCTATTTTATTTTTCTCTTTTATTTTAATTCCTAGTGTTAGTCTCTACCAGATCCTGTGCTAAGGACTTTACAACTAATGGCTCGCTTGATCCTCACAATGGACCTATGAAGTAAGTACTGCTATTATCCTCATTTCATAGATGAAAAAACTGAAGCACAGAGAGGTCAAGGTCCTGCTTGAGGTCACACAGCTAGGAAGTCTGCCTCCAGAGTCTGTGCTCTTAACGAATAATACAAGAGAAAAGAAATTTAAAGGAAAAATAAGAAGAAAGAAGTCTTAAGTAACTGTGTACCACAAGGGAACAATAAACATGTGCTCTCAATGGTTTCAAAAAACTGTTTAAGGGCTGTGAATTTCTTTTTTTTTATGAAAAGAAATCTGGTTAAGAAAAAGAAATGTAAACTGAAAAATAGATAACATTGATATGTTTAATCCCAAATAAATTAACTGCAAAGATCCAGAAACATGCACATAAAATGTCTTAAACAACAGCATTTAATTAAAAAAAAAAAAAAGACATCACACTGGGCCTTCCCTCTCAGAGGCACAATAGCTGTTGAGGGCTGGGCTGACATCTCCACACATTACAAGTCTTGACATCGCCTTCCTAGAGCAAGTCTCACCCTGACCAGCTGAGGGCCATAATTTTTTTTTTTAATTAAGTAAAAGCAAACCAAGTTGCAGAGAAGGGAAAAGGTATAATGTCCAAGCTGAAAGTATGACAAATCTTCGGTATTAGCTTGCACCGTTTAAAAGTGTGTCTTCTTCAAGACTAGAGGGCCAAGAGGGAACAAATAAATCTATGTCTACAGCAAAGGAGACCAGCCAGTCCACCAGCTTGGCTCAGCCACACCGCTGCTCTGCTTAGCTCTGTGAAGGAAGAAAAGGCTGCCCTGAATTACTCCCTTTTCCACTGTTGTTACTGCTGTTAGCTGCCACCAAGTTGATCCCTGATTTATATGACCCCATGCACAACAAAATGAAATGCACATCAGCTGGGGACCAGACCATTATGATCCATAGGGTATTCAGTGACTGATCTTCAGAAGTAGATTGCCAGGCCTTTCTTCCTAGTTCATCTTAGTCTGGAAGCTCCGCCGAAACCTGCTCAGCATCATCGCAACATGCAAGCCACCAATGACAGATGGGTGGTGGCTGCGTATAAAGTGTACTGGCAGGGAACTGAACCGGGATCTCCCACGTGGAAGGTGAGAATTCTACCACTGAACCACCAATGCCTCCTCTCTCCTAGATATGTGTTTTAAAGGTATACTCAGGCCGAGGGGAACAAGGTAGGGGATTGGAGAGGAGGAAGGAGAAAGAAGAAGGGGAGGGGAAGGAGAGGGAGAAGGAGGCAGCAGAAAGAGAGAGAGCAGGGAGGAGGCTGGAGAAATGAGCAAGAGTGGTAAGGGAGTGGGGGGAGGCAGCCAAGGACAGAAAAGAGAAGGACTGGAAGTGGAGAGGACTCCCTGGGTGATGCAAACAGCTAACAGAAAGTTAGAGGTTCAAGTCCACCCAGAGGCATCCCAGAAGAAAGGCCTGATGATCTACTTCCAAATAATCAGTAATTGAAAACTCTATGGAGCACAGTTCTACTCTGACACTCATGGGGTTGCCATGAGTCAGAGTCAACTGGAGGGCAACTGGTTTGAAAGGCGAGAGCTCTTCATTTTTCTCCTACTGGAACCCTGGTGGCACAGTGGTTAACAGCTCGGCTGCTAACCAAAAGGTCAGCAGTTTGAATCCACCAGCCACTCCTTGGAAACCCTATGAAGCAGTTCTACTTTGTCCTATAGGGTCACTATGAGTCGGAATCAACTGAACAGCAATGAGTTTTGGGTGAGGTTTTCACATCCAGGGAGGGGACACAAACACATACCGAAAACTCATAAAGCTTGAAAATAAGAAGAGAACTATTCTTTTCCCCTCAGCACAGGCTTCATGGCAAAATCCCCATCTACAAAAGAGGAAAACGTGTATTTATCTGTCTCTTAAAAACACGGTCAGGATTAAATCTCACAAAGAAGTCTGAGTGTCGTAGCTAACAAGCATTAAGCAAAATCCTTTATTTTCACTACAATATCCTCCAGTACACAAAGCAGGAATTAACAGACTTTTTAAAAAGTAATCTTAATATAAATACAGAAAATGCTGCTAAGGAGATGATAAAAAACAAGCCCAAGGAGCTGCAAGGTAACGTCACAAACCCACAAAGCGTACGACAGAAGTTTATTTAGCTCATCCGTTTACCCTTCCATTAAACAGGTATGTTTTAAGGAGTCAAAGAGTATACTATTTTAAAATAATATTACTTATATCACTGCAAATGCCAAGTCTTGTTAAAAAGAACTGTCTACTTCAGCTTTCCAGAATAAGTGGTCTGTCTGGGTGTCCATCCACACAGCCTCCCTTTTACAAACAGAACACTTGGGGTAGTGGTATGCAGTACCTGGATGGTGCAAATAGTTAAGGTGCTCAGCTACTAATCAAAAGGCTGGAGATTCGGGTCCACTCAGAGGCCCCTCAGAAGACAGGCCTGGCGATCTACTTCCAAAAAACAACCATTGAAAACCCAAGGAGTGCAGTTCTACTCTGACACACATGGGGTCGCCAGGAGTCAGAATCGACTTCATGGCAACTGGTGCTAGGGCAGTGGTTGATGCTGGAGCTGAAGAAGGAAGGAAGAGCTGGACTGAACGGAGCTGCTTCAAGTGCTTCGAATTCTTCAAAACCCCACTCTTCTGCCTAAAATGACCAGTTATCCTCATTCTCTCCACCACGAGCATACTAACCCCACCACATCCCTCAGACAACAACAACAAAAAATCCACCACGATCCTACATTACCCACACAACTGAACATATCACACTTAGGAGATGCCAAGAAGGACAGAGGTAAAGGTGGGAATGAAGGAATGCCCATGAGATCTCATTTCAGAATTTTTGAATCATTTTTTTAAGAGATCATGTGCATCCACTCTTTGCTCTTTAGCCTCTGACTAAAATCGATTTAAAGAAAAAATTTTTTAACCTCATTTCTTTGCACTTATGAATTTACTAGTGATGTACTGGGGCCAGTTTTTATTTCGCTTTGGTTACAGTGGCCTAAAAACTTGACTTAAAAAGTCTATTTTTAAGAAATTGCATTGCAAGAATGCATTTTTATATCCAGGGGGTTCCGTTATAATAAGGAACTGCCAAGCTATTGGTACCCCACTCACCTAATTTTATTATTCCCCTATACTAAAAGAGATCGAGAAGGTGAAAATACATTATTAGCCATTTTAAAATCTTTATAATAAGGTTTAAAATATTAGTGCACTTGACATATATTTGCATACAACTACCAAGACATAATTAAAAATCCCGCAGTGGAATTTAATCAGCCTTTCCCCTCCTAAACCAACCCTCACTACAGAGACGGCTAGGCGGTGACCCAGTTACTTTCTTCAGATGCCTTAATTGGTCCCAGAAACACCAAAGCCCTTTTTTGAGAAGTGGCCGTCTATTTCTGTAACTCATTAACACCCTTAAAGCATATTCTGCAGCTATCAGCTATAAGCCAATGAAAGGGCAATGGGAAGTCATAAATACCGAGTATGGTTAACATCCTCAATGGTAGCCAATGAGCAGCTACAGATACAAGGCCACTTTTTCCTTTGTGATGCCTACCTACACATACGTAGCTTTACAACGGAGAATGGAGAGCTCTCGCAAAGATAAAATTAGGTTCATAGTCATTGTGAAGTTAATGAACAAATGTAATCATGATTCAGATGTGAAGACACATTCAGAAAGAAGTTAAATACTCAATGTTTTCATTACCCCCTGTGAATTTTCCCTTTAATCAGGTGGAACACATTTTAAAGGTAAATGAAGAGACTGTGAGGAGGTTCTCACTTTTAAGTTCCTAGGTCTACACAAGCCTGGGGAAAGTATATGAATACCCAAGGGTTCTGAGATTAATTTTCTCAGCAAAAGGAAAATGAAATATTCCACCCAGTATATTATCAAACTTAAATGGACAAAGTATAGATTACATAGAATTTAGTCTCATGAAAAGATCATTCAATTAATAAACATTTTTAACTCCTCAGCTGCTAACCAAAAGATTGCTAGTTCGAATCCATCAACTGCTACTTGGAAACCATATGGGGCAGTTCTACTCTGTCCTATAGGGTAGCTATGAGTCAGAATTGAGTCGACGGCAACAGAATTGGCTTTGGGGTTTTTTTTTAAGCATTGGGCTAGTTATAGGCAAATGTGTTATCCCTAATGGCAGAAGGGCATAAATGAAATGAATTCTATAGTCTGTTTTCTAAACACATTTTAAAAGCATGAGCAAAGCATGAGAAGAGATTTGCTTCATGGGTGGTTGTGGAATCAGTTTCATTAAGTTATAGATAAGATCCCTGGGTGGTACAAATGGTTTGCACTTGACTCCTAACCTAAAGATGGTGGATTGAACCCACCCAATGGCACTACGAAAGAAAGGCCTGGAAGAAATGATGAAGTAAAAGAGCTGAACAGAAGATTTCAAAGGACGGCTCAAGAAGACAAAGTATTATAATGACATGTGTAAAGACCTGGAGTTAGAAAACCAAAAGGGAAGAACACACTCAGCATTTCTCAAGCTGAAAGAACTGAAAAACAATTCAAGCCTCGAGTTGCAGTATTGAAGGATTCTATGGGCAAAATACTAAGTGCAAGAAGCATCAAAGAAGATGGAAGGAATACACAGTGTCACTGTACCGAAAAGAATAGGTCAACATTCAATCATTTCAGGAGGCAGCATATGATCAAGAACCGATGGTACTGAAGGAAGAAGTCCAAGCTGCACTGAAGACATTGGCAAAAAACAAGGCCCAGGAATTGACGGAATACTAATGGAGATGTTTCAACAAATGGATGCAGCACTAGAAGTGCTCACTCACCTATACCAAGAAATCTGGAAGACAACTACCTGGCCAACTGACTGGAAGAGATCCATATTTATGCCTATTCCAAAGAAAAGTGATCCAACCAAATGCTGAAATTGTCAAACAATAACATTAATATCACATGCAAATAAAATTTTACTGAAGATCATTCAAAAGTGGTTGCAGCAGTACATCTACAGGGAACTGCCAGAAATTCAGGTCGCATTCAGAAGAGAACATGGAACCAAGGATATCATTGCAGATGTCAGATGGATCCTGGCTGAAAGCAGAGAATACCAGAAAGATGTTTACCTGTGTTTTATTAACTATGCAAAGGCATTCGACTGTGTGGATCATAACAAATTATGGATAATGTTATAAAGAATGGGAATTCCAGAACACTTAATTGTGCACATGAGGAACCTATACATAGACCAAACAGAACAAGGAGATACTGCATGGTTTAAGGTCAGGAAATGTGTACATATCCTTTCGCCATACTTATTCAGTCTGTATGCTGAGTAAATAATCCGAGAAGCTGGACTATATGAAGAAGAACGTGGCATCAGGATTGGAGGAAGACTCAATAACCTGTGATATGCAGATGACACAACCTTGCTTGCTGAAAATGAAGAAGACTTTAAGCACTTACTGATGAAGATCAAAGACTAGAGCCTTCAGTATGGATTACACCTCAGCATAAGGAAAACAAAAATCCTCACAACTGGACCAATAAGCAACATCATGATAAATGGAGAAAAGACTGAAGTTGTCAAGGATTTAATTTTACTTGGATCCACAATCAACACCCATAGAAGCAGCAGTCAAGAAATCAAATGGAGCATTCCATTAGGCAAATCTGCTGCAAAAGATCTCTTTAAAGTGTTAAAAAGCAAAGATGTCACCTTGAAGACTAAGGTGTGCCTGGCCCAAGTCATGGTGTTTTCAATCACCTCATATACATGTAAAAGCTGGGCAAAGAATAAGGAAGAGCGAAGTAGAATTGACACCTTTGAATTATGGTATCAGTGAAGAATATTGAATATACTATGGACCGCCAGAAGGACAAACAAATCTGTCTTGGAAGAAGTAGAGCCAGAATACTCCTTAGAAGCAAGGATGGTGAGACTTGTCTCACATACTTTGGACATGTTATCAGGAGGGACCAGTCCTCAGAGAAGGACATCATGCTTGGTAAAGTAGAAAGTCATCGAAAAAGAGGAGGACCCTCAACAAGATGGACTGACACAGTGGCTGCAACAATGGCTCAAGCATAACTGTGATTGTCAGGATGGCACAGGACCAGGCAATGTTTCATTCTGTTGTACATAGTGTCACAACGAGTCAGAACTAACTCGAAGGCACCTAACAACAAAATAAGGATCCCCGGTGGTGCAATGGTTAAGCACTTGGCTATTAACCAAAAGGTTGGCAGTTCGAACCCACCCAGCAGCTCTGCAGGAGAAGACCTGGAGATCTGCTCCTGTAAACATTACAGCCTAAGAAAACTCTATGGGGCAGTTATACTCTGCCACATGGGGTCGCTATGATTCGAAACCAACTCGATGGCACCTAACAACAAAAACAGTGTCTGTTTAAATGTGTGGGTTTTTTTTGTTTTTTTGGGGGGGAGGCGGTGAATAGGGACATCAAATCTAGGTCAAGAGTCCCCCTGGCCCAACTGTTTCTTACATGAAAGAGAAAAGAGGAAAACCTCTTCAAAGGTCAGACTACCTTGAAGAGCAAAGAAAGGGTCAGCAACAGCTGCCTTCTCTCCAATGAGCTGTGGGCAAGCTAATTAAAGGCTTTTGTTGCCTAAGCCAGGAAAGGGAATGGGGGAAGGGGGAAGTCATGAGTGCCAAACCACGGAGTTGTTTTGAAATCCAAGCAATGTGGAGTCCACAAGACCCAGGAGTTCTTTAACCCTGAACAGCAGCACCTACGCCTGTTCAGTAAGCCCAGAGCTAAGTGACACCATGATATGTACCTGCTACAGCCACAGAGATGGAAAGACTTCTTGACAAGGAGTCATTTTCTATTCCCTTTTCTCTGTTAAAAATGCATCTTCTATTGCAAAAGTTATCAGAACCCAGTGGAAGCAGCACATTGAAGTGGAAAGGTCTAGGTTCAATCACTGCACTTACAAGCTCTTTGACCTTCGACAAATCACTTAACTTCTTGAGTCTCTTCATTTTCATCAGTGAAATGGAACAACAACCCCTACCCGGTGAGCTGGGAGGTTTAAAGCAGATAGCACATGTGTGTGACTTGCCTAGCACAGTACAAGTCCTCAGAAATGATTACTGCCTCTCCATCTTTCCTTTCTAGTATTGGTTATGTTGCTAATTAGCTGTGTGGCTTTGAGAAACTCACTTAACCTCTCTGAGCCTCCGTTTTATCCGTGAAAGAGTAGGCTGCTCTATATGGTCTCTCAAGCCCCTTCATCATTTTCCTCCTAGATTTCTGCAATCACCTCCTAACTGGTCCCCTCCCTCTGGTCTCATTCTCTCCCCAACCATCTCACAAATGCTACCAGGGCCACCTTTGTACGAGGGAATTCAGTTGTGTCATTCCTGCCCTCTCCCATCCAAATTTTCAGGGACAAGTCCAAAACAAGCACACAGCCCCTCATGGTGGGAACTGGGATTTCCCGCCAGCCTCAGCCCCATCATCCCTCCAATGACCCTCCTCTCCAACCCACAGAACCATCCAGGGTCCTCTAAATGGCAAGTCCTCTGTTCCTCAGCCAGCCTTCTCCCCAGCCCTTTGTTGACCTCATTACCCTCCATTTGAGTTTCATGCCTCAACTCAAGCCTCACTGCTTCAGAAAGTCCTTCTTGACGTTCCCAGGCAGGAATTTGTTGACCAAGCTTTCCATGCCAAATATCCAGGGAATGCTTCTACCCTAGAACTCACCATACTCATTGAAATAACCTCCCTGTCTCTTCCAGCTAAACTGTGAACTCCCTGAGGGCAGGGACTCCTCCATCTTTCATCTCGTTATCCCCACCACCATAGGAGCTCCAAGAATATTTGTTCAACATTGAACGATAATCAAACAAACCTGAACAGTGTATAGGACTATGTAGCTACAGTCATAAATTCACAACACTTCAGCTCTCTTAGGGTTTAATAGGCTTTGAACATACTAAAACTTGCAGCAACTAATGCATCAAATTATACTACACAACTATTCTCTGCTTTAACTTGGCACTACACAACTGACTATTTTGGTAAAAGACTTTAGTAGACTGAAAAATACAGTGTTTTATTTTTCTCCTCCATATTATGGAGTTTGCATTTTAAACTCATATCCAGAAACAAATTTGTGTTTTAAAGGGCAAAACTCTGTGAATTGAAGCTCGCAGACAGTTTTCAGGCATGGGAAAGACTGTGTTAAGGATTGAATTGTATCCCCCAAATTGTGTTGGAACCCTGACTCTGTACCTGTGGATGTAATTCCATTTGGGAATAGGGTTTCTTTGTTATGTTAATGATGTCATATGAGTATAAGGTGTGTCCTAAATCTAATCACTTCTGAGTTACAAAAAGAGCAAGTTAGACACAGAAGCCAGCACAAAGGGAGAGAGGGAATGGGGGAGATGCGACACGAACATCGTCAGCGAACAGAGAAACACCAGCGCTACGGAAGCTGAAAGAGACAAGCATCTTCCCCAAGAGTTCACAGAGAGAAAGCCTTCCCCTATAGGCAGTGCCCGGAACTTTTAGCCTCTTGAACTGTGAGAAAATAAATTTCCATTCTTTGAAGCCACCCATTTGTGGCTAGGTAAGTATGTTGTTATTGTTGTTAGGTGTCATGAAGTTGGTTCCAACTCACAGCGACCCTGTGTACAATAGAACAAACCACTACCCAGTCCTGCATCATCCTCACAATCGTTGTTATGCTTGAGACCATTGTTGCAGCTACTGTGTCAATCCATCTTGTTGAGGGTCTTTCTCTTTTTCGCTAACCTTCTGCTTTACTAAGCATGATGTCCTTCTCCAGGGACTGGTCCCTCCCTATAACATGTCCAAAGTGTGTGAGGGTCACTATGAGTCAGACTTGATGGGTAACAGGTTTCCAGGTAGCTAAGGCAATATTTAATAAATGTTTATCAAATTGAACTAAATTGCTTGTTGTTGCTGTTGTTGTTGTTAGGGGCCATAGAGTCGCTTTCGACTCATAGCGACCCTATGTACCACAGAAAGAAACACTGCCCGGTCCTGTGCCATCCTCATAATCATTGTTATGCTTGAGCCCATTGTTGCAGCCACTGTGTCAATCCATCTTTCTGAGGGTCTTCCTCTTTTTGCTGACCCTCTACTTTACCAAGCATGATGTTCTTCTCCAGGGACTGATCCCTCCTGATAACATGTCCAAAGTATGTAAGACATCATCTCGCCATCCTTGCTTCTAAGGAGCATTCTAGTCGTACTTCTTCCAAGACAGATTTGTTCATTCTTTTGGCAGTCCATGGTATACTCTATATTCTTCACCAACACCACAATTCAGAGGCATCAATTCTTCTTTGGTCTTCCTTATTCATTGTCCAGCTTCTGCATGCATATGATGCGACTGAAAATACCATGGCTTGAGTCAGGCGCACCTTCATCTTCCAAGTGATATCTTTGCTTTTCAATACTTTAAAGATTTTGATTTCCTGACAGCTGCTTCGGAGGTTGTTGAATGTGGATCCAAGTAAAATGAAATCCTTGACAACTTCAATCTTTTCTCCATTTATCATGATGTTGCTTATTGGTCCAGTTGTGAGGATTTTTGTTTTCTTTATGTTGAGGTGTAATCCATACTGAAGACTGTGGTCTTTGATCCTCATCAGTAAGTGCTTCAAGTCCTATTCACTTTCAGCAAGCAAGGTTGTGTCATCTGCATAACGCAGGTTGTTAATGAGTCCTCCTCCAATCCTGATGCCTCTTTCTTCTTCATATAGTCCAGCACTTGGATTATTTGCACAGCATACAGATTGAATAGGTATGGTGAAAGGATACAACCCTGACGCACATCTTTCTTGACTTTAAACCACACAGTATCCCCTTGTTCTGTCCGAACAACTGCCTCTTGATCTATGTACAGGTTCCTCATGAGCACAATTAAGTGTTCTGGTATTCCCATTCTTCGCAACGTTATCTATAATTTGTTATGATCCACACAGTCAAATGCCTTTGCATAGTCAATAAAAAACAGGTAAATATCTTTCCGGTACTCTCTGTTTTCAGCCAGGATCCATCTGACATCAGCAATGATATCCCTGGTTCCATGTCCTCTTCTGAATCTGGCTTGAATTTCTGGCAGTTCCCTGTTGATGTACTACTGCAGTCGCTTTTGAATGATCTTCAGCAAAATTTTACTTGTGTGCGATATTAATGACATTGTTCGAAAATTTCTGCATTCAGTTGGATTACCTTTCTTGGGAATAGGAATAAATATGGATCTCTTCCAGTCTGTTGGCCAGGTAGCTGTCTTCCAAATTTCTTGGCATAGATGAGTGAGCACTTCCAGCGCTGCATCCGTTTGGTGAAACATCTCAATTGATATTCCATCAATTCCTGGAGCCTTGTTTTTCGCCAGTGCCTTCAGTGCAGCTTGGACTTCTTCCTTCATTACCGTCGGTTCCTGATCATATGCTACCTCTTGAAATGGTTGAATGTCAACCAATTCTTTTTGGTATAATGACTCTGTGTATTCCTTCCATCTTCTTTTGATGCTTCCTGCATCATTTAATATTTTCCCTGAGAGAATTTTTCACTATTGCAATTCGAGGCTTGAATTTTTTCTTCAGTTCTTTCAGCCTCAGAAATGCCGAGATTGTTCTTCTCTTTTGGTTTTCTATCTCCAGCTCTTTGCACCTGTCATTTTAATACTTTACTCTGTCTTCTCCAGCTGCCCTTTGAAATCTTCTGTTCAGTTCTTTTACTTCATCATTTCTTCCTTTTGCTTTAGCTACTCGACGTTCAAAAGCAAGTTTCAGAGTCTCTTCTGACATCCACGTGTCTGTCAGTTTGTCATACTGTGGGGGTTTGCATGTTGCTGTGATGCTTGAAGATACCAGCAGGGTCACCCATGGCAGACAGGTTTCAGCTGAGCTTCCAGACTAAGACAGACTAGGAAGAAGGACCCAGCAGCCTACTTCTGAAAAGAATTAATCAGTGAAAACCTTATGAATAGCAGCGGAACACTGTCTGATATAGTGCCAGAAGATGAGCCCCCCAGGTTGGAAGGCACTCAAAAGACAACTGGGGAAGAGCTGCCTCCTCAAAGTAGAGTCAATTTTAATGATATGGATGGAGTCAAGCTTTCGGGACCTTCATTTGCTGATGTGACATGAGTCAAAATGAGAAGAAACAGCTGCAAACATCCATTAATAATCAGAACATGGAAATTATGGAGTATGAATCTAGGAAAATTGGCGATCGTCAAAAATGAAATGGAATGCATAAACATCTATATCCTAGGCATTAGTGAGTTGAAATGGACTGGTATTGGTCATTTTGAATCAGAACCATACGGTGTACTACACCAGGAATGACAACCTGAAGAGGAATGGCGTTGCATTCATCATCAAAAAGAACATCTCAAGATCTATCCCGAAGCACAACGCTGTCAGTGATAGGATAATATCCATATGCCTACAAGCAAGACCAGTTAACACGACTATTATTCAAATTTACACACCAACCACTAAGGCCAAAGAAAAAGAAGTTGACGATTTTTACCCAACTTCTGCAGTCTGAAACTGATCAAACATGCAATCAGGATGCATTGATAATTACTGGTGATTGGAATGCAAAACTTGGAAACGAAGAAGGATCGGTAGTTGTAAAATATGGCATTGGTGATAGAAACGATGCTGGAGATCACATGATAGAATTTTGCAAGACTGACGACTTCTTCATTGCAAATACCATTTTTTCAACAACATAAATGGCGACGATACACATGAACCTCACCAGATGGAATACAAAGGAATCAAATCCACTACATCTGTGGAAAAAGATGATGGGGAAGCTCAATATCATCAGTCAGAACAAGGCCAGGGGTTGACTGCCAAACAGACCATTAATTGCTCATATGCAAGTTCAAGCTGAAATTGAAGAAAATTAGAACAAGTCCACAACAGCCAAAGTACAACCTTGAGTATATCCCACCTGAATTTAGAGACTATCTCAAGAATAGATTTGACGCATTGAACACTAATGAGTGAAGACCAGACGAGTTGTGGAATGACATCAAGGACATCATGTGTGAAGAAAGCAAGAGGTCATTAAAAAGACAGGAAGGAAAGAAAAGACCAAAACTGCTTGAGTATCTTCTAATACATTTTTCCTATCCCAGCTTCAGTTTCTAGGCATTTTCTCTAGACTGGGGAAATACAAAAAGAAAGTATTCCTTCAGCCAACTCCATGAGGTTCACACCTCATGTAAGAACTTGCCATGGGATGAGCCATCCCTGAGAGGAGAGAACAAACCAACCCATGCACTGTCTTGAGTTTGGTTTCCTCACAGGACTGTAACTCAAGAGTCTGGGAAATAAAAATATCCCTGGTATATAATTCTCTCTTGAGTTGAAGCCATTGGTTTTTATTCACAAACATAGTAATGAGTGAGCAATTGTTTGACGCCCTCCCCCCCTTTTCTTTGTCTGTTTGTTAAAAGTAAGGATACAAGAACTAAAGACAAATGCAAACATCACAGAGGTATAAATAAACAGCCACAGTGGTCAGTGCCAGGAACAGCCTAGCATGACGAAAGGAGAAAACATAACAGGTAAACTTCCTCCTAGCATTTCTTACAGTACGGGAACCAATTCCTCGAAATCACCACACTCACTGTATCCTTTTTCCAATGCCAACACTAGCCTCAGACATGCCAACACCTCAATCTGGGGGATAAAAGAGGGGACCCCTGCCTTCCCTGGGGAATTTAAAGATCACATTTCACAGAAGTAACAAAGTTGTTTGCTTTACATTTTCCTTCAATGTCTGTTTGCTTCTAATTTTTTTCTAAATAACGTAACCATAAAAATATTTATTTTCAGCATTGATGATAAATTATTGGGACTGCCAGATTCTTCCCACTTCAACCTCAGATTAGGGGCAATGAACTGTCATTGAGGAGGGTTAGGAAAATAATGCCATACTTCAGGATCTAGTTTTTGACAACGGATTCTTAGGTATGACACCAAAAGTATGAGCCATAAAAAACAAAATACATAAAATGGACTTCGTCAAAATTAAAAACTTTTGTGCGTCACATGACTTTATCAACAAAATGAAGAGACAACCTACAGATTGGGAGAAAAAACTGGGGAAGTATATATGGGATGAGGGTTTAATATCCAGAATATATTTTAAAAAACACAACTGAGCAACAAAACAACAAATCAATCCAAAAATAGGCTAAGGATTTGAATAGAAATTCACCAAAGAAGATATACAAATGCCCAACAAGCCCGTGAAAAGATGCTCAACATCGTTAGTCATTAAAAACCAAAAACCAAACCTGTTGCCATCGAGTCGATTCTGACTCACGCGACCCTATAAGACAGAGTAGAACTGTCCCACACAGTTTCCAAGGAGTGGCTGGTGGATTCAAACTGCCAACCTTTTGGTTAGCAGCTGAGCTCTTAACCACTGCACCAACTGGGCTCCAGAATTACCATACGACCCAGCAATCCCACTTCTAGATATATACCCAAGAACTGGAAGTAAGAACACGAACAGCTACATGTACACCAATATTCACTGAAGCTCTGTTCACAATAGCCAACAGAATGAAACACTGCCTGGTCCTGTGCCATCCTCACGATTGTTATTCTGCTTGAGCCCACAACCTACATGTTCATCAACAGATGAATAGATTTAAAAAAATGTATATTCAAAGGAATATCACTCAACCATAAAGAGAAATGAAGTCCTGATACACGCTACAACACGGCTAAACCTTGAAAACTGGAGGCTGAGTGAAATAAGTCAGTCACAAACGGACAAATACTGTATGAGCTCACTTTTATCAAATATGTAGAACAGGCAAATACAGAGATGAAAGTTCGTTAATAGTTACCAGCTGCAGGAGGGAGAAGGAAAGGGGAAGTCATTGCCTAGGGGGTGCTGAGTTTCTGTGAACCATGATGGGAAAATTGGTAAACAAATAGCGGTGATGATTGTACAGCATAATGAACGTAATTAACGTCAATGAATTGTACTTGTAAAAAAGTCGAAATGACAAATGTTTTGTTATACGTATTTTTACCACAATTTTAAAAAAAGAAAGGAAAGGAAAATGATGCCACGTAGGAAACTGAGCAGGACTGAGCCATCCCTCTGTTTCGTTTTTGCCATGGTTTTTCAGATGATCTAGGCATGCTACTTCCAAAACCACCAAACCTGTTTGCTATCAAGTCAATCCAAACTCACAGTGACCCTCTAGGGCAGGTAGAACTGCCCTATAGGGTTTCCAAGGTGTCATCTTTACGGAAGCAGACTGCCACATCTTTCTCCCGCAGAGCGGCTAGTGGGTTTGAACCGCTGACTTTTCAGTTAGAGGCCAAGCACGTTAACCACTCGCCACCAAGGCTCTATGGGCTTGCTACTTAGCACCTTCTATTTCCAATTTATGTAAAATACGGGCTGCTTACTTAGCTGGGGGAAAGAACATAAGTTGCAAAATAGTGTTTACAAGGATGTGAACTACGTGAACAGAAGACAGAAAATATTTACCAAAGAATGCTAAGTTTATTTTAGGAGACAGACGAAAACTGTGCAAACATTTAGGGGAACTTATTCGTCATATTTTTTAATTATAAAATATGTATATGTATATATACGTATGTATTATATATCACATATGATACATATTGTATATATTTATTATAGAATATTTAAAAATAATGACCAAAGAAAATTAAAATTCCCTTCAATGTCACCAGCCAGAGATAATCAGTATCAATATTTTGATGTACATCATTTTATTCTGTTGTCTGTACACGTTTATTTCGTGGCTGCAACAATGGGCTCAAGCAGAATAACAATCGTGAGGATGGCACAGGACCAGGCAGTGTTTCATTCTGTTGTACACAGGGTCGCTATGAGTCAGAACCGACTCAATGGCACCTAACAACAACAACAATGCACATTTATACACCTTTTTTATTCTCATAAAATTGGGACCTTATAGCTTGATGATCTACTTTTTTCACTTATTAATTATGAACATTTTCCTGTTATTAAACATTCTTTAACATCTTTTCCTTTTTTTTTTTTTTTGGTCTTTTCCAATTTGGTAGGTATATATATCAATTTAATTTCCTAGTTTATCACTGAGGTTAAACAGGAGACATTTAATAATCTTTAAATTCTTTACCTTCAACTTAGACAAAGAGAAAAGTAGAGGAAAAAAATAGAGTACTGAAATCTTGACCCAAGCATAAGTCATAAAACATAACATGGCATGAGGCTAATAGCTGTATTTCATATCCTTATGGGGTAAAATTTCATAAATGCATAAAGATCACAAAATATATGGATTTTAAATTAAAACAGACAAAAAAAAGTCACTGGTTCACTGGTTTTAGAAGTAGCAATGCCATTTGCCATTTCAGAGTCATTATTTTCTTTGACAGAAAATGGGGAAGAGGATCACTAAAAATACTTAAAAGAACAAGTCAATATTTGTCTTAATGAAATGAATATATTAGAAATTCCAATATGGACAAAATTGGGGTCATCATGAGTCAGAATTGACTCGATGGCAACAGTTTTTTTTTTATGGTATGTTAAATTATATGAAAATAAAAACACTAATATTTGTCTATCAAAATAGGACATTTGCAAGAATAAGATGGCAAATTTTGAGCAAGGTAAACATTTACAGAGAAGAGAAAAAAATCTAAAGTATTTATTTACATAAACTATACACATCTGGGGCCCTGGTGGTGAAGTGGTTAAACATTTGGCTGCTAACCAAATGGTGGCAGTTCGAATCCACCAGCTACTCCTTGGAAACCCTGTGGGGCAGTTCTACTCTGTCTTGTAGGGTCGCTATGAGTCGGAATTGACTCCACAGCAATGGTTTTTTGTTTTGTTTTGTTTTTTTAATATATACACATCTACATTGCTCTTAAATCATTACAAATTTATGGTTATTAAATCATGACTGGGTGCATATTTTGCTGACTATCATAAAAGAGTCATATAGTTATATAGCTATAGATGTGTAAGTAAATGAGAATATGTATAAATACAATTTTCCCTGAAGATAAATGCAAAAACAAGTGCTGTTGTTGGGTGCCACTGAGTTGATTCCGACTCATAGGACCCCATGTAACAGAGTAGAACCACCCCATAGGGTTTTCTTGTCTGTAATCTTTACATAAGCATATCACCAGGACTTTCTCCCGCAGAGCCCCTGAGCGGGTCTGAACTACCAACCTTTCCATAAGTAGCCGAGTACTTATTCTTTGTGCCTCCAGGGCTCCCTGCAAAAACAAGTACTCTGTTGTTGTTGTTTTTCCCAATTCACAATATTCGTTTAAAAAAAAAGCAAGACCAAATGAAGTGAAAGTTGACTTAAATGCGCAGAATAAGTATCTAGGTGTATCTCACCTGCTGTTCACCAAGGCAAAAGTAAAAGACCTAGGACACTAACCAGTGGGGCTGTCTCTGCACACCATCCCTCTCTCTCGCTCTCTCCAAGGGAACTAAACATTTGCCTTTGTCCAAGCTTAAGAGCTTGAGGAAGCTAGTAACAGCTAACAAACTTGACACAAAAGTGGCCTCTGCCACACCTGGATATCTTCGATGCTCGCTAAGGGACAATGGGTTGCTTGGGTCCAAGCTGCTGACAACCAGTGGCCTGGAGCAGGAGGAAGAGGAAAAACAGGTTGAAGATAACGAAGAGGTGGTCCATGAACTTAAAACTCTTTTCTATTTTGTGGGTGCCCTAGTGCGCATGCTTGACCTCTGCCATCTAATAAGACAGACTTGTAAAACTAATGAAACAGTTTCCCTAGCCCTAAAAACTCGTGAAAACACCTTCAGGCCCCAGTCACTTAAGTTTAAACCCAGAACAGATGTCTGCCCCTCCCAGGCCACCGCAAGTATCCCAGGCGCCTCCAAAGCTCAGCGGCCGCGCATGCGCTGCTACGGCTGGCTGGGCGTGGAGGCGCGCGCCCAGAGGGCATCCACAGTACCGGCGTGTCCATGGCGCTGCGCTCCGTCCCTCCGCGGGCACACGCGGGGCGATGGCAGGGTAGGTGCTGAGACCCCGCTGCTGCGACTGTTCCCCGGTAGCCCGTGCCCGCGGCTGCTCCCCGGCGTCCGCTGCCCGCGACTGCTCGCAGGCGTCGCCTATCGGCGATTGCTTCCTGGCGGTCGCTCTGGCCCAAGCCTTCCCAATGGTCGGGCTGTTTGGCCTTATGCGGTTGCCATGGCGACAAGCAATGCTCCGCCTGGACCTGCCGCCCTCCTCCCTGTCCCCGCGCCCGGAGGAGCTTCTGTAGGCCGGCCCGTGGAGCTACTTGCATGGCAGCCCCTTCTGAGCCGCTCCGGCGAGGCGACATCGAGCTTGTGGCCACGGAGCCCCAGGTGCCAATTCCTGACTGCTTCCATCATGATTCTGTTAGGTCTCAGCTGCCCTTTCTGAATGTTGTTTCTAGAATCATCTATAATTAACCCCATTTATTTGGAATTTGAGTGCAGAATTTTAAATGTTGCTCCTTTAAGAAGAAAAACATTCTAAATGGAATTTCCAGGTAAAATTTAGAATGTTTCAACTGTAATCCGCACACCTACCCACAATCTTGAATCATGTTTGGATTTTTCTCATTACTTCGATTTTAGGTACATTCACAGTGGATCCTTCAGATTAGAACTCACTAGAAATTTTTAGTCTTGAGTTGTAACCAACTCCCCTCCCTCTCATGAAAGTTCTAGGAACCAGTTAGAACCTGGAGGTGGCAAATATAATTTCCAAAATATTATCAGCCTATCAGATCAATGCTTGCATTGGCATGTGTGACAGTTGGTCCACGGCACATTGCTTAAAGGACTTTGCAAAGGAGAATGTAAATAACTTGTATCTGCAGACTCTCCTTACCCATCTGGACCAGCACTGTCCAATAGAAATGTAATGTGAGGCACATATATAAGTTTAAATTTTATGGTGGCTGTATTTTAAAAAAGGAAAAAGAAACGGGGGAAATGAGTTTTAATATGTTTTCCGTAAGCCAATCTAGCCAAAATATTATTTCAACATGTGATGAATATAAAAATTATTAGTGAGATATTTTACATTCTAGTCTTCAAAATCTGGTGTTTATTTTGCACTTACAATATATCTCAATTTGGACTAGCTACAGTTGAGTGTTCAATAACATGTAGCTGGTGTATATGTTATTGGACAGTACAGGTCAACTAGCCAATAAACTCTAGAAAGACTAGTCTCAGATCTCCATGGGGAGGAAAGGATTGTATCTGTTCACAAGCCCTAGTAAATACCTCATTAACTCTTGAACAATTGTTGAAATTCTTACCAGGAAAAAAAAAGTCTTAATCAGAAATATATTTTAACTGTCTGGCATTGTAGGTTGTTGTTGTTGATAGTTGCCATGGGGTCCATTTTGACTCATGGTGATCCTACGTGTACAGATTTGAACTGCTCCGTAGGGTTTTCAGGGCTGTAAACTTTCAGAAGCAGATCATCAAATCTTTCTTTCCAGATGCCTCTGGGTTCATTTGAACCTCCAACCTTTCTACTAGTAGTCAAGTTCTTAACAATTTGCACCACCCAGGGTAACGTGTGTAACTTTGCCTACAACGGGCATCTTTGCCAGGGGATGCTCTGTGTGTTAGGCTGAAGACAAGTTTCAGCTGGCACTCAGGTTGCTGGGTTCCTTCTGCCCCTGCTCTGTCAGGGACTGCTCGGTGTCATCTTTCTGCCTCTCTCATTACCGTATAGTCAGAACTAAATTTACAGCCCAGTAATCACCTTAGAATGGTTTAGAGCCTGACCCTTAAGAAAAGAGTTATTCTTTTAAAGAGGTGAAAATGCAGAGCTTGGCACAGGGAGGGCAGCCCCAGGGGAAAAGTGTCCATAGTGGGTCTGAAATGGGAGAATGAAGGTGAATACTTTTCTAGATGATTACTGTACATTAACACATTTTATCTTAAAACACCCTGTATTAGTTACCTAGTGTCTTAGTCATCTAGGTCAGTTGGCATAACAAAGTTTATTAAGAAAATGTTCTGCATCTTCCTTAGTCATCTAGTGCTGCTATAACAGAACCACAAGTGGATGGCTTTAACAAAAAAGTTTATTCCCTCATAGTCTAGTAGGCTACAAGTCCAAATTCAGGGCGTCAGCTCCAGGGAAGGGCTTTCTCTGTTGACTCTGGAGGAAGGTCCATGTCATCAATCTTCCCTTCATCTGGGAGCTTCTCTGCGCAGGAACCTCAGGTCCAAAGGACGTGCTCTTCTCTCAGCACTGCTTTCTTGGTGGTATGAGGTTCCCATGTGTCTCTGCTTGCTTCTCTCTCTTATATCTCAAAGAGATTGACTTAAGACACTATCTAATCTTGTAGACCTCATCAGTATAACTGCCACTGATCCATCTTATTACATCATAGTGATAGAGTTAACAAAACATAAGGAAATCACATCAGATGACAAAATGGCACACAGTCATACAATACTGGGAATCATGACCCAGCCAATTTGACAGATATTTTGGGGAGACATAATTCAATCCATGACACCTAGTGCTACGTAAATACCACAAATGGGTAACTTTAAAGAATGGAAATTTATTTTCTCACAGTTCAGGAGGCTGGAAGTCCGAATTCATGGCTCTAGGAGGTCCTTCTTTTTTTATTTCAGCTTCTAGTAGCCAGTAATCTTTGGAGTTCCTATGTGTGTCTCTGTGTCTAGTCTGCTCTTTTCAGAACTCAGAAGCAATTAGGTTTAGGACCCACCCTACAGTGGTATGATCTCATTAACATAACAATAGGAAACCCCTATTTCCAAACAGGGTCATATTTCTAGGTACAGGGGTCAGGATTTCAACACATATTTGGGGAGGGGGGACACAATTCAATCCATAAGACACCTTCTAAGTTTGACCATTGTAATTACTACCTCCATATTACAGAGGAAGTGGTTTGCCAAGGTGACATAACCAGAGGAGTAGAATGAGCTTGTGAGCCTGGCAGTTTGGCTCTACCAGGTTCCTAAGCTCTAGAGTAGAGGTGACGGAAGGTACTGAAGGTGAGAAGTGGGTACAAGGAAAGACTTCACCAGGAATGACAGCATACAGCACAGGTCTGGCTGCTTTTCACTATGATGTAATAAGATGGATCAGTGGCAGTTATACTGATGAGGTCTACAAGATTAGATAGTGTCTTTTAAATCCTGTAGCTCCCTGGCCTATGCTGGCTCAGGCAGAATTGTGCATTTTTGTCTTTGGTCTTCCCTTCCTGCTGAAAATCCTTGTTTGCTCCCAGAGGGGTGGATGTTGTTGAGAAGCTCCAAGCTGGAGCAGACTTCTTTGGTTCTGGCTAGAGTCCTACACCTTCCCCTGCCATCCTGGTCCACCATTAATGCTTAATGACTTCCTTCCCTGAGCGTCATCCCCATAAAACCCCCTTCTGGCTTCCCAGCTAATACTACGGATTAATTCCAGCAGTGAGTAGCTGTTGGGCAGAATAAGATAGCTGCCCGGACTGGCTTTCCTGTCCCTCCCACAGCTGTACACTTAAACTTGACCTTCTAGAGATGACTCCCAAAGGAGTCAGTTCAGTGATGGAAACTTTTAAGTGGGATGACAGGTTGGCAGAGAAGATGCTTGAGCTGGAGGATTTTTAGGTGTCTTAAATCATGCCATGGAAACCTGGTGGCATAGTGGTTAAGTGGTACAGCTGCTAACCAAGAGGTTGGCAGTTCGAATCCACCAGGCGCTCCTTGGAAACTCTATGGGGCAGTTCTACTCTGTCTTATAGGGTTGCTAGGAGTCGGAATCAACTTGACGGCAACAGGTATATCATGCCTGCTCTGCCCATGGCTCAGAGCAATCCCACCATTGAAGGAATTGGACTAACCTGCTTCAGGAAAATCAATTCCTTTCTTTCCCTGAAAATTTTTAAAGTAAACCTCAATCTAAACCTCCACTAAATTGGTCCTCTAGCAAGAGACTCATCCTTAGTGCTTCCATTGCCTAGTGCACAGTAGGTGTCAAAGACTAGCTCTTGAATTTAAAAAGGCTAAATAAATGAACACATGGTGATTTATTTATTGTCCACCCAAATAGTATCTAAGACATGAAGGCTAATTACATAGAATCATAAAATTTCAGAACTGAGAGAAGTCAAGATTATGATTTCATTTTATGGAAAAGATTATCATTTTATGGCAAAGAAAACAAAGACTGACTCACAGGAGTCCACTTACCTATTTATTGGCTGAGACAAGCCTAGAAACCAATCTTCTTTTTGTGCTGTGTTTTTTAATCATATTTCAGGAGTTGAAAATCCTCAGTTCCTTCTCTGGGTCTGATTTTCAAAATCACAATGCTTGACTGTGCGCCGCTCAGCTCCCCGGTATTCCATGAAATTGATTATTTTACAGGAGAAAAGATAACTAGATAGACTTTTCTTAACTGTTTTTATTCAACTTTTTTTTTTTGAAACTTTTGGTGTCTATCATAACTTGTAGATGATCAAACATTAACCGACAATGAAGGAATTATCAGGTCACAAACCAATATTAATTCAAATTATAAAACTTGGCAATGGTAGAAGTCACTGCCATTTCAATTCCATTCTTCCTTGCCTTGTTGTTGCTGGCCACCGTCAAGTCAGTTCTCAACCTCTCCTCTATAGAGGAATTGGTGTATATTTTCCTAGTCTCTTTCTCTTGCAGTTTTGAGTGGACATGTTATATGGTTCTGACTGATGAACCATAAAGCAGTTGGCCTCTGGGAATGCTTTTGCTTTCCTGATGAAAGAGACAGATTCGCTGTCCCCTTCACACCTTCTTCCAGCTGGAATACAGTCGTAATGTCAGGAGCTGTTGCACTCAGCCCTGTTATGACCATGAGGGAAAAGCCATTGACATTACCGAAATGGTAGCCTTGGTATCTTTGAGCCTTTGAACTAACACTAGGAACTGCCACTCCCAGATCTGCTTATGTGGAGAAATTAAATTCCTGTTTGTTTAAAACATTGTTGATGATGTTTTGTGTTACCGGCAACTGAAAGCATTCCCAAGTGATGTGCAACTGTCAACCATTCTCAGATTTTTGTGGGTTGATTTTATTCTACATATATGAGCTATAAATTGGACAGTCACAAACTAGAAGTAAGTTTCACCACTGTCTCAATCTGAGGGGAGGGGGAATTGCGGGGGAACATCAGTGAATAAAACTGGTCTTGTTCAGATCCACCCAAGTACACTTGCTGGGTGGTGGCATCCCCTCACACCATGACTGCCACCATCTCCCTGGGTGTCCAGAATCCCACTCTCTATATTTTGGACACGGGGGATAAGAAAGCTTCTAAAGGCTTTGGTTATTGATGCAAGGTTCCCACCCCGCATAGTCAAGATGAGCTGAGCACAGATGAGTGTCATTCCTGTTGGAAGATGAGCATATGCCCACAGTCAGCCACTTTTGGGATGCTTTTGCCTGATGGTAATAAGAAGGGCTGCAGGCAGAGCTCCTCACACAGGCACCATTGAGAGATGCTTCCTTAAGGATCTGTGGGTTTTGGTCAGGCCCTGTCCATCTCCTGAACAGACACCAGGCTGACACTCTTTTGTCCTCTGGTTCTCCATGGTCCATGAAGCCTATGGGCACCATCATCAGCCCACTTCAAGCCAAGTGGCTGCTCTGCCTGTTCCCACTGGTCTCTTAGCTCTACTGCCCCGTTGATAGCAGCCAGGAGTGTCAGCATGACGGTGCTCCCTGGCATCTAGGCTGCTATTTCCATGCTGGCTTCCACGCAGAGAGGTACCAGAAGGCATTTGTCCTTTTAGCCTGACCACCATCTGAATTCCCTTCCTATATTTGGAAATCTTCCCACCAAGCAGAGCCCTCCTTCCCTATAGAAAGTAAAAGTATCAAACATTTTCCCAAGCACCCTTACCGCTAGGACATCAGTATGTGACCCAGGGTGACCAATCAAATGCACCCTCCCTGGACTTATATCAGGAGGTAGTGACACAGAGTCACAAGAAGGTGGGGAGTACATTCTGGCAGAGGGTGCTAGCAGCAGTAGCTCCAATGACATTGAGTTTCCAAGGGCAGTCATGGCAGCAGTAGCCTCACAAGCTGTGTGTCCAGGAGTCAGTCCTCAACAATGTCCTGAACAGACTGACTTTGTGGTAGAATGTCTGACTGTGGTCCTGGCTGCGGTTGATACAGCCTCCTGCTCATTTTCCAAGCCTTGTCTAACTTCCTCAGCTATTCTGAGCTGCCCAATGTATTATATATTTAATATATAGTAAATATATATAATATAAATATATATATTGATTCAGTTAGCTATTGTCAATTTCTGTTGCTTGCAATTAAGGACCCTATTGACAACAATCGTGTTTTTAATACTGGCCTATCCTTTAAGTCCCCTTAACAACACTAACACAACATTGTTGTGCGGGTAATATGCTTTATTGAAAACTTGTTTTTGTTGTTAGGTGCCATCCAGTCGGCTTATACATAACAGAACAAAACGTTGCCCAGCCCTGTGCCATCTTCATGATCATTGGTGTGTTTGATCTCATCATTGTGGCCATTGTGTCAATCCATCTCATTGAGGGTTTACTCGTTTTTGCTGACCCTCCACTTTACTGACCATGATGTCCTTTTCTCTTGCCTGTTCTGATGACATGTCCAAAGTAAGCAAGCAGTACTTCATTGAAAGTTTAGGAACACTTATTAACAGAAGGAATTACGGAAGTGAGGGAAGGAGTAATTTAAAACAGCATAGTAAATATAAGCTGCTCAGAGTTTGGGAGGAAATTTTTGAAAAGTTAAGCTCTTCAAAGGGAGTTTCTTCATAGGGAAGAGGGGAACAGTTAGCTAGTTCCTAGCTTTGTTTACTAATTTCAAAGGCTGACCTTCAGTCTCTCTTCAGAGAAAGGACACTTCTCTTTATCTCCATCTCCCTTAGGATAACCCCACACCATGCCCACAGGAGATGGCCTCATGCTAAGATGGTTTCCCTTCACCCACTGGGCACCCATGGGACACAGTAATAATTCAAAGCGATTCTTTTCCCAAAGTCTGGACTGGGCACCAGCAGAACCGAAGTAAGAGGTGGACTTTCAAAACAGGTGATTTTTTTTTCCAGAAAATAATCAGCAAACAAAAAATAAATTCAGTTTTGCACCATTAAGTGTAGCTTCCCTGCCCAAAGAAGATACTAGACTGTATATTTTAGATAACATTTTCAAAGACTAATGTCATTACCCTTTTAAAGAAATCAACAATTACTTCCCTCAGCAGTTGTTCAACAGCAATTTTATACAAAATAAATACAAAAGAATATTTTAAAGTACCATTATTTGCGAAATTTTAGTGAAAAAACACTTTTATAGTTAAAACTAAGAATGAAATTTTGTAACATAAAAAGCTTAACACACGGGACAAATGCTTTTTACTTTTCTGAGAAAATATAAAATCGACACAGAGGATTAAAATTAAAAGGTACAAAACCAAAAGAAAACAGTAATACCTTTTCCATCGTACTTTACTTTTATAGAATCGTGGTTTACCAAAATACTTCCATCTAAAAATGGAGGAAGTATTACCCACAAAAATAAAGTCCAGACCTCAAAAGTTAGTGGTAAAATATAAGAAGCAGTTTAGAGTGTGTAATTACTCTAAGTGTTCAATTCTAAAATAAAGTATATATAATAAAATTACATTTTTTTTGCCAAGGGGCGATATTCTAATAAAAGTAATGAAACTTCATAAAAGAGATTTATATTTTTAACAAAACCATATTTTCTACCTATGTCTGAATCTGGCCAATTCATAACTTAAATGGTTGAAAAAACATTAATGATGACAAATAAAAAAGGTAGAAATGCATCAAGAGTTTCTTGGTATTTAAATTGCCTTGACTTGGAGGACCTTAGTTTGGGCCTTCAGGGTGTGGCCTCGGATTCTATCAAAAAAACAGCTGCTTTCTGGCAATCGGATAACCTCACTAAAAAATTTAATATTAAAGCATTAAATTGCAAAAAGTATATGTCAAGGAATGTGTCTGTTCTCCTTAAGGGCCTGTTAGTCATCTAGTGCTGCTATAACAGAAATACCACAAGTAGATGGCTTTAACAAAGAAGTTTATTTCCTCACGGTAAAGTAGGCTAAAAGTCCAAATTCAGGGTGTCAGCTCCAGGGGAAGGCTTTCTCTCTCTGTTGGCCTTCTTATCAATGTTCCCCCGGACTAGGGGCTTCTCCACACAGGGACCCTGGGTCCAAACAATGCGCTTTGCTCCTGACACTGCCTTCTTGGTGGTATGAGGTCCCGTTGTCTCTCTGCTCGCTTCTGTCTTTTGTATATCAAGAGATTGCCTCAAGACAACAATCCAATCTTGTGGACCATCCTGCCTCACTAACACAACTGCCGCCCATCCTCCCTCGTTAACATCATAGAGGCAAGATTTACAACATATAGGAAAATCACAAAATACTGGGAATTATGACCCAGCCAAATTGATACGTACATTTTGGGAGGGACATAATTCAATCCATGTGACAGGGCGAAAGTTACAGATTTCTCTCAACCCAGTTTCTTATTCTGTCCGGAGACTCCCAGGGATGGTACTGTCAACCGATCAGCAGTGAAGCTGCCCTCATCTTCTTTATCCCAGGACTCTTAGATTAAGATAATCAAACCCAGCCCAGTTAGAAAATTAAGGGGGAAAAAAAAAGTGATTGAATTACAAAGCTGGATTCTAAGAAAGAAACTTAAGCAAGTATATAAAGACTTGACTAAAATTAAACTTTTAATTTAATGTACCTTTTAAAAATTAAATGACCCTCCTCTTATGCCACATGTCATCCCTGTTATTGAGACAACCACTGTTCATTTTCTTGGGTTTCTCTTTCTGGAGCAATAACAGTGTAATGAGATCTTGGGGAACCCTGTTCCTTCTAGGGTGATCCTATGAATCCAATGTTTTAGGTAAAGATGGGGGTACCAAAAAAAAAAACCAAACCAGTGCTGTTAATTCTAACTCAGGGTGACCCCATGTTTCCGAGTAAAATAGTGCTCCATAATGTTTTCAAAGGCTGATTTTGGGGAAGTATATCACCAGGCCTTTCTTCCGAGGTACCTCTGGGTCAATTCGTACAACTAACCTTTCTGATAGCTGCCGAGCACTTAACCATTTGCATAACCCAGGGACTCCTAAAGATGGGAGTAGACCTCAAAAATCTAGAAGTACAAACTCTCACTAATTCAAAACACCACAAAATTGGACATTTGTGATAACCCAAGCAAGGGCTGGACCGAAGTGTGTCTCTTCATTATTTCTAAAGAAAGGATTTGCCAAGTAAATAAATGTTACATACAAAATTTATTTGAAAAAAAAAACTTAGCTTGTCGGATCCTTTTGCAAGTAATTACAATTTTCAAATGTTTGTAAGCACTCTGGAGAACTATTTAATCATAAATCATTGGCATGTTAATTGGAAAGCATTCTTATATATTCTTTAAGTCTGGTACCCTACGGACTCCTGCTAGGCAATGCTTTGGCATCCTGGTCCTAATTACTGTGTATATTTAAAAATAATAAACACCATACCTCTCTCTTTTTTTTAACATGCTGAAGTAGTTCATTCATTTGTCGGAATTAGTGAGAGATACAGATATAAATTCAGTATAAATAAATATTTGGAAATCCCTCTCAGTTTCTCCAATCTGAATTGCCCTCCTTCTCCCCGGCAGTTTGACAGGAGGGAGGGTGGAGGGCCTGGAGCTGGGGTATGGAGCTACACCTGAGGCACCCGAATCAAAGGAGTGGTAGAACATAATAGTGCAGAGAAGCTTAGTCCAAAAAGCTGCACAGGGAAAGGTAGAGTTAGCTGCAGCCCTGGAGTTTGTCCATAAGATGGCACAAACAGGGGCACAGCCAGGAAGCTCCAGGAGAAAATACCCCACAGCACCCAAGGCTATCACAGCTTGTTTTTGTGAGCAAGCCATTATGTAAAAAGATCTCTCCAAAACAATTTAAACGAATGCATATTTTAACGTGAATCTCTTTAAGTGACAGACCACCAAAAAATATTTCCCTTTTGTTAACCCCTGCTTTACCTTTGGGGAGGTTTGAGAGGGTCAAACTCAGTCGACCAAGACTGTATTTGTTCTCCTAGGAGGCCTGGTAATGCGGGGTATGTTCTCACTTGAAGCAGCAAACACTAAGTAGTACACTCAACTCCACCCCAGTTTCAACCCAATCAAATTCTTCTTTGGTAGCACTTGAAGAAGGGTGGCTAATATTTTTTTTTCCTTTTTATTTATTTTATTTTATTTTTTTATTCATTGATATCATAGGTAAATAGACAAAAAAAAATAACCCAGTTGGCATCAAGTCAGTTCTGACTCATGGCAACCCCACGTGTTTCAGAGTAGAACTGCCCTCCAAAGAGTTTTCATCGCTGTGACCTTTCAGAAGCAGATCACCAGGTCTGTCTTCTGAGGTATCCCTGGATTCAAACTGCCAACCTTTTGGTCAGTAGCCCAGCACTTAATGGTTTGTGTCACCCAGGGATTCCAAGTAATTATAACCCCATTAAAAATGTCTCAAAACTAGCAATTATTGACTGAAGTCAGTCTTTGGAAATGTTCTTTGCTAGCGAACAAGCCTATAATGCTCTTCCTAGTCTTCACTTTTCCAACGTGTTCGTTTATCTTCCTCTGCATCATTGTAAAGGTGGTTGTGTATATTGACAGCACAAATAATAATGAGAGCTAAACTCCTCAGCTGTAAACCTGGCTCAAAGTTAAATAAAGTCTCCTCCATTCTTCAGTTCATTACAGAACCCCAGCGATTACATCACTCTTTTCAAAACCAGCATTTCATTAAATGGATTCAAGAGTTTTTCAGTTCCAAGACACCAGAGTCCATGTCCACCAGTAACAAACTCATTAATCCTAAGTGGCACATGTCCTTTAAAATGTGGCAATATCTATTTCCCAAATTCCACAGGCAGAAGGTACTATCATGTGTATACCAGGTTCTCAAGTTACTACAACATTATTTCCTTTGGCTTAGATAAGGCTGCACCGCAATAAGGGATGTAATGAAGAGGGTTAATATTCAAGCCACTTTGAGCATGCATATTTTTGCAAGATATGGTTTAAAACTCTGAGAAGCACAGATGGCTGATCAAGTGCAAGAATTGTGATGGATGGAAGATCATATATGAACGCTGAATCCAATTACAAACATCAAATACCACTTGGTTAAGTAGTCACTATGTTGTTGCCTTGGTGATTCTGCAACAAGAAGTTAATGGCAGATGACATTACAGTTCAACAGTAGATCAATCTATTTTGCGAAATAAACTCATCCCCTCCACTCTAAAACTTCTTTTGACAGGGTTTAATAATTCAAGGTGTGAGAAGTACAGTAGCACCTCCCCAGTCATTCCAGAGCATCTTTCCAAGACCCTTCCACATTCCAGTCTGGCAATATGGTAATTGTTGCTATTGTTAGTATGGAGTCAATACCCGCTCATGGCAACCTCTTGTGTACAGATGATGATGGCATATGTAGGCCTAGAGGAATAGGGGAATCTAAACAGAGAAGGAAATGATTCCCCTTATTTTACTTCAAAAGCAGTAATTTTCGTTTACATGTAGGTGATACGGGGAGCACATCCTCATGCTTAGGTCATTGGGTTGTTGTTGCCAGGTGCCATTGAGTCGATTCCAACTCATAGCTACACCATGTGACAGAGTAGAACTGCCGCATAGGATTTTCTAGGCCATAATATTTACAGGAGACGATCTCCAGGCCTTTCTCCCGTGGAGCTGCCCGGTGGGTTTGAACCTCCAACCTTTCGGTTAGCAGCTAAGCACTTAACTGTTTCTCCACCAGGGCTCCTTCACTGGGCTATAAGGAAGCTATATTATGACACCAAAGAATCAAAAATAAAGATATAAAATAAATAAAAAGGAAACAAAATTATTAACCACCCTTCTTCAAATGCTACCAAGGAAGAATTTGGTTTGAGGGAAACTGGGGTAGAGTTGAGTGTACTACTTAGTGTTTGCCTGAGTCATGGAAAAAAACTCAGAGTGGAATGTTACTCCAGTAAATGAACTTAAAATGGGAGAAAGAGCATCCTTTGTTCTTACAACATGGGAAGACGGACTTCCTTGCTTATGCATTTATTCACTCATTCCATGAGTATTTAATACCATATGATTTACATTGCTATGAGTCGGAATTGACTTGACGGCAATGGGTTTTTTGGGGGTTGAAAGAAACTGAGTTAGAGAAAATCAGACCCATAGATTCAATTGTCTACACCTGTACTCCCCACCTAGCTACACTAATGAAACCCCCACCCAACAGATACACATGTTCTAACATCTTTACCTACAATCCCATAGGTAGTTTTTTAACTACCACACAATTTGCAAATGTTCTTCTCTTAGGACACGCTCCTTGATTCCTGCACCTTACACATACGTATTTCTGTTACTTAAGAGTTTCACTATGTATTAGATTTGTTGGTTGACTCTTGGGTCTTTAAGTGTAGGGGCCATGTTTGTCTTACTTGCCTTGTATCCCATTGCCCACCTGTTACAGTTGCTGGTGTGTTATAGGTGTGCAGACAATGCTCAGTTCTGTCAAAGGAGAGGCAGAGACTCACAGATGATAGTCTATTCAGAAGTTATGGCAGAATAAATATCTTATCTTGGAAAGCATTCTAGGGGCCAGGAAACAAGAAAGAATTCTGGCAGTAGAGTTTTTCACTCACATTCAGAGGCTCACAAACACATACAAGGACCGATGTGTAGTTCCAAAGTTCTCCCACGTAGACATGTAAGGGCTGAGTCCCTAAAGTGCCGGAAGGAGCAAGGGAGGATCCTCGACTTACCCAGGCAGGGACTACACAAAACAAGACAAGGCACAGAGTGGAAGAGAGAAAAAGCCCAACTTCTAGAACCAGAGTGTGAAGTCTGAGCAAGGCCAAGATTAAGCTTTTGCTCTGAGGCTTCTAGCTCTCTTTCTAGTGATTTCAAGGCCGGGGAAAGGACTGAACCTACAGATCCTGTAGGTTCAGGGGGTCTAACAGGCTAGATGTACAAAGGAGATGGAATGTTCAGGGAGGAGAGGAGGGAACTGAGCAACCTAACAACTGCAATGGGCTGGGTATGGCTTTAATAGTGAACTAATTACCATCTACCGGAAGCCCTGGTGGCGCGATGGTTAAGCGCTCAGCTGCTAACCAAAAGGTCAGCGGTTCAAACCCACCCAGTGGCTCCATGGGAGAAAGACCTGGAGATCTATTCCTATAAAGATTACAGCCTAGAAAACCCGATGGGGCAGTTCTGCTCTCACATGGGGTCACTATGAGTTGGTATCGACTCGACGGCACCTGACAACAACAATAACCCAATGACCTAAGCATAAGGATGTGGTCCCCGTGTTACCTACAGGTAAACAAAGATGACTGTTTCGAAGCAAAATAAGGAGGATCCTTTCCTTCTCCATCCAGATTTCTCCATTGCTCTAGACTTAAACATATGTCAACATCGCTCCACAACCCTTCCGTTCTTATGCATCACCACTGTTTATGAACATCTTAGCAGCCTCACTGCCTGGGCCTCTCATCTGGCCACTTTCTTTTCTTCTTGGTAAGGTTGGTGCCCTGATGGCACAGTGGTTAAGAGCTCAGCTGCTAACCAAAATGTTGGCAGTTCGAATCCACCAGCTGCTCCTTGGAAACCCTATGGGGACAGTTCTACTCTGTCCTATAGGGTCGCTATGCATCAGAATCGCCAGCAGTGGGTTTTTGGTAAGATTATAAAATCATGAAGAACATGATTTTTTGTCCCCATGTTTTGCACATCTAGGTCCCTCCAGAAACCTGTGTAAGAGGAGGGGAAGATAGGGAGGAAGAGGGAGCATAGGAAAAGAAGCTCAACATTATTAGTTGTCAGGGAAATGCAAATCAGAACAGCTATGAGGTACCATTTCACACCCACTGTTGTCCAGCTGATTCCAACTTGTAGCGGCTCTGTAGGATAGAGTAGAACTGCCCCGTGGGGTTTCCTAGGCTAGGATCTTTATAAGAGCATATCACCAGGACTTTTCTCCCTTGGAGCCACTGGGTGGGTTCGAACTGCTGACCTTTTAGTTAGCAGCCAAGCACTTAACCACTGCACCACCAGGACTCCTTCTCACACCCACTAGGACATCTAAAATCCACAAGAGTCAATTAGTGCAGGTGAGGCTCTGGAGAAATTGGAACCCTCATTCATTTCTAGTCGGAATGTAAAATGATACAACCACTTTGGTAAACAGTTTGGAAGTTCCACAAAATGCTAAATATCAAGATACCATATGACTAGATGTTCCACACCTAGATATACACCCAAGAGGAATTGAAATCTACCTTTACACAAAAACTTGTACATGAATGTTCATAGCAGTATTATTCATAATAGTCAAATGTGGAAACAATCTTAATGCCCATCAGCTGATGAATGGATAAACTAAAGGTGGTATATCCATACAATGGAATATTACTCAGCAATAAAAAGAAATGAAGTACTGATACATGCTAAAACATGGGTGAACCTTGAAACCATAATTCTAAGTGAAAGAAGCCAGTCACAGAAGACTCATATGTGAAATGTCCAAAATACGCAAAAAAAGAAAGATTAGTGGTTGCCTAGGGCTGGAAGACCAAAGAAAAATTGATGCCTTTGAATTACGGTGTTGGTGAAGAATATACCGTGGACTACCAGAAGAACAAATAAATCTTTCTTGGAAGAAGTACAACCAGAATGCTCCTTAGAAGCAAGGATGGGAAAACTTCGTCTCACTTACTTTGGATATGTTATCAGGAGGGATCAGTCCCTGGAGAAGGACATCATGCTTGGTAAAGTAGAGAATTAGAGAAAAAGAGGAAGACCGTCAACAAGATGGATTGACGGTGATTGCAACAACGGGCTCAAACACAGCAACGAGTGTGAGGATGGCGCAGGACCGGGCCGTTTTTCTTTCTGTTGTGCATAAGGTCGCACCTAACAACAACAAGGGCCGGGAGGAGGGGATGAGGAGTGACTGATAATGGAAACGGGTTTTTTTTGGAGTGTTAAAAATATTCTAAAATTAAATTATCATGATGCTTACACAACTCCGTGAATATACTAAAACCACTGAACTGTAGGCTTTAAATGGGTGAATTTTATGGTATGTGAAATATCTCAATAAACTGTAAAAGAGCAAGAGACAAAAGAATGTTTCATGTAAAATTAGGCAGTAAATAAGTTAGAATAAATTTAGAATAATTAAACAAGTTCTTGAATAAATTTATTAATTAAAGAAGTTCTGAGTAAACAATAAATTTAGAATAAATGTGAATACTTTAATGTAAATACTAACATGAAGAAAAACACCACCCAATAGAAATAAGCCTCATGAGAGCAGCATTTTCTAAAGCCAACGAATTTCCTTGTTTTGCCCAATCTGGAAATTAGAATCTTGAATTTGATAATTGGGGAGATCCACCCAGTTCAGAAAATTATCCTTAACATTATTTATGGATTTGGTAAGAATAACTGAATTCACACCGTGGAATGAAAACTAAATGTTGTTTACAACAGAGTTGACTTAAGCGTAATTATACACCCCAAATGTTAATGATATAGAGTAGGAGGAAATGAACTTAGAGTTAGTAATTGCTGACTTTCCCTCTAGGAACAATGTGAGGGTAAAAAAATATGTTTTCTGTTCTGGTCCAGCCCCATTTGTCCTTGTCCTGATCCATCCTGGTTCTACTGGGTGTTTCTGTGCATCCCGTGGGGTCTCATGTCACTTTCTTTTTGCAGTGTCCCTGTTTATTTGCAGAAATTTCTCATCTTCAGCTCAAACTTCACTTATTCTCTAGAACTTAATCAGTAGCATACCTAAAACGATATCGACCCCTATAGGATCTGCCATTAATTTCTTCAAACCTGTTGCCATCAGTCAATAACGACTCACAGTGACTCTAGAGAACAGAGTAGAACTGCCCCATAGGATTTCCAAGGAGCAATTGGTGGATTTGAACTGCTGACCTTTTGGTTAGCAGCCAAGCTCTTAACCATTGTGACAGCAGGGCTCCCTTAATTTTTTAGGGCTTCTGAAATGGCTTATGTTTCTCTCTAGGCATGTGCTCTGCCCTCCTACTGGGTCCTCACTGCCCTCAGCCCTCCTTTCTGTCCTTCTGGGTCCTTCATTGTACCCCTGTGCTAGAGCCTTTAATATTCCTTTGCTTTGAGCAGGAAAAGTGATTTAGCTCAGCTCGCCTCAGAATCAGTGATTTAAGTCTCCCTGTAGATGTTCCTGGAAAGCACACTAACACCAAGGTTGACACTAGACAGTTATTTACCTGGGTTGCCCTTTGCTAGCTGGGATAGAAGGAACAGTTAGGTTGCTGGATCAGCCTTCTTTTTCTCCTTCCTCCCATCACTCTAGTTCTCCCTGATACCATTCTTTCTGTACTCTTGGTTCTCAAGAGCCATAAAGTTTGAACTGGTCTCCCAGTTGACAAGGTCACCTCCTCAAAGCTCAGATTTCTCTTTTACTTAAAGTCATTGGATTGGGACAGAGATCTGGATGCATTCTTATTGTTCAGTAGGAAAAAGAAGGAAAGTGGAAGTCAGAGGAGATGCTGTCGACTTGACTCTGACTCATGGCGACCCCATGTGTGTCAGAGTAGAACTGTGCTCTATAGGGTTTTCAATGGCCGATTTGATTTTTTTGGAAGTAGATCTCCAGGACTTTCTTCCAAGTTGCCTCTGGGTGGACTCGAACCTCCAACCTTTCAGTTTGCACCACCCAGGGACTCCCAGAGGATATAACAGGGCAACAATAGCTAACACTCCAGAGCACAGGCAGAGAGAAGAGTTGGGGTAGGGTAACATATTCTGCTTCAGGACTACCTAAATGCTGATGGCAAAAAATTTTAACTGAGCTAAGTAGCTCCACTACAGATTTCTGTTTTCAAAATCTCACAGCTGGGTTCTGAATGCTTCTTGACAATCATTTTCCTAATCAAGACATGATTTCCTTTCCATTCCTCAATGCAGCTGTAAGAAGCCTTCACTGCTCTCTCAGCTCCCCACCTCCACCCCTACCCTCTTCTCTCCCCACAGTCGATTTCACCTTCATGGAAAAGGAGACACTGTGGGCTGCCATCTCCATCAGCATCCCTTCTTTCAGCTCAAAATGCTACTCAGACTTGGCTACCTTACCTCCTTCTGGCCTTTTTCAGAGAAGGATCGTGACTGCCACCAAGGATCAACTCTCCACTCTTATAGGATAAATAGGTTAATGTATAGACCAGGATTCGAATTTTGGCACTACTCCTTGCTTTGTAGCCCTGGGCAGGTCATAAGCTCTTTGTGCCTCAGTTTCATCATCTATAAAATGGGGATAATAAGACTACATCCTGATATGACAATTGTAAGGATTCAATTAATCTATCTGTGTAAAGACCTTAGAACAGTGCCTTATACATGATAAGCCCTGTGTAAGTGTTCATTATAATTATGGTTATTGTGTATTAGTGTGTATTAATATTAATATTCATTAATAGTATGTATATTAATTGTTGTTGTTATTGGTTGCCATTTAGTTACCTCCAACTCACAGTGACCCCATGTACAACAAAACAAAATGTTGCCTGGTCCTGCACCATCTTCGCAACCATTGGTATGCTTGAGTCCATTATTGAAGCCACTGTGTGTTTTGAGTGTCTTCCAACCTAGGCGCTCATCTTCCAACACTATATTGGACAGTGTTCAGTTGTGATCCATAGGATTTTCACTGGCTAATTTTCAGAAATAAATCACCAGGCCTTTCTTCCTAGTCTGTCTTAGTCTGGAAGCTCTGCTGAAAACTGTTCACCATAGGTGAGCATGCTGATATTTGAAATACTGGTGGCATAGCTTCCAGCATCATAGCAACAAGTAAGCCATCAATGTATGACACACTGGCAGATGGGTGGTGCCTATATTAATTCAAATGTAGTAATTATAAATGTGTGTTAATATCAATAATAGCTAATTATTATTAGTGAGTCATCAAAAGGAGAAAGTTACATAAGTGCTGCCAAAATGCCCTTATCCAAGAGCACCTATTAATGGTTCCCCAGAACCAGTGTTCTACTGAACACCTGTCCTGCAATCAATGTCTTCTTTCTCACTTCCCCTTCACCACCAAACTACTTCCAAATGGTCTGTAGTACTGTCTCTTCCTCCTGCCTCATACTCTGTTTACCCTCTGTAATCTGTGTCTCCTTTTCTTCCTAGTCTATCTTAGTCTGGAAGTTCCCCTGAAACCTGTCCACCATGGGTGACCTTGCTGGTATTTAAAATACTGGTGGTATAGCTGCCAGTATCACAGCAACACACAAGTCAGCACAGTAGGACAAACTGACAGACAAGATTATTTCAAGATCTATCCTGAAGTACAACTCTGTCAGTGATAGGATAACATCAATACGCCTACAAGAACACCAATTAAAATGACTATTATTCAAATTTACCCACCAACCACTAATGCCAAAGATGAAGAAATTGAAGATTTTTTTTTACCAATTTCTGAAGTCTAAAATTGATCAAACATGCAATCAGGATGCATTGATAATTACTGGTGAATGGAATGTGAAAGTTGAAAACAAAAATAAAGTAGTTGAAAAATATGGACTTGGTGATAGAAATGAGGCCAAAGATAGCATGATAGGATTTTGCAAGACCAATGACCTGTTCATTGGAAATACCTTTTTTCAACAACATAAATGGTGACTATACCTACAGAAATCCAATTGACTACATCTGTGGAAAGGGACAGTGGAGAAGCTGAATATCATCGGTCAGAACAAGGCCAGGGGCCAACTACAGAACAGACTATCAAATGCTGATATGAAAGTTCAAGTTGAAGCTGAAGAAAATTAAAACAAGTCCACAAGAGCCAAAGTACAACCTTGAGTATATCCCAACTGAATTTAGATACCATCTTAAGAATAGATTTGATACATTGAACACTAATGACAGAAGACCAGATAAGTTGTGGAATGACATCAAGGACATCATACATGAAGAAAGCAAAAGGTCATTAAAAAGACAAGAAATAAAAGACCAAAATAGATGTCAGAAGAGACTCTGATATCCTCTGGGGTCTTAAAAGCTTGTGAGTGGCCATCTAAGATGCTCCACTTATCCTACCCCACCTAGAACAAAGGTACAAGGAAAGATTAGTCCAAAGGACTAATGGACCACAACTACCACAGCCTCCACCAGACTGAGTCCAGCACAACCAAATAGTACCCAGTTACCACCACCAACTGCTCTGAGAGGGATCACAATAGAGGATCCCAGACAGAGCTGGAGAAAAATATAGAACAAAATTCTAACTCACAAAAAAAGACGAGACTTACTGGTCTGACAGAGACTGGAGAAACTCCGAAAGTATGGCCCCCGAACACCCTTTTAACTCAGTACTGAAGTCACTTCTGAGTCACCCTTCAGCCAAATATTAGACAGGCCCATAAAACAAAATGAGACTAAATGGGCACACCAGCCCAGGGGCAAGGACAAGAAAGCAGGAGGGGAGAGGAAAGCTGGTAATGGGGAACCCAAGGGAGAGAAGAGGAGAGTGTTGACACGTCGTGGGTTTGGCAACCAGTGTCACAAAACAGTATGTGTATTGATTGTTTAATGAGAAACTAATTTGCCCTGTAAACCTTCATCTAAAGCACAGTAAAAAAAAAAAAAAAAAAAAAAAAGTATTTTGGGGAAAAAGCCAGCATAGCGTGGTGATTTATTTTTATGAAGCATTAGTTTGCCACGGTGGGTGAAGGCGTGGGAGTTTGAAGAGTCAGAGCTAGTAGTGACAGAGGCAGAGCTTATCCTCACCTTTCTCTTATTCATTGTCAAGGAATAACAATGATGGCATCAATAACAATAATAACCACAGAAAATGGAAATGGAGTTGGCGGCAGGTAGACGTGGTTAGTTATCTAGTCCAGCATTTCTTAAAGGATGTTTTTTAAGGACAGAACCCCTCCGAGTTCTCATGGCTAAAGGGTCCATGGTCAAAATATTTGGAAAACACAGTATGCACTTAATGCCCACCACCCCCACTCCTCTTCAACCCCAAGCCTTTTTGACTGCAGTTGCTCAGTAACATACAAAGGCCCCTGAAAAATAAAGAAACCTGATTAACTTTGCTTAAAAAAAGAAAGAGACTCTGAAACTTGCTCTTGAACATAGACTAGCTAAAGCAAATGAAAGAAATGATGAAGTAAAAGAACTGAACAGAAGATTTCAAAGGGCAGCTCGAGAAGACCAAGTAAATTACGGTTACGCGCCACATAACATCCATCAGGGAATGTCTGACTGCATATACATCCATGGTCCCATAAGGTTATAATGGAGTTCAGAAATCTCCATCAGAGAACGGGATGTAGCAGATGTAACCAGATGTAGCAAACGCAACAGCATCCCATACCCAACACATATATCTCATGTCTCATGTATGCAAAGCGATTGTGCTGCCAGGTATATAATGGTATGGTATGTATATACCCTATAATACAAATGTCTTCACAGTCATAAACACCTATGTTACTGGCTGATGTATGTACTGTATTGAACTTTCTGTCATTACTTTAATGTGAACTTTCCCTATTTAGAGCCCTGGTGACGCAGTTGTTAATTGTTCACCTGCTAACCAAAAGGTCGGCAGTTTAAATCCACCATCCGCTCCTTGGAAACTCTATGGGTCAGTTCTGCTCTGTCCTCTAGGGTCACCATGAGTCACAGCAACTCGATGGTGACAGATTTCCTCCCCACCACCACTTACAAATAAAAAGTTTACCATATAACAGTCTAGGCATTGACTCGTAGGCAGCAGTATCCAATCTCGTGTATCTCGCATCTCTTGAGAGTTGTAATGTTATCTTTCTGTTTAATTTTCTTTCAGAAATATTACCATGAAGTGCATCATGACTCCCAATCACAGCAACACTAGTGCTAGTGATAGCAGCGGCAAGAGGCAAAGGAGAAATCTCAATTTGAAACTAAAACAAAAGGTTATTATTAAACAACACGAAGGTGGAAAATCAGGGAATGCTATCACAATTTACGCATGTCCGTTTGCTAAGTATATAATATGGTGTTCCCACAACATCCAAATCACATAACGCCCTATTTTACAGAACATATCATGGACGTTAAGGGGTGCATTTCTATATTATAATGAAATGTGCAAAGACTTGCAGTTAAAAAACGTAAAGGGAAAACACACTAGGCATTTCTCGAACTGAAAGAACTGAAGAAAAAATTCATGCCTCAAGTTGCTAATATTGAAGGAGTCTTTGGGCAAAACATTGAACAGTATCAAAAGAAGATGGAAGGAATACCCAAAGTCACTGTACCAAAAAGAATTAGTACAACCATTTCAGTAGGTAGCATGAAATCAAGAACCAATGGTATTGAAGGAAGAAGTCCAAGCTGCACTGAAGGGAATGGTGAAAAACAAGGCTCCAAGAATTGATGGCATACCAACTGAGATGTTTCAACAAACGGATGCAACACTGGAAGCACTCAGTTGTCTATGCAAAAAAATTTGGTCAGCCAACTAGAAGGGATCCATATTTGTGCCCATTCCAAAGAAAGGTGACCCAACAGAATGCAGAAATCATCGAACAATATCATTAATATCACACGCAAGTAAAATTTTGCTGAATATCATTCAAAAGCATTTGCAGAAGTACATCGACAGAGAACTGCCAGAAATTCAAGCCAAGTTCAGAAGAGGATGTGGAACCAGGGATATCATTGCTAATGTCAGATGGATCTTGGCTGAAAGTACAGAATACCAGAAAGGTGTTTACCTGTGTTTTATTGACTCTGCAGAGGCATTCGACTGTGTGGATCATAACAAACTATGGATAACATCGCAAAGGATGGGAATTCCAGAACACTTAATTGTGCTCGTGAGGAACTTGTACATAGATCAGGAGGCAGTTGCTCAAACAGAACAAGGGGATATTGCGTGGTTTAAAATCAGGACAGGTGTGTGTCATGGTTATATCCTTTCACCATACCTATTCAATCTGTAGAGTGAGCAAATAATCCGAGAAGCTGGGCTATACAAAGAAGAACAGGGTATCAGGATTGGAGGAAGACTCATTAACAACCTGTATTATGCAGATGACACGCTTGCTGAAAGTGAAGAGGACTTGAAGCACTTACTGATGAAGATCAAAGACTACAGCCATCAGTAAGGATTACATCTCAACATAAAACAAAAATCCTCACAACCAAATCAATAAGCAACTTCATGATAAACAAAGAAAAGATTAAAGTTGTTAAGGATTTCATTTTACTTGGATCCACAATCAAAGCCCATGGAAGCAGCTGTCAAGAAATCAAATGACACATTGCATTGGGCAAATCTGCTGCAAAAGACCTATTTAAAGTGTTAAAAAGCAAAGATGTCACCTTGAAGACTAACGGTCACCTGATCCAAGACATGGTATTTTCAATCACTTCATATGCATTCGAAAGCTGGACAATGAATAAGGAAGACCGAAGAAGAATTGATGCATTTGAATTATGGTGTTGGTGAAGAATGCTGAATATACCATGGACTGCCAGAAGGAACAAATCTGTCTTGGAAGAAGTGCAGACAGAATGCTCTTTGGAAGCAGGATGGCAAGACTTCGTGTCTCATACTTTGGACATGTTATCAGGAGAGACCAGTACCTGGAGAAGGACATCATGCTTGGTAAAGTAGAGGGTCAGGGAAAAAGAGGAAGACCCTCCACGAGATGAACTGCCACAGTGGCTGCAACAGTGGGCTTAAACATAGCAACGATTGTGAAGATGGTGCAGAACTGGGCAGTGTTTCATTCTGTTGTATGTAGGGTCACTATGAGTTGAAACCAACTCAAAGGCACCTAACAACAACTACAATCTATGTCTCATCCCAATAGTGCTACTAAAATTCTCTTGGATGATCTCCTAAAGAACAAGCCCATGCATCTTTTCTTGATTAACCACCAGACTTGGCCATATTCATTATTGCTTCCTTAAACTCTCTTCACCAACCCAATATTATTCTCCCCTCGTTCTTCTCTTGTGTTCTTTACCAGCTTCATTATTTCCCCCACCTTAAAATGTTGCTATTGCTGTGTACTGGTGACCTTCCCTACTCTTGCCCTGTGGATCTGGTGACCTTTAAGACCAGTGTTCCTGGACAGCCCCAGTCTACACACATTATCTCACTTTCACTCAAAAAAATATTTCAGTCTGAACAACAAATTACATAGTCACTCTATATATGAGGGTTGTCCTCCACCTTCACAACATCAACCATCATTGCTAGGCAACAGTGATGATGCCAAGGGGGTTGGCATCAATCCCCATCAGCTTCCCATTCCATCCACAAATATGGGCAATTGATATTTTTTCATCTTATATAAGGAGCTATAAAAATAGGCTTACTTTCAGACTCTGACCTGATCCCACTCCTGTATAGGTATACTGGAATTACCACTGAATGCAAATGACTGCTGGTCTATTCCTCTCTTACCTCTACTTAAGCCTCAGACTAGTGTTTCCAGCTCCCTGCTGGACACTGCCAATAAATATCCCCAGACACCTAGAATCCAACAAGTACAAAACTGAAGTTTATATCATCTCTCTGAAATTGATATCCCTCCATTTCCTGTATTCATTTACAATTCATACCAGCTACATCATGGTGTCTGCCCTGCTCATACCATCACCAAAGGGAGATAGCCACACCCGCAGCCCTGTTGATGAGGTAACGGGGATAATTTCTACTGCAGGACTCCATACACCTCACCACAGCTGATTACACCAAGAAGGTAGCTACCTGATCAAAAGAGAACCAACCTATAGGCCTTGTGACCTTTGCCCTGGTGTCTTAGTTTCCCACTGGTGCTATAGCAGAAACACTACAGGTGAGTGGCTTTAATGAATAGATATTTATTTACTTACAATTTTAGGAGGCTAGAAGTCCAAATTCAAGGTATGGGCTCTAGGGAAAGGCTGTCTCCGTTGGCTCTGGGGGAAGGTCCTTGCCTCTTTTCAGCTTCTGTTCCTTGGTTCCTTGGAGATCTCCATGTGGTGTGTATCTTCCCTTTCGTTTGTGCTTCCTTCTTTGTGCCTAAGCTGCTCCTTTCATATCTCAAAAGTGATTGGCTTAAGACACACCCTACACTGATATGGCCTCATTAACATAACAAGAAAACTGTATTTCCAGATGGTATGACATCCACATATATAGGGGTTAGGATTTGCAACACATATTTTGGGGGAGGGACACAATTCTATCCATACCACCTGGTTTGCCAGCCTCTCTTTTCAGAAATACAGAATTGAGAAACAGAAAGACCAGCATATTTAACCACAGGAAGAGACATCAGAAAGGGTGCCTCAACCAAGAAAATAACATGATACATAGAAGAGTAAAAATGTGATAAAGGAAGTATAGTAAAATGTTAAGGGTAGCATCTAGGTGGTACTATATGGGCATCCAATGTAAAATTCTTTCAACTTTCCAGATGTTTGGAATTTTTCAAAATAAAATGTTGGGGAGGGGGGAAGGATGCACCAAAAGTTACCACTCATGAATTAATTGGTTTACTAAATACTTCTGTACTATCTACTATACTAAGTACTGGAGACACAGTGGTGAGCAGTGAGCATGGTGCCTGTCCTCATGGAGTTTACAATCTAGTGGAGGAGGCGTATCTGCAACCAATCATGGAGATGGCACAGGACCAGACATCATTTCGTTCTTCTGTGCATGGAGTCACCATGAGCTGGAAGCCGACTCGACGGCAGCTAACTATGTGGTTCATCATGGAGTGATCAGCACCAGTCCTCGGAGCACCGAGGGTTCCAGCTCCAGTCCTCATCCAGGTATATCCCAAGAAGTAAATTCTTCCTTTTGGGCCAAACTGGAAAACAACATGACCAAACACTCAGACCCACCCCCCCCTCCAAGCTAGAGACCTCCAACATCTGCTCCGTCAATGCCACATCCTGTGACCAAGCCCTGCAGTTGGCCTACATCTCTTCAATTTCTGCTTTCTTTTTCATTTACACCACTGCTGTCTCTACTTTCATATCCGTCATTAATTGCCAACCCAATATTTCTTCTTCTCTTTTACTCTACTGAAAGGGTCTTTACCAACAGCCTACTTGTTGCTAAATCCCATGAGTTCTTTTCAGTCCTTATTGTCCTTGACCTCTCTGCGGTTTTTTAAGGAGCGCTGGTGGCACTATGGTTAAGTGTTTGGCTGTTAACTGAAAGGTCAAAGGTTGGAACCCAGGATAAAAGACCTGTCAATCTGCTCCCGTAAAGATTAAAACTTGTTGCCTTTGATGAGTCGATTCCAACTCATAGTGACCCTGTAGGAAGGTGAAGAACTGCCCCCACAGGGTTTCCAAGGCTGTAATCCTTACAGAAGCAGACTGCTACATCTTTCTTCCACGGAGGGGCTGGTGTGTGTCAACAGCTGACCTTTCAGTTAACAGCTAAGCGCTTTAATCACTGTACAACCAGGGCTCCTTCCATAAATACTACAGCCTAAGAAAGCTATGGAGCAGTTCTACTCTGTCCTATAGGATCGCTATAGGTCGGAATCGACTCGACGGCACGCAACAACAACTCTGCAGTTTTTAGTTCTATTGACCACATCCATCGCCCTTCAATGATTTTTTCTTTTACTTCCAAACCTCCATACTCATGTAGTTTTCCGTCTATCTCCCTGGACTTCCCCTTTTCAGTCTTTGTGGGTTTCTCTTCTCTGCTACAGTTCCTCAAGGTCTGTTACAGGACTCTTCTCTGTTTACTTCGATTCCTTAGATGACCGCATCTATTCTCATGGCTTCAATTACTCTCTCCTAACCTCTGCATTCCAGAGCAATGCTGTCCAGTAGAATTTTTGAGATGATGGAAATGTTCTGTACTTGTACTGCCTTATAGGGTATTCCAAAATGAGACCTGGTAGCACAGTGGTTAAGCACTTGGCTGCTAACCCAAAGGTCAGCAGTTTGAACCCACCAGCTGCTTCTCGAGAGGAAGATGTGGCAGTCTGCTTCTGTAAAGATTTACAGCCTTGGAAACCCTATGGTGCAGTTCTACTCCATCCTACAGTGTCATTATGAGTCAGAATAGGCTCGACGGCAGTGGATTTGGTTTGGTTTTGGTTTTTGTAAGGTATCCAAGGAGCCCTGGTGCTACAGTGGTTAAGAACTTGACTCCTAACATTAAGGTAGACGGTTGGAACCCATCAGTCTGCTTGCTTAAAGATTACAGCCTAGGAAGCCCTACAGGGCAGTTCTACTCTGTCCTGTAAGGTTGCTATGAGTCAAAGTCGACTCGATAGCATTGGGTTTGGATAGGGTATCCACTAGCCACATGTGGCTGTTGAGCACTTGAAATGCAGCTAGTGTGACTAAGGAACTGAATTTTTTATTTTATTTCATTTTAATTAAATAGCAGCATGTGACTAGTGACTACTGGACAGCCAGTTCTAGGTCCAAGTATCAACTGTCTACAGGTCAGCTCTCAAATATCCCATCTGTTGTCGTTGTTAGCTGCCGTACAGTTGACTCCGACTTGTACAACATTATGTATAACAGAAAGAAATGTTGCCTAGTCCTGTGCCATCTTCTTGATGGTTGGTATGTTTGAGCCCCATAAACCACTCAAACTCAACATGTTCACAGCAAATGTCTTCCCTTCAAAGCTGCTCCTCCTCCTGCGTCAGAAAATACCTGTGCCTCTTCTACAAGTTCCACAAACCAGAAACTTGGGTGTCCTCCTTTCTCCCCTTCTCCCTTTTCCCCTACAACCAATAAGTCAACAAGTAACAATTCTACATCCTAAATATCTCCGTTATTAGGATCATACCACTTAACATGGCAAGTGGGGTCCTTCCTGACCCCACCTCTGCTCACCCCTCCCGATTCCTCCCTAGCCACACATCACCTAATCTCTAAGAACCAATTTTTTACTCTTTTTTTTTTTTTTTTTTGTTCTCCCTCTAACAACTCCGTTTGTCCTAGTTAAAAAATACTTGTCTTTTAGGGCTTATCTTCTCCTCCAGGGAAACTTCACTGGCACCTCGGGACTGGATTCTATTCCCCTTTTTGGGTTCTTATGGTGCCCTAAGCATCCTACTGCCAGAGAGATAACACTGTACTGAAAGTGTGCCTTTGTCTTGTCTGTCTCCCCATTATCAGCTGTACCTACAACACCTAGCACCATGGCTGGCATACAATGGGCACCAAATAAACATTTCATTAATGAATAGATGAATGAGTAAATGAATGAATGAGAACCACTAAACAGTAGAGCTTATCAGGGAAAGCTGTTAATGTTGTTAGTTATGGATACTAGAAAAAATAGTGAAAGAGAAAACAGATTAAAAATTTGCTTTGTCGCACAATTAGAAGAGCGTAGTCAATGTCACTTAAATGTGTATGTAAAAAAAATTTTTGAAATGGCGTATCTTTGGCTATGTGTATTTTCACCAAAAAAAA
>NW_004444052.1:1385015-1398578 GCF_000243295.1 Trichechus manatus latirostris
AAAGAACAATGATGAATCTGTGAAGCATCTCATAACATGGATGAAACTGGAGGACATTATGCTGAGTGAAATAAGTCAATCACAAAAGCACAAATATTGTATGAGACCTCTACTGTAAAAACTCGTGAAAAAGTTTACACACCAAAAGAAACAATCTTTGTTGGTTATGAGGGATGGTGGGAGGGACTAAATAGACAATAGATAAGTGGTAAATTTGGTGAAAGCTAAGACAGTACACAATACTGGGGAAGCCAGTACAGCCTGTACAAGGAAAGGTCCAAACTCCCTGAGGGACTGAATTGCTGGGCAGAGGGTTGTGGGGACCATGGTCTCAGGGAACATCTAGCTCAATTGGCATAACACATTTTATAAAGAAAATGTTCTACATTCTACCTTGGTGAGTAACATCTGGGGTGTTAAAAGCCTGTGAGCAGCCATCTAAGATACTCCACTGGTCTCACCCCTTCAGGACAGGGAGAATGAAGAAAACAAGATACAAGGAAAAGATTATTCCAAAGGACTAATGGACCATAACTACCATGGCCTCCACCAGACTGAGTCCAGTACAACTAGATGGTGCCCAGCTACCAACACTGACTGCTCTGACCCGGATCGCAACAGAGGGTCCAGGACAGAACTGGAGAAAACTGTAGAACAAAATCCTAAACCACAAAAAGAGACGAGACTTACTGGCCTGACAGAGACTGGAGAAACCCCGAGAATACGGCCCCTGGACACCCTTTTAGCTCAGCAATGAAGTCACTCCCGAGGTTCACCGTTCAGCCAAAGATTAGACAGCCCCATAAACAAAATGAGACTAATGGGACACAACAGTTCAGGGACAAGTGCTAGAAGGCAGGAGGCGACAGGAAAGCCGGTAGTAGGGAACCCAAGGTTGAGAAGGGACAGTGTTGACATGTCATGGGGCTGTTAACCATTGTCATAAAACAATATGTGTACTAACTGTTTAATGAGAAACTATTTGATCTGTAAACCTTCAACTAAAGTGTGATAATAATTCATTAATTAATTTAAAAAAATTTGCTTTCGTATTATCAGAGTAATACTAATTACAGTTATTTATGGGAAATCTTAGTTTTTATGCCTAATTATCAGTGGTACCAGTAAGGATTGTGTGTATCATTATATGGTTGGGCTTTATTTCATTACAGTAGTGAATTATGCCCATATGGCTTATCGTTGTTGTTAGGTGCCGTCGACTTAGTTCCAGCTCATAGTGACCCCGTGTACAACAAACTAAAACACTGCCCGGACCTGCGCCATCCTCACAATCGTTGCCATGTTTGAACCTATTGTTGCGGCCACTGTGTCAACCGTTCTCATTGAGGGTCTTCCTCTTTTTCACTGACCCTCTACTTTACCAAGCATGGTAAAGGACTGGTCCTTCCTCATAACATGTCCAAAATACCTAAGAAAAAGTCTCACCAACCTCCCTTTTCTAAGGAGCATTCTGGCTGTACTTCTTCCAAGACAGATTTGTTCGCTCTTTTGGCATCCATGGTATATTCAGTATTTTTCTCCAACACCACAGTTCAATGTCGTCAATTCTTCTTTGGTCTTCTTTATTCCTTGTCCAGCTTTTGCATGCATATGACAGGACTGAAAATATCATGGCTTGGGTCAGGCGCACCTAAGTCTTCAAGGTGATGTTGCTTAGACTGCATAAATTATTGATGTAGTTGGTTGTCTGTTCCCACCTTTCAGAAATCTCATTTCCTGTGTTCCTCATTCCATCACATCTCTAACATCAGGAGCAGCGTGAAAATAAGCAATGGGCAGAGAAATGTAGACTACAAAGGAATTACCAGCTGATTGTGGTGCTGATACTGCTGATGTGTTGTTCATCATTATATTTTATATTTCTGTTGCACTTGACAGTTACAGAGAGCTTTCGCATGCATCATCTTACTTAATCATCTCTTCAGTCCTCTAAATAACTATAATTCTCAGATACAGTTTCAGTGATTTACTGTAACACATGGAAGTGCCAGGAACAGAGTCTATGTTAAGACAGATTTGGACAGAAAGAGGCTCCAAGTCAACCACATTTTACATTACATTTACTAACGTTTGTATAAAGCATTTTTTATATACACATCTTACTTTCCTAGGGTTGCCATAACAAAATTCCACTAGGTACAGAGTTTTAAAGAACAGACATTTATTTTCTCACAGTTCTGAAGGCTAAAAATCCAAGTCAGTGTCTCAGCCATGTGTCAATCACTTCCATAAGCCTCTCTCCAAGTTTCTGGTCGCTGCTGGCAATCCTTAACATTTCTTTGCAGCTTATAGATGCACCCACTTCCACTGCCACATGGGGTCTATCTTCTCCATGTATGTCATTCCGTTTTTATAAGAGTTTGGGACTAAGGGATTAGGACTAAGACCCACCTTACCTGGTATGACCACGTTTGATCCAATTGATAACAAAAGAAAAATCTTATTTCCCCAAACAAGGTCACATTCTCAGGTACAGGGGTCAGGACTTTAACATATATATTTTGGGGGGCACAATTTAATCAATAACAACACATCTCATTCAGTTACACCCCAGTAATTTTGGTATTATTATCTCCTTTTTTTCAGACAAGGCAACCAAGGGCCAGAGAGGTTGAGTAACTAGCTCAAGGTCTCCAGGATGGCAAAAGACGAACCTGGGTCCTTTGGCTGAAGAACCCATGCTTTCTTCCACTTCACTTACTTTATCCATAAATGGCCCATGTTATATCAGGAAAGTAGGAATAAAGATGTCTCCTAGTCAGACTTGAGTGGAAAAGTTTTGGGGGCCACCGAAGGGTCCAGTCTGGGTAAAGTATATGACTTTTCCAGCATTCCTGAGAACCTGGCTGAAAAAAAATCATATGTCTTGTACGATATGGTAAAATAAAGACTGCAGAAACTTCTTTAACACGGCACCCATTGAGAAGTGTGATCTATTTCCCCTTCTTTTGAATCTTGCTGGCCTGCGATTGCATCGGTTACTAGAGTGCAGTGGAAGTGATGGGGTGTGACTTCCAAGACTAGGTTATAGGAAGTCTGCAGCTTGCACCCCCGGCTCTTGCAGCTCTCTTTCTGGGAACCCTGAGCTACTACACTGGAGAAACGACAGCTGGCACTACGGCCACACGTCCCCGCTGAGCCCATCCATCCATCCATCCCCACTGAGGTGCCAGACTTGTGAGTGAAGCTGTCTTGAACACTCCAGACCACCCAGCTGCCAGCTGAATACCACGGCGTGACCTCAGTCCACACCACATGGAGCAAAATAATTGAGCAGCTGAGCCCTGCCCCAAGTCCTCACAAAATGACAAGATCTAATAAAAAAAGGGCTGTTGTTTTAAGCAACTAAGTTTTGGGAGAGTTTGTTACATAGCAGTAGATAACCAGAACATACCACTGTTCATTTTATAGCTTTCTTCTCTTAATGGGAAGTCCCTGGGTGGCGCAGTTAAACCATTTGCTGCTACCTGAAATGTTGGCGGTTTGAGCCCACTCACAGGTGACTCGGAAGAAATGCCTGGTGATCTACTTCCAAAAAATCAGTCCTTAAGATCTCTATGGAGCATAGTTCTACTCTGACACACGTGGGGTCACCATGAGTCAGAATCAATGCAACAGCAACTGGTTTTTTCTTAATGGTGCCAAACAGATAAATAGCAAATAGCCAGGCTGATAAATGGTCATAATGAACAAAACAAGCTTTTCTCCCCTTTCCTGTGGTCATTTCCCCACACAAAAGATCATGGCAAATTTGTATTTCAAGCCAATAACCTATTAATGGGACTTACTGACGATGTCACTGGTACAATATTTTTTCCTTTGCAAGTTATCAAATATGATAAAAAGAAAACGTCAGTGAGAGCACAAGCCCGAGGCAGCTAGGACAGACATTCTTTTGATCATTTTATCGTTTCCATTTTTGACACACCACAGCTTTTTTTTACTTGCTCAACCCAAATTCAAAAAGGAAACAAGGGCCAACCTCTGTCTTCCCCACTGTCCCTTCGCACATTCAGTAACACCCAGGTATCCAGGTATGTAAGTTCTTCAGCACCCGGCTCACAGTATTCAAGTTCACCTTCTGATGGAGTTTTTTTCTAAGATGAAAATAGTATTTTCTACAGATCCATCTTACAGGGCAGGCCAGGAACGCAGAGCAGCCACGTGGTGGGGAAGCGGGGGATCATTCTAACCTCAGTGGACAAAACAGTTAGCCACACCACGCAATTAGCAGAGCAGAAAAGCTGCAGCTGTTTGCACGGGCGCCCGCAGTATTTCTGACACGGCAAATCAAGCTGGTGATGTCAGACTGCTTTCTGAAACGAACTGCCGAAGTGAAACGGGAGATGGTGAAAACGGCACTGCTGTTGGAAGACGTTTCCCCTTGTCTGGGGAACTGTATTCTTAAATGATGATGTTATCCAAGGCTCTGTTCCACCTCCCCCCGCCGCCCCCCAGATGTTTGAAAATCCACTTTTCTTCACAAGCCTTTTCGAAACCTCCCAGTTGGCTGGGTGAGTGCCCAGTTATCTCACCACTCTGTCATGCCAGCCCCGAACAGGGAAATGACTCACCGGCCCTCAAGAAAACCCAATTCATTGAATGAGACGTTGGAAAAGAACCTACGTGAGTCACTGCATCCTTCACTCTGCCTTTAGGCGGCACCACACCTAGATCTCCCGGGCCAGAAGAGAAGTAATCGTATTTTTAATAAGCTGGTTGGACAAGGAAAATGCACAGCAATAATAAACCCTATTTCTAGGCATAACTATATTCCAAAAACAACAACAAAGGCGTCATAAAGTCGAACCCAAAAGTACAAAGTAAAGAGCAGAAGGATGTAGCCCCACTTATACAGGGCCTTGTGCAAATTAGATGGAGCCCTGGTGGTACAGTGGTTAAGCATCAGGCTGCTAACCAAAAGGTCAGCGGTTCGAATCCACCAGCCGCTCCTTGGAAACCCTATGGGGCAGTTCTACTCTGTCCTATAGGGTCAATACAAGTCAGAATCAACTTGATGGCAACGGGTTTGGATTATTTTTGGCAAGTTAGATAAATGCACCCCAGAGGGTGAAGGAATTAGAAAAAGGTACCCCTTAGGGGCAGAAGGAGTCCCTGGGTGGTGCAAATGGTTCACGAACTCAGCTGCTAACTGAAAGGTTGGTGGTTCGAGTCCACCCAGAGGCTTCTCGGAAGAAAGGCCTGGTGATCTACTTCTGAAAAATCAGCCATTGAGAACCGCATGGAGCACAGTTCTACTCTGACACTCATGGGATCCCCTTGAGTCAGAATCAACTTGACAGCAACTGGTTAGTTACTGGTTAGGTGCAGAAGCTGCATAGAGCCAGCGCGCACTGGTCGATGAGCAGAACAAAGGTTTCATTTCAGTGTCCACACACTCCTCCGCCCTCCACCCCTCCACCCCACCCTAGTGCCAAGAACGTACTTCGGGGCCATACCCAGTGGCCTGAGAAGAAGTAAATGAAATTGCTTATGACTCCCCCTCTCCCTCTTCCTGGTCAATCCATCTTTTCCTACCTTTGCCCCCATTATTCCTTGCTGCTGACTGTTGGTAACACGGGTTTTTTCCTTTTATCTATCACCCTTTACTAATAACACTGAGGACTGGGCAGGTAATGTGCCTTCATACCAGCAGGCAGCTGGCAGGTGCTCAGTCACTGTTTACTAAAGAATGAACGGCTCTGGGAGAGAACCAGCAGTCTTCAAAAAGTATCGCCTATGCCCTGACAGGGAACACAACAGAGAGTCCCTGATGGAGCAGGAGAAACGTTGGGTGCAGAGCTCAAATTCTAGTAAAAAGACCAGACTTAATGGTCCGACTGAGACTGGAGGAACCCCGGAAAGCATGGTCCCCAGATTCTCTATCAGCCCAGAACTAAAACAATTTCTGAGGCAACTCTTCAGACAGGGATTGGACTGGACTTGGGACATAAAGTGATACTCATGAGGAGTGTGGCTCTTAGCTCAAGTAGATACAAGAGACTAAACGGGCAGCTTCTGTCCGGAGGTGAGATGGGAAGGCAGAGAGGGTTAGGAGCTGGTTGAATGGACAGGGGGAATCAGGGGTGGGAAGGAGGAGTGTGCTGTCACAGAGTGGGGAGAGCAGTTAGGGTCACATAACAAAGTATGTATAAATTTTTGTATGGCAGACTAGAAATGTAAACTTCATTTAAACTACAGCAATAAACAAAAACATAAATAATTTTTTTTCAAAGTATCGTCTAATCTCTTCCTCTCTTTTTCCTCTGGGGGGAAAATAAACCAGTAGACATTGTGATCTCCAGCACAGAATTTCCAGGTAGAAGAGGGAAATTCCTGAACGCATGGGACTTTGTGGCTGTGGGATTTAAGTCCCATGCTAAACAAACAAACAAAAAAAAAAACCCACCAGTTACCTCAAGTCTACTCCAACTCATAGCAACCCCAGAGTAGAACACAGGGTTTTCAATGGCTGATTTTTCAGAAGTAGATCACCAGGCCTTTCTTCCAAGGAGCCTCTGGGTAGGTTCAAAAAGCCAAGCTTCCAGTTAGAAGTCAAGCACTTAAATGTTTGTACCACCCAAGGACTCCTTAGTTCCATGCTAAACCAAACCAAACCTGTTGCCATCAAGTCAATTCTGACTCACAGCAACCCTATAGGACCGAGTAGAACTGCCTCATAGGGTTCATGGTGGATTCCAACTGCCAACCTTCTGGCTAGCAGTTTGAGGTCTTAATCACTGTGCCACCAGGGCTCCAGTTCCACGCTAGCTCTATTAGACTTCCACTTTGCTCCTATCTGGAGGCCGCTTCGGAGCACTATCCCTTACCATGTTACGTGACTATTAAATGTCTGTTCTAACTCCTCGGTGCCCTCTCACATACAGGACAGGGACTGCCTTCCCAGCGTGGGTGTCAGTGGGCAAGGCCCACATTTCCTCTTGACAGGAATCACAGCACAGCAACCAGGACCGCTTGCCCAGGACGGACCTTCCCAGCTACTCCCCGGCCTGGCTTTCTCCACGTTCTAACGGCACAGAGGCAGCTGCCAAATGAACACCCTCAGGTCGCTCCCTTCTGTCAACAGCCAACCCAGAGGTCAGAAACCAAAAGCCCAAGGGCCAGTAATTTGGTCCCCATGGTGTCTTTTGTTGTTGCTGTTGTTAGGTGTTGACATTTAATTATATGATTCCATTTACATTAAATATCCAGAATAGGTAAAGCCATAGACACAGAAAGCAGACTGGTGGCTACCAAAGGGCCAGGGGAAGCTGGGAATGGGAAGCAACCAGGGGAGGATTATCCAATAGACAAGGTAAGCATGGTGATTACATTGCTTACCAGATCATCTGTAAGGAAGAATTTCACATTTTTTCACCACATCAAAGATTCTGCTTCTAGATATGGCTGACAAATGTCTCTCTCCCAACCCCGCAGCACCTCCTGCAGAATCAAAGCCTCTTTTCAAATTTGCAGTCCCTGACAGGGACGGATGACCCAGTAAGCAAGGTAAGCACGGCCTTACTTGTTAGACTGTAGTGAACAATTCCACGTTTTTCACCACATCCAAAAATGTGGTGAAACTCATGTGAAATGATCACTACAGGTTAGCAAGTAAGCACAAGTAAATGCTTGCTTACCTTGCCTATTGGTTAATCTGCCCCTAGAAGCAACTGCTTAATGGGTACGGGATTGCCTTTTGGGGTGATAAAAATGTGTTGGAACTAGAGAGAGGTAGTGGCTGCGCAATGTTATGAATGTACAAAATGCCATGTAATGTTCACTATAAAATGGTTAATGTTACGTCAATTTCACCGCAATGTTTAAAAAGCAAGTCAACGAAAAGAAAACAAAAAGTTGGAGACTTCTGCTACCAGATTTCTGGCTTCTTTTGAGAAACTGGAAGCTCTGCAGTGCTGGCCCGACCCCACATGGCAGCAGCAGGCTGAGACGGGAGCAGCTGCCTGATTTCTCTCTACACTGTCCTTCAGCGGGGCCCTCAACTGAGGCTGTGACCCCTGCTCCTACCCACAGGACGCCACTTGTTTCCTCCAGGGTGTAGGCGGAGTCCCCGCTGAGCTGTCGTCTTTAGACAAGTGTAAGGCAAGAACATAAATCCCAGTCTGAGAGCACAGCTGGGTCTACCAAATATCCAGAGACCAGGAGGCCACAATGGGGGAAATCAGAGGACACAAGGACGAGGACCAGCCTAGACTAGCATCTTCTCCCACCTTCCAGCACTCCCTGCCCTCTCAGACAGAGATAGATACAGCTGCCGTCAAGCAACTCATGGTGACCTCACGTTCAACAGAACAAAACATTGCCTGCCGGTGCGTCACCCTCATGATTTCCAGCATGTTCGAGGCCCTTGTTGCAGCTATTGTGCCAATCCATCTCATCAAGGGTCTCCCTCACCCTGGCTGGCCCTCTACGTCATCAACCCTCCAGTGATTGATCTCTCCTGATCTGATTATGTGTCCATAGCAAGCTGGTTCTGTTGTGATCCATAAAGATTTGGTTGATTAATTTTCAGAAGTAGATTATCAGGCCTTTTTTGCTAGTCTGTCTTTCTTCCTAGTCTGGAAGGTTTTCTGAAACCTGCCCACCGTGGGTGACCCTGCTGGTTATTTGAAATCCTGATAGCTTCCAGCATCACAGCAACACACAAGCTACCACAATGTGACTAACTAACAGATGGGTGGTGACACTTCCCTCTTACCCTGCTTTATCTTCCCTCCCAGCTCTTATTACTTCCTACCTTACTCTGTATCTGTTTGTTTACTGTGTGACTCATGTCGTGTTAAGAGTCATGAAAGCAGGACCTTACCTGTGTGTTTCCATTTAGGATGCCCAGAACCCAGAACAATGCCTGGCACTCAGGTGCCCAATAAATACTTAGAGAATGAAGGAATGAAGCAGCTTGTGCGTGGGAGCAATTTGGCTCAAGCCAAGTTGGCCAGTCACCCAGTTCAGCAGGCAGGCACAACAGCAGTGATGCAGGAAAGGAAAGCCAGGTACAAAGATCAGGTGGACTCCAGGGATGAAGGCCACTGGTGACACGGGAGGCACCAGGGCAAGAGGAGAAGTGCTTTAGCTTGAGCAAGAGGTTTGAAACCAGCAAGCCTATGCTGATTGAGTTTTCTGAAGGTCTGCTGGGGCATGGAACACTACTCTGCAGTCACGTCAGATCCTGCCCCAAATGGGGGCTAGACAAAGAAACTCTGGAACAGTTAAGCCTACCCTTCTTCCCCACTCTGGGGCTGCTGCTATGTTTGCAGCGATTCCAGCCCAGCCTTCAACTCACTGGCGGAGTGATACTCAGTGTATGGGTACCACCCACCTCCTTCAGACCCACTATGGGGATGTGAGCTAAAAATGCACACTCATGGGACTCACCCCAGACCTTCTGAATCAGAATCCATGGGAGTCACCTGGCTAATCTCTGGGAACACTAAAGTTTGAGGACCGATGAACTGTGCTCTCCCAAGCGTAACCCCCAGGATTTTTCTCCTCCTTACTGTGGCAACCACCAGCTGGGTCAGTGTGTCCTACTGTGCTGGCTTCCATGTTGCTGTGATGCTGGAAGCTATGCCGCCAGTATTTGAAATACCATCAGGGCCACCCATGGTAGACAGGTTTCAGTGCAGCTTATAGACTAAGACAGACTAGGAAGAAAGGCCAGGTGATCTACTTCCAAAAATTAGCCAGTGAAAACCCTACACCCAAAGCTATTACCCTGAGATAATCTTCAAACCCTTAAACCAAAAATATCCCCTAAAATCTTCTTAAAACCAAGCAACAGTTTAGCTTAACTAGTAAAGAGTGTCTGCCTTGAGCATCATGCTCTTTTAAGATCTATCTATATGGGATCAAATGGACAACAGCAACTCTAAAGATTAGTTAGGAACTTTAGGGGGCAGTGAGTTTATGTTAATGGGGGCAGAACAGCTCAGAAAAGGATGGTTAGAATGGTTGCACCACTCAAAGAAAGTAATCAATGTCATTGAATTGTACGTGTAGAAACTGCTGAATTGGTGTATGTCTTACTGTGTATATTCTCAACAACAAAAAACAAAATAAAATAAATTTAAAAAAAAAAAAAGCCCTATGGATCACAACAGAATGTTGTCAAATATAGTGCTGGAAAAGGAGCCCCTAGGTTGGAAGATACTACCCAAGGCCGAAACAATGGGCTCAAGCGTGTTATTGTTGTTAGGTGCCATCGAGTCGGTTCCAACTCATGACAGCCCTGTGTATAACAGAACAAAACACTGCTGGCTCCAGCACTATCCTCACAATCGTTACTAAGCCTGAGCCCACTTTGCAGCCACTGTGTCAATCCATCTCTTTGAAGGTCTTCCTCTCTTTCACTGACCCTCTACTTTACCAAGCTTGACATCCTTCTCCAGGGAGTGGTCTCTACTGATAATATGTTCAAAGTACATGAGACAAAGTCTTATCATCCTCACTTCTAAGAAGCATTCTGGCCGTGCTTCTTCCAAGACAGATTTGTTCGTTCTTCTGGCAGTCCATGGTATATTCAATATTCTTCACCAACACCACAACTCAAAGACATCAATTCTTCTTTGGTCTTCTTTATTCATTGTCCAGCTTTCACATACATATAAGGTAATTGAATATACCATGGCTTAGTCCTCAAGGTGATGTCTTTGCTTTTCTTTTTAAATGTTTAAAGAGGTCTTTTGCAGCAGATTTGCCCAATGCAATAACGTTGTTTGATTTCTTGACTGCTGCTTCCATGAGTGTTGATTATGGATCTAAGTAAAATGAAATCCTTGACAACTTCAATATTTTCTCTGTTTATCATGATGTTGCTTATTGGTCCAGTTGTGAGGATTTTTGTTTTCTTTATGTTGAGGTGTAATCCATTCTGAAGGCTGTAATGTTTGATTTTCATCAGTAAGTGCTTCAAGTTCCCTTTACTTTCAGCAAGTCAGGTTGTGTCATCTGCATATTGCGGGTTGTTAATGAGTCTTCCTCCAATCCTCATGCCCCGTTCTTCTTCATATAGTCCAGCTTCTGGGATTATTCACTCAGCTTACAGGTTGAATAAGTATGGTGAAAGGACACAACCCTGACGCACACCTTTCTTGACTTTAAACCACGCAGTATCCCCTTGTTCTGTTCGAATGACTGACTCTTGGTCTATGTTCAGGTTCTGCATAAACACAACTCAGTGTTCTGGGATTCCCATTCTTCACAATGTTATCCATAATTTGTTATGATCCACACGGTTGAATGCCTTTGCATAGTCAATAAAACACAGGTGAATATTAAGAGGTAGAGGACCGGGCAATGTTTCATTCTGTTATACATAAGGTCACCATGAGTCAGAGCAGACTCAACAACATCAACAACAACCACTGTGGCAAACACCTCACACTAACTGCTATAGTCACTGTCCTTGTTCAGGCAGTCACCCCCAACTTGTTAGCATGCTTCAATTTCATGCTTTTCTATTTTCTTTTTCATATTGTCACCAGAGTTAAAATAAGACAGATGACCCCACCTCTGTCCTCAAGACCCTCAAATGGTTTCTTCATTGTCTAGAGAATAGATACTGGTGGTTGCCTACCCAAGAGCCACTCCCCCTTATTTCTTGCTAATAGAACCCCAATTTCATTAGGTCATCCAGGAAAAATGTGCTTATGGGAGATGGAACCTACCCACACCACAGGGAATTAATATTAACTCTGATTAGTCCTACCTCAGTCACCATAATACCGTTGCTATTTGCCAGTGATTGGTTCAGAGGCAGGCAGGTTCTGTCCAATGAGACACCAAGGACACCCCTCATCCCACCTTGACATCAGCCAAAGCTACAGGGGACATCATAGTCAGCTCACCTGAAGTTGACAGCATCCCACCTTGTCTTAATTAGCTAGTGCAGCTGTGACAGAAATACAAGGAAGTGGCTTTAAAGAACAGAAACGTATTGTCTCACAGTTCAGGAGGCTGGAAGTCTGAATTCAGGGCATCAGCTCTAGGGAAATGTTCTCTCTCTGTCGGCTCTGAGGGAAGTTCCTTTTCTCTTTCAGCTTCTGTAGCCCTGGTGTTCCTCCATTCCTTGGCAATCTTCACATGGCATCTATCTTCCCTCATTTGTGCTTTTATTTCTGTGTCTAATCTGCTCTTTTTATAACTCAGAAGTGATTAGTTTTAGGACACACCCTATATTAACATGGTCTCGTTAGCATAACAAAGAATATCTGATTCCCAAACGAGATTACATCCATAGTTATAGGGAAGAGGATTCCAACACATCTTTCAGGGGAACACAATTCAACCCATAACACGCCTCAGGCACACACATTGAGCATCCTTACATTGTTGTCTTTGGGTCTTCTCTTACACAGCCTGCTCCCACCCCCTGCACATGCATCGGCAACCCTCCCAGCCAGTGGGAAAGAGGAGCAGTGGATAAAGGCTCCTGTTTTAGGTAGACAGTTCTGAATGCATTCTGTGTGCTTCCCGGGTGATCCCCTCAGAACCAGCCCCAGTTACCCACAGAAGCAACTCCAATGCCAGGCCCTTATATTGGCTTCTCCTCCTTCCTTGTCTCACCATGGTCCCTCACTCCTGCTTCCTAGATCAGCTCCCAAATAAATCATATCAGGACTTGCTTTTAGAGAAACCCAAAATGAGACACTCTTCCTGTATTTGGATACTACTTCATGAAGAAATGATGCATTTCTTGTGACTTTGAGGGGACAAAGCTGAGGATGACAGCCAATTTGCCAAGGGTGGTGCAGCAGAAAGATGGGAAACGTTGGGGTCCGTGGTGACTTCCCTGAGCTACTGGATGCCCCCCAGGTCCAGCCCTCCATTCTTATCATGGGAGATGATAGACCCCTGTCCATTGTTCAGACCACTTTCCTAAGGGATCCCAATGGTGTTCCCAGCCCCCCATGTTGGTAGGAGGCCATAAACCAAAAACCTATTGCCACCAGTTGATTCTAACTCATAGTGACACTATAGGACAGAGTAGAACTGCTCCATGGGTTTCCAAAGCTGTAAATCTTTATGGAAGCAGACTGCTACATCTTTCTCCCATGGAACTACTGGTGGGTTTGAACCACCAACCTTTGGTTAAAAGCTGAGCACTTAACCACTGTGCCACTACGCCTCCTTTTTGGTAGAAGGCAAAAAGAGCTTTTTATTTTTAGACCAGTGAAACCAGGAGTCTCAGATACAGGGTCAGCTGGAGAGTCAGCTGTCAGGGAGCCATCTCACCAGATGAACACAAAAGTCCTAACACGCAATCATCTGCCAAAGCCGTTCCCCACATCACAGTATGTGGTGAGTGCAACCATTTGTCAAACGTTTGGCCATTCTCATTCCATTTTGTTGTCTTCAGCTGTCCCTTGGATTCACTAGCATAATTCTAGAACTGTGTGGGAAATTCTTTGTCATAGTTGCACAAGCACAATTATAGCCACTAACAACTGATTTTCTCATGAGACAGCCTCTGGAAATCACCCCTATTCAAGTGTCTCAGATGCATGTCAGCTACTACTAGGG
>NW_004444052.1:1399255-1401149 GCF_000243295.1 Trichechus manatus latirostris
TTTATTTTATGAATTTTACTTGTTTTATAAATTTTGTTTATTGTCAATTATTCAAATTTATTTGCTATGGTAGAATCAAATTTTAAAAGTGGCATAATTTTATATCCAGGTAAAATTAAATGGCAACAGCTAAGTGGAGTGCAAAAATGAAAACTTGCAGAGGATAAAAAGAAAAGGATTTATGTATCCCAGAGATAATTCCAAGATTGGCTTCCTTTTTGAAATATAATAAATCAGAAGAGACTTCTTCCACTGAATGCTTGAGTTTAATGGATGCAAGTCATTGTACTAGTACCGCTAGTGCTGAGATTACTAATAGCAATATGAATATAACAGAATTTGTTCAAAATTCTGCATCCAGTCCTTGCTGTAGTAAAAAAAATTAATAATGTTGTAGAAAGTGAAACTATTTTAGAATCAGAAATTGTCACATCTGCAGATTCCATAAATAACAGAAATACAGATCCTGCCTTGTAGAATCATTTTTCTTCTAATGATATAAATTATTGGATTGAAAGAGGGCTAAGTGATTGTCAAAATCACAGTGGACCATTTGAAAATTTGTGTCAAAAATTTCTGGATGATAAACTAGGTTCTGTAGCCAGATATATTTCTAGGGTGCAAAGCTAATGGAGAATATTGTAAGAGGGAGTAGCTACTGTATTCTTCATCAGTTGGCTCTGTATATTGTTTGCAAGCTATGCAGTCCTAAATCATTTAATTCTCAGTGCTACGGGTGAATTGAGTGATTGGTGCAACTCAAATATGATTGATAAACATAAAAACAGTTCAATTCACAGAAATTGTATGCTGTCATATTTAAACTGAAGACATGATTTTTTTTTAACTCATGAATTGGAAACTCAAATTAATGAAAAACTTCAGTATTGGAAAATCGTTTTCCAATGCTTTGTTGCTGTCATTAAAACAATCGCTGAATGTGGCTATCTTATCAAGGAAAAAATGAAGTGTTTGAATCCCCACAAAATGGAAATTTGGGGGGTTTACTTGAATTTGTTGCTCAGTTTGATCCAGTTTTAGCAGGTCACATCTCAAAATATGGTAACACAGGAAAAGGCAACCCATCATATATGGCTAAAAGAAGAATTAGTAAGTGATAAAGTTCAATCAACTATTTTCAGTATAGCTCAATATTTCAATTTTTCTTTAGATTCCAGTCCTGATCTTTCGCATATGGATCAGCTAAATATTATTTTCAGGTACGTATCTCCAACAGATGGAAAACCTGTCAAGCAACTTACCGCATTTACTAGCTTAAAAATTCATAACGGTGAAGAAATTGCAGATCAAGTACTTCACTATTTACGTGAAGTTTGAAAAGTTGATTTTTCTAAGTGCAGAGGCCAGTTCTATGACAATGCTGCTAATATGTCAGTGCATTATAAAGGCATGCAACAGGAAATTTTAGAAAGTAATGAATATGCCATTTTCATACCATGTGCTGCACATTCACTTAATCTTGTAGGAAGTAGTACAGTAGATTGTTGAATGGAAGCAGTTGATTTTTTTTTCTACCGTTCAGTTACTCTACACATTTTTTCCTGCCTCTACTCACTGATGAGCAGTTCTTAGAATGTATTTAACCAACAATCAAGTATTAAAATGTCTTTCTGATACACATCGGGAAGCACATGCTGTAGAAACAAGTATGTCTTAGTCATCTAGTGCTGCTCTAACAGAAGCACGACAAGTGGATGGTTTTAACAAAGAGAAGTTTATTTCCTTACAGTAAAGTAGGCTAAAAGTCCAAATTCAAGGTGTCAGCTCCAGGGGAAGGCTTTCTCTCTCTCGGCCTTCTCATCAGTGTTCCCCCAGACTAGGAGCTTCTCAGCGCAGGGACCCCAGTCCAAAGGACGCGCTCTGCTCCCGGTAC
>NW_004444052.1:1404629-1405764 GCF_000243295.1 Trichechus manatus latirostris
ATACGCTTTACTGGTTTTGCTTCTCTAGAGAACCCAGCCTAAGACAAAGTACAATCCTGGAATCATACACTCAGATTCTAGATGCCTTAGAAAATATTGCTGAAGACCAGACACAAAAAGGAGATACCAAAAGAGAAGCTGAAAACATTGCCAACAAAATGTAAACACTAGAGTATGTATTTATGTAGGTTATGGGGAATAATATATTGCATTATTTTCATCGGGTAAGTCAAGCTCTCCAAGATTCAGAAGTAAACTTAAAAACAGGCACAGATCTCTACCAGTCATTAACATGGTATTTACATAATTTAAGAGAAATTTTGAAAACAATAAAGCAAATAGTGCCACGTATTGATTATCAAGCAGTTCACCATCACAGAAGCATAAGAAAGAAACAAGTAAACGGCAGAAGTGCTCCAGAAATATTATTGAGTGCCAGAGATCAATTTCGCACAACCATATACTTGAATCTTGCATGAAAAAAAGGGGAAAATGTATGAAGTTCTTCCAAATAGATTTTCCTTCTTAAACAATGCGGATATGCCTGATGAAGAATGCACAGAAGCATCCAAGAAATTAGTGAAAGCTTATACAAACCTTTACGAAGAAGTGTGACAATCTCATTCTTGCATGAGAACTAAGTTTACAGATTCAGGAAAGATTAATTTTACTCATGTAGGCACGTATGATTCCATAATAGAAGATAAAATACGATGCATATTTCCCAATGTTGAAATTGCTTTATGCATATTCCTAACTTTGATGATCACAAACTACACGACAGAAAGCTCATTTTTGTCCCTATAGAGACTCAAAAACCCTCAGCATACAACAACGATTCAAGAAAGACTTATTCATTACCCTTATTATATATGTATGGAAGCAGATATTGTTCACCAGCTGAATTGCAATGAAATCATTACTGAATTTGTCAGAGCAAAGAGTAGAGATGTTTTTAATTATAACATGTTAGAAATGAAAGCTCTATCTAAAAATAAAATATAGTAATTTGTTGTAATGTTTATTTTCTGGTCATTAAAATTTTTCTTTTATGACATCTCTTCATTTGTTCATTTATAATTATAACATTTATTTCCAAACAATCATCGAAATTGAAGTGTGAGCCATTTAAAGC
>NW_004444052.1:1405965-1423395 GCF_000243295.1 Trichechus manatus latirostris
AAGCTTTATAATCCAGTTCATCTCATTCCTCTAAAATGGCATACACCACTTTTGCATTCAATCACTAACATTATAGTCTAATTTCAAAAGAAGTTACATCATGGCTAGCTAACACACACACGCACACACACACATATATATACATACATATATATATATAAAACTCACATATCCTGTTCCAATACATGAGTAAGCAGAGGGGGGGCACCACAGATGATGTGTTTAGGGGCCTCTCGTGCCTTAATCCAGCCTTGGCTACTAGCATGAGAGAGACGTGAAACGTGTAAAACATAAAATAAGACTAAGGTTCCAAAAACACGGCTCCCTCCACCCTGTGCATGTGTCCCCACTGCTCAGCAATGATGGAAATTATTAAAAATCTATTTTTACTCTTTGGAAGATACCAATTAGCATTTAGTTTGATTTACTTCAATTAGGCAAAATAGTTGTTTAATGAGAAATCTTCACAAATTAGATGGTTCAGGTTATCCTCCCAAAGGAATTAACAAAGCTTGTTGGGGAATACGGATGAGTGTCTCCTATATACTTACAGTGATTTACTAGCTTGAGCTTTTGTGTAAAGTGTCAAGGTTGTAAATTGCTCTCTCTTGTGCTCCCAGCCATACCTACAAATGTTCTGTTGTCATTAGTTTCCCTCGAATTAGCTCTCACTCATGGAGATCTTGTGTATAACAGAATAAAACGTTGTCCAGTCCTGTACCATCTTCATGATCTTTGGTATGTTTGTGTCCATGTTGCAGCTATTGTATCAATCCATCTCATCAACTGTTTCCCTCATTTTTGCTGACCATCTTCTTTACCAAACATGATGTCCTTTTCTAGCAATTGATCTTTCCTGATGACATGTCCAAAGTAAGCAAGTCTTACCATTCTAGGCACTCCTTAACACTTGCTGAATTGTCTTGATTTGCTGTCATATAGTACTCACTGGGAAGTCCCTAAGTGGCGTAAATGGTTTGAGCTGGACTACTAACCTAAGGTTGCCAGTTCAAAGCCACCTCGCAGTACCACAGACAAAAGGCCTGGCGATCTGTTTCCGTAAAGATTACAGCCAAGATAACCCTGTGGAGTAGTTCTACTCTGTAACACATGAGGTCATCATGAGTGAGAATCAACTCGACAGCAACTAGCAGTACTCTCCAAGCATCTACCCTGAACTGTGCCTGGGTTACAGCAACCAATAAGACCTGCCCTCTCTTCTGGTCCTCAGCATCTGTGCTGTCTGATCTTGAGTAAATAGCCCTTCTAGGTCTTAGTATCCTCAAGAAAAATTGGAGCAGTCAGGGCTGGCTTCAAGGACATGCAAGCTGTGCAGTCACACACACTTAGAAGGGCACCATGCTTGGTTCAACGCTCTGCTGTCACCATCTCGAAATTCTTGATAATTTTTTAACAAGGGGCCCCACATTTTCATTTTTCTCTGGGCCCCACAAATTGCAAATTGCCACACCTGTCCTAGTGACAGTAAAATATAAACTGCAGATTTTTATGAGGATTAAATAAGAGAAGGTATTTAAAGTACCTAACACAAAGTTTTCACATAAAACAGGGACTCAAAGATGCTATAACTATAGTGATTAGGTAGTTAAACTCAAAACAAGTGTACTCTCTCAATGTCTGTCACCCATCTAACCTAAGGACCATTAGTTAAATTCTGTTTAACACTCTTTAATGAATTTAATGAGTACATCTCTGACCTCAGCTTTTAATCTTAATCTCCAAGTAGTCAACGTGGCCTGTTTTATTTCCTCCCTATCACTTCTATCAAAAGTTTATCCGGGTCACAGCTCCTGTTGACTTGACAGCTGTATGCACCCATGAAGTCTTTTGCCCATACTGACAGAGCTGACCTAATATTCAATCTCTTCTTTCAATCCAATGGTACTTCTTACCTAAATTGACCAATTAATTCCATCAAAATGCTGGATAGTAATGGGTTAAAAGTTAAGGCATCGTTTTGTTTGTTTTTTTTTTTATCTTCACAAACTGATAACATTTTGTATATGTCCACAATTTTGAAATCTGCAAAGGTCTAAAAATTGGAGGTAAATTTGCAGCAAATACTTGCGGTGGCAAAAACAGACCTGAAGACTTCGTTTATAATGATGTTGTAGGTATACATAACATACCCCATTTGAGGAGTCCCTGGGTGGTGAAAATGGTTAACAGTTAATGCACTTGGCTGCTAACCAAAAGGCTGGAGGTTCAAGTCCACCCAAACACTTCTTGGAAGAAAGACCTGGAGATCTACTTCCAAAAAATCAGCCACTGAAAACCCTATGAAGCACAGTCTACTCTAACACACATGGGGTCGCCATGAGTCAGTATGGACTTGACAGCAGCTGGTTTTAACAGGAGAGAAGGGAGAGCAGGTGAGCACAGACGCTGTTTACAGGTGGGGACATGTGGTTGTGAGGGTCTGTGGGCATTTCTTAGAGAAACAGCAGGCACGAGTGTCAGCCGAGACTAAGGCTTGGGAAGAAGGTTGAAACAGTCCTCTAGGAGAGTGGGGTGAATAAACAAGGAGACTACCATAGGATGGCCAGACAGCACTGAGAGCCTTCAATACCATTGGTTCTTGATCATATATTACCTCTTGAAATGGTTGACAGTCAACTAATTTTTTTTGGTACAGTGACTATGTATCAAAATGCTTCTAGAAATAAACCATACATACTGGATAGTAATGGGTTAAAAGTGAGGGCACCTTTTTTTTTTTTTTTAAAGCTCCACAAACGGACAACCTTTGGTATATGTCCACAATTCCAAAGAAGAATTGCTGCCTTTGAATTATGGTATTGACGAAGAATATTGAATATACCATAGACTACCATAAGAAAGAATAAGTCTGTCTTGGAAGAAATACAGCCAGAGTGTTCCTTGGAAGCAAGGATAGCAAGACTTCGTCTCACATGTCATCAGGAAGGACCAGTCCTTGGAGAAGGACATCATGCTTGGTAAAGCAGAGTGTCAGTAACAAAGAGAAAGACCCTCAACGGGATGGATTGACACAGTGGCTGCAACAATGAGCTCAAGCCTAACGATTGTAAGGATGGCACAGGACCAGGCAGTGTTTCGTTCTGTTGTACATAGGATCACTATGAGTTGGAACTGACTTGACGGCACTTAACAACAACAACAACACTGAGGGCCACTGATCATAAATTTCAAGGGAGACATATGTGATCTGGCATCTTGCTTCAGCTGCCTCCAACCGTATGGGGTCAGGCACAGAGCAGGCAGCAAGTTTAACTAGGAATGTGGATTAGCCAACCAAGTGCAACCAAGTAAGAGAGGAGAAGGGACTGAGGTGTTTACAACTGACCAAGCATGGAATTCTAGCTGGATAAGGAGGAAGTAGGGCCTGAGAGGGATGAGGTAATTACTGGTCATGGGATCAGTGGGTTGGGGTTGCTGTGGGCTTGTAGGATTGTTGAGGTGGGGGTTAGAGGGAGTTTGAAAGTCAATTCTAAGCACTTTCAAATTAGCATTGCACAAGATAAGTACTGAAATACTCATATTTCTATTTTTCTCCAGAATTTCAATTACAAGATGGAGAATCCAAAGCATAATGGACTGAGCAGACAAGGATCAACTTCGGTGAAGGTAAGGACAACACACAATACAGGGGAAGTCAGCACAACTGGACCAAAGCAAAAGCTAAGAAATTTCTTGGACACATCCAAACACTCTAAGGGACAGAGTAGCTGGGGCTGGGGCCTGGGGACCATAGTTAAGGGGGACATCCAGGCCAATTGGCATAATAAAGTTTATTAAGAAATTGTTCTACATCACACCTTGGTGAATGGAGTCTGGGGTCTTAAACGCTTGTGAGCAGCCATCTAAGATACATCAATTGGTCCCATCCTACTTGGAGCAAAGGAGAATGAAGAAAACCAAAGACGCAAGGTAAATATTAGCCCAAAGGACTAAAGGACTACATGAACCAGAAACTCCACCAGCCTGAGACCGGAAGCACTAGATGGTGCCCGGCTACCACCAATGATGCCCTGACAGGGAACACAACAGAGAGTCACGGACAGAGCAGGAGAAAAATGTAGAACAGAACTCAAATTCACGTATAAAGACCAGACTTAATGGTTTGACAGAGACTGGAGGAACCCTCGAAACTGTGGCCCTCAGATGCACTGTTAACCAGAAATGAAACCATTCCCGAAGCCCACTCTTCAAACAAGATTAGGCAGGACTATGAAACATAAAACAACTCGAGAGGAATGTGCTTCTTAGTTCAATAAGATACACGAGACCAAATGGGCAGCTTCTGTCCAAAAGCAGGATGAGAAGGCAGGAAGGGACAGGAACTCGTTGAAAGGACACAGGGAACCCGGGGGGGGGGGTGGTCACATTGTGAGGATTGCAACTTATGTCACAAAACAATATGTGTATAAACTTTTGTATGAGAAATTAACTTGAGCTGTAAACTTTCATCTAAAGCGCAATTTAAAAAAATAATAAAGTTAAAAATAAAAGCATAATGAACTGAGCCACTCTTCCCTCCTGGGAGTCAGGCAGGGAGTGGGCTCCCAAAGTGGGGGCAGATGGAGAGGGGAAGGCTGCACTGTAGGAATGGGAACAGGGCAGTTCTGGAGAGAGAAGGGCCTCAGAGATCCACCCACCCTCTACCCAGCACGGTGGAGGCCTAGGGGCATTCCTGCAGCCTCTTGAGGTGCCAGACTGATGTTGCTGATGTTATGAATTGCTTTCAAACTGGCCCCAACTCATGGCAACCCACGCACAATGAAACAAAATGTTGCCCAGTCCTGTGATATCCCCATGATCATTTGCAGATTGGACTGCTGTGATCCATAGGATTTTCAATGACTGGTTTTCAGAAGTAGATCGCCAGGTCTTTCTTCCTAGTCTGTCTTAGTCGGGAAGCTCTGCTGAAACCTGTTCAGCATCATAGCAACATGCAAGCCTCCACTGACAGGCAGGTGGTTGCTGCACATGAGAGGCCAGGTGGTAACTGAGAATTCAGTCAAGGTCATCTGGACTGGAGTGAGGAGACACACAAGGTCAGGGCTGAGAGCTCAAAGCTGGGAGCCAGAAGGAGGCTCTGGCTGGGGCCCAGGCAGCAGGAGGAGGGTGCTGAGCTCCCCAGGAGCAGTAAGAGGAGGCCCCACCCAAACACCAAGCAGAAAGACAGGGGTCTTCTCCAAGGCCAGCTCAGAGAAGAAGCTGCCCACTGCCATGGAACTATGCTCCACAAGCTTCTCCCTGACCAGGGATTCCTGGAGAAGAGAAGGGTAGGGGGAGAAATCATGTGGTGGAGAAAGGCCAGACAGGAACTTTGAACTTCGAGAGGTGACTGAGAAATAACTCGCAAGAGGCTTTTCTTTTCAACCAGAAAATACAGAAATACCTTAAGTGGCGAGATTGCTTTTCTGAGGGGAAGCAGGAAGCAAGATTGCTGTGGGAGATTGTTTCCACTGAAGCTCATAACAAATTCCAGGAATCTGGTTACCTTTCTGCATATCTGAGCAGCGACTAGAAATTTTGACCCCTCTACATGTAAATGAGATGATTTTACGTAAAACAGCTCTTTATGTTGAAAGGTGTTACAGATTGAATTGTGTTCCCAAAAAAGATGTGTTGAAGTCCTAACTCCTGTACTTGTGAATGGGACCGTATTTGGAAGAAATGGGGTCTTGCTTTGAAGATATTATCAGTTAAGTCATACCAGAGTTGAACGGGTGCTACTCCTAATTCCTTCTGAGTAATGTCTTTTAAAGGTGGGAACAGACACGGAGAAGGACACGCAGAAGGAGGACAGATGCCATGTGACAATGGACGCAGATGTACCTACAAGCATCAAAGGAACGTCAAGGATTGCCAGAAACTAGGAGAGAGGAATTTCGAAGAATGGGAATTCCAGAACACTTCATTGTGCTCTTGAGGAACCTCTACATAGATCAAGAGGTAGTTGTTCGGACAGAACAAGGGGATACTGCATGGTTTAAAGTCAGGAAAGGTGTGCATCAGGGTTATATCCTTTCACCATACCTATTCAATCTGTATAGTCAGCAAATAATCCAAGAGGCTGGACTATATGAAGAAGAACGGGGCATCAGGATTGGAGGAAGACTCATTAACAGCCTGTGATATGCAGATGACACAACTTTGCTTGCTGAAAGTGAAGAGGATTTGACGCACTTACTGATGAAGATCAAAGACCACAGCCTTCAGTATGGATTACACCTCAACATAAAGAAAACAAAAATCCTCACAACTGGACTGATAAGCAACATCATGATAAATGGAGAAAAGATTGAAGTTGTCAAGGATTTCATTTTTCTTGGATCCACAATCAGAACTCATGGAAGCAGCAGTCAAGAAATCAAAAGACTCATTGCACTGGGCAAATCTGCTGCAACCTCTTTAAAGTGTTGAAAAGCAAAGATGTCACCCTGAAGACTAAGGTACACCTCACCCAAGCCATGGTATTTTCAATCGCATCATATGCATCTGAAAGTTGGACGATGAATAAGGAAGACCGAAGAAGAACTGACACCTTTGAATTGTGGTGTTGGCGAAGAATACTGAATATTCCATGGACGGCCAAAAGAATGAACAAATCTGCCCTGGAAGAAGTACAACCAGAATGCTCCTTAGAAGCAAGGATGGCGAGACTACATCTCACACGGTTTGGACATGTTGTCAGGAGGGATCAGTCCCTGGAGAAGGACATCATGCTTGGTAAAGTACAGGGTCAGCGAAAAAGAGGAAGACCCTCAACAAGATGAACTGCCACAGTGGCTGCAACAGTGTGCTAAAGCACAACAACAATTGTGAGCATGGTGCAAGACTGGGCAATGCTTCGTTCTGTGGTACATAGGGTCTCTATGAGTCGGAACTGACCTGACAGCACCTAACAACACAACAACAGGAGAGAGGCATGGAACAGTTCCCTTCTCAAAGTTCTCTGAAAGAATTGACAGGGCCACCCTGATCTGAACTTCTAGCCTCTGGAAATATGAGAAAATAAATTTCTGTTCTTTAAAAACACCCACTTTGTGGTATTTTGCTATGGCAATCCTAGGAAACTTAGACAACAGCATATTATAGAATCCTCTAAAAAAAAAATCTCAAGATGGGAAGAGGCTTTAGCAGTTGTCTAATCTGGTGGTTCTCAACCAGAGGCAATTTTGTCCCCAAGGGGACATGTGGCAACAGGTGGTTGCCACAACTGGGAAGATGCTACTGGCATCTCGTGAGTCAAAAAAAAATAGTGGGTCAGTTCCAACTCATGACAACCCCAAGCGTGTCAGGGTAGAACTGTGCTCCATAGGGTTTTCAATGGCTGATTTTTTAAAGTAGATCACCAGGCCTTTCTTCTGAGGTGCCCCTGGGTGGACTTGAACCTCCAGTCTTTCAATTAGCAGCCGAGTACATTTACCATTTGCACCACCCAGGGACTCCATCTATTGAGCAGAGGTCAGGAATGCTGCTAAACATCCTACAATGCACAGGACAGCCCCCAAAACTATTTTCTGACCCAAAATGTCAATAGTGCCATGGTTGAGAAATGCTGGTGTAATCCAAAATTTTATCCAGGGCATGAGTTTCCTCAGAGAAACTCCCTCTTGGATCAACCAGCATTGGCTTCAGACATTCCAGGGTCACTTACTCAGTGACTAAGTGATGGGGGCAGGATTTGTTCCCAGCTCTGCAGACCCCAGAGTCTGTGTTTTTCCAACCTCTCAGCTACATGGCGAGCTCAGTCAAAACAGGTACATTCTACTGATGGCTTTCTGCGTGCCCAGATGGTGTGACCTAAGGAGTGCTCCCAAAAGATCCCTTTCCCAAAAATCTCTATCCCATAAACCTGCAACAGTACCTGTGACTACATCATTAAGAATCCACCTCTTTGGGCTAGAGCCCTCCAGGAGTCTTGTGAAAATGCAGAAACCCCACATGGGTTTAAAGAAATGACTCTACACTGTATTCTAAAAATGATCCTGACTTTGTGATCTTTGATAGAAGTCCCTGGGTGGCACAAATGGTTTGCACTTGTGTACTAACCAAAAGTTTGACGATTCAAACCCCCTCAGTGGTGCTGTGGCAGAAAGACCTGGCAATCTGCTTCCAGAAGGATTATAGCCAATAGGTTTAGGGTCATGATTTCATGGAATATCACAGTTAATTTGGAAACCCTGATGGCATAGTGCTTAAGAGCTACGACTGCTAACCAAAAGGTCGGCAGTTCAAGTCCACCAGGTGCTCCTTGGAAACTCTATGGGTCGGTTCTATTCTGTCACATAAGGTCTCTATGAGTCAGAATCGACTTGATGGCAGCAGGCTTGGGCTTGCACACAGTTAATTGGCCTAATAACATGTTTAGTGCTTCTATTCTACCTCCTAGTTTGTTTTATACCTCCTGGGGTCTTAAAAGCTTGCAAGCAGTCATCCAAAGCACAACAATTGGTCTCTATTCACCTGGAGCAACAGAAGAAGGAGAGTCAGGAATAGGAGGAAGAAATGGAATGGGTGACTAATTGCCTCCATGAACAACTGCCTCCTTTGCCATGAGATCAGAAGAACTGGATGGTGCCCAGCTACCATTGCTGAACATTTTGATCAAAGATCCTATAGCAGAATCCTGATCAAAAAGGGGAAAATGCAAAATAGAATTTCATATTCTCATGGATTCCAGACTTTCTGGAGCCACGGAGGCTGGATGATTCCCCTGAAACTATTGCCCTGAGATAATCTTCAAACCTTACATCAAAAATATCCCCTGAATTCTTCTTAAAACCAAACAATAGTTTAGCTTAACTAGTAAAAAATGTCTGCCTTGAGCATTATGCTCTTTAAAGAACTATCTCTATGGGATCAAATTGACAACAGCGACTCAAAAGATTAGATAGGAACCTTAGGGGGCAGTGAATTTATATTAATGGAGGAGGAACAACTCAGAAAAGGAGGGAAGAAAGGTTGTACAGCTTGAAGAATGTAATCATTGTCACTGAATTGCACTTGTAGAAACTGTTGAATCAGTATATGTTTTGCCATGTATATTCTCAACAACAACAACAAAATAAATAAATAAAATTTTTAAAAAAGATTACAGCCAAGAAAACCCTGTGGGGTTCAGTTCTACTCTGCAACACACGGGGTGCTGTGAGTCAGAATCCACTCAATGGCAACAGGCTTGGTTTTTGTTTTATGTGACCTTGAGTGAGGTGCTTGACCTCTTTTTGCCTCAATTTTCTCATCTGTAAAATGGGGATAATAATTGTATCTACTTCATGGGTTGTGGTGAACATTAAATGAGTGACTATGTAAAGCACTTAGAACAGTTCCTAACACGTAGTAGGTACAGTTGTGGTTGTTAACTGTGTTTTCAAGTATTCATAGGGGAGATCTGCATGGGCCCTTTAAAAAGCCTGGCAGAAATCCAGATTTTAAAAAAAAATGAACAACAAAAGTGCAGCTTCTGCAATTTCTTTTCAAGTAAGACAAACTATTCAAAACCGAACAAGCATTAATAAGAAGCGGAAGAGTTGGGAGCAGTGTGTGACTATTAACTTGGTTGCCAAGGAAACCCTCCAGGTAGGAAAAAAGGATTGTCGTGTAGATTGATGCAGACTCAGGAAGTCGGCCCATAGACCTCCTGTCCTTCTTCTCCCTTAGACACAAGAGGGAACACCAGCAAAGAGACTAATGGGATGTTTTAGTCATAAACCCTGAGATTTAGAAAAAGCCTCATGTCTTAGTTATCTAGTGCTGCTTTAACAGAAATACCACAAGTGGATGGCTTTAACAAAAAGAAATTTATTCTCTCATAGACCAGGAAGCTAGAAGTCCGAATTCAGAGTGCCAGCTCTAGGGGAAGGCTTTCTCTCTCTGTTAGCTCTGGAGAAATGTTCTTGTCATCAATGTCCCCCTGGACTAGTAGCTTCTCAGCGCAGGAACCCTGGGTCCAAAGGACACGCTCTGCTCCCAGTGATGTTTCTTCGTGGTGTGAGGTCCCCATGTCTCTCTGCTCACATCTCTCTTTTATATCTCGAATGAGATTGACTTAAGACACTACCTAATCATGTAGATTGAGTCCTGCCTCATTAACATAACTGCCACTAATCCCACCTCATTAACGTCATAAAGATAGGATTTATAACATATAGGAAAATCACATCAGATGACAAAATGGTGGACAATCACACAATACTGGAAATCATGGCCTAGCCAAGTTGACAGATATTTTGGGGGGACACAATTCAATCCTTGACACCTCATGTATCAGCAGAAAGTCTGCTTCTTTCGGATAACCCATCGCTATTACCATGGAGTCAATTCCGACTCATAGTGACCCTACAGGATGGAGCAGAACTGCCCCATAGGGTTTCCAAGGCTGTAGTCTTTATGAAAGGAGCCTTGGTGGCTTGGTGGTTCAAGTGCTAGGCTACTAACTGGAAGGCCGATGGTTTGAACCCACCAGTCGCTCTTCGGGAGAAAGCTGTGGCAGTATGCTTCCATAAAGATTACTGCCTTGGAAACCCTATGGGGCAGTTCTACTCTGTCCCATAGGGTTGCAATGAGTCGGAATCGACTCGATGGCAATGGGTTTGATTTGATTTTTTTAATCTTTATGGAAGCAGACTGCCACAGCTTTCTCCCTCCAAGCGGCTAGTAGTACCAAGCCACCGACATTTGCCTAGCTCTTGTGGCACCAGGGCTCCCTTTCTCTCAGCTGTTGTTGTTGTTGTTAGGTGCCATCCAGATGGTTCCAACTCACAGTGACCCCACGCACCACAGAACAAAACACTGCCCAGTCCTGCGCCATCCTCACAATCGTTGCTATGCATGAGCCCATTGTTGCAGCCACTGTGCCAGTCCATCTCGTTGAGGGTCTTCCTCTTTTTCGCCGACCCTCTACTCTACCAAGCATGATGTCTTTCTCCAGGGACTGGTCCCTCCTGACAACGTGTCCAAAGTATGTGAGACATAGTCTCACCATCCTTGCTTCTAAGGAGCATTCTGGTTGTACTTCGTCCAAGACAGATTTGCTCATTCTTTTGGCAGTCCATGGCAGCAGGTTTGGTTTGGTTCTCTCGGATAACGTTCCACAAATCCAATAAGGACAGCTAGGAAAGGAAGTTAGACTTCGCCCTGTTAAGTAGCAAACACATACTCAGGCCCAGAGGAGGCTGAAAGGGGCACAGCTGGTGGAGATTGCCATTTGGACACCAAGCATAAGTGAGGGCAAGCTGAGTATTTCCTAAGAACAAGAAGGAAAAAAAGCATAAGGAGGCTGGGAGTTGTAATTGGGTTTTGTTTTGTTTTAATTTTTTTGTTGTCGTTTTGTTTGTTTTTTACTTTGGGACAAAATCAAAACATGGAGAAAGTGTTCCAAAGATTCTGGGCTGCTTCCAAGGGAGCCCATCCATCATAGCGGATGGCGGGGCTGTTCACTGAGAAGGAAGACAGGAGGAGTAAGATGAAGCGGGAAAGTCATGGGTTCTGCTTTGGACCTGTTGAATATGAGGTCCCTGTGATATCGAGGCAGTCCTGAGTGACACAGTTTGCACTCGCTGCTAACTGAAAGGTTGGTGGTTCAAACCCACCCACTGGTGCCACGGGAGAAAGGCCTGGCTATCTGCTTCTGCAAAGATTGAGTCGTTCCACTCGGTAACACATGGGGTCTCCACGAAATGCAATTGACTCAATGGCACTGGGTTTAATTTTTGGTGATATCCAGGAAGCAGCTGGAGGAAACGTATTTAATGCTCACAGAAAACTATGAAATCTATGGTACAATCCACTTGCCCTAACATCACCCAACAATAAAGTGGAAAAACAGGGCATGAACCCAGGACATTTGGGCTGCAATGACTGTGGTTTTTTTTCTACCCCACAAACACTGACTTCCAACTTTATCATCATCATTTTAACCTTTGCTTTTCCTTGGTTAAAGAGCCCTGGTGGTGCAGTGATTAAGTGCTCAGCTGCTAACTGAAAGGTTGGCAGTTAAACCCACCAGCCACTCCGCAGGAGAAAGGTGTGGCAATCAAAGATGTGGCAATCTGCTTCAGTGAAGACTACAGCCTTGGAAGCCCTATGGGGGCAGTTCTACTCTGTCCTGTAGGGTCACTATGAGTCGCAATCAACTCAACAGCAGCGAATTTGGGTTTAGTTTAGATCCGTGGTTAATGGGGCCCCTGGGTGGTGTAAATGGTTAACACACTCAGCCACTAACCAAAAGGCTGGCAGTTTGAGTCCACCCAGAAGCTCCTCAGAAGAAAAGCCGGGATACCTACTCCAAAAGATTACAGCTATTGTCAAGTTTGGATTGTCTGGATTTAATATACAAATTTGCCTGCTAGGCTCTTCATCCATTCTTAAATGATTGTAAGCATCAAAAACCACTGCATTTGTGTCTTTTGAAGGCAAAGATCATTGAATTTTAAAGGAAGATGATGTGTTTTGAAGGTACTCATGGACTAGGAACGTTGTGTGGCCTGAAGGGAGACCTAGTCACTTAGCTTGCGGTTGTTCTGTTACAGCATCATATGTGTTCTTCATTTTAGCGGGTAGTAACTGCTGTAGTGGCCATCAATGGTTTGCCTTCTTGTATTGCTTTTATCTGTGCAAAGTCCATAGTCCTTCAAACCTAACAAAAATGTGTATATTATGAAGATTGTTTCCTGGTATGCCATTTGAAAGAAAAATTATTCCGATAGTATCCAGTGTATTTATTTGTCTGAGAACCATATTTAGCTGTTTCTGCCTGTAAGAAGAGATGGTCTCATCTTGTAGCTTATTTACCCACCTTCATTCTACTGTCTTCTTTGCCTTAAAGGGACACTTCTGGCCATCATTTTTGGGCTGTAATTTAGGGCTGTTAAGAAATAACCTTTGAAATGTAGTATTAGTTAAAGTTCTTTTTGAAATTAGAGTAATCCTGTAGGCGGTTGGGGGGTAGAATTGGGGCAGGAGAATGAAACTGTCCAGGTGGTATGAGAACTAGGAGGGAAGATGATTTGTTTTATTGTTTAAACCAATGTTCATGTTTATTGTTTAAATTGACTAGAAAGTTCAGTTTGTGCAGGAAGTGTTCTGAAATAAATAAAAGATATGCTCACTCTCGAACGACCTTTGCTGACAGTACCCCTTTATTTTTACATAAAGTCTAATATTTGAAAAGTAATCATTGTTATAAAGTAAAATACTTTCTTCCTATTCTAATATTATATCACATATTTCAGGCTTCTATTTGAAAATAAGTATGAGAGTTGATATGAGAAAATCCTATAGATAAACTGTTTTTGCTTGACTGACTTATATAATCACTGTGTTTCATATTAACTGCTTTTGGAATAATAGGAAGTTTTGTGAAATGCTGACTTGTGTATATCTTAGAATACAAATTTAATCACGTGTGTACACATGCATAAAAAAAAGATTACAGCTATTGAAAACCCTATGAAGTACAGTTCTGCTCTGACACATATGGGGTCAGCATGAGTCGGAATGGACTCGATGGTAACTAGTTTTCAATCTTCGGTTAATACCATTAATACTTTTCATTCTTATTTTTATTATTCCCTAGTCTGACAAAATACACGGGAATCTCACCATTTCTCCCAACCAGATACCAAATCACCCACAGTGCCCTGAAAGGCTCACTCGGATCACAGGTTTTAAGCCCCATCATTACTGCTTACTTGGACTGGGGCAGTGTGGCCAATGAGAAGATACTTTCTGAACTGTGGTTTTGAAAGAAAACTGAAGTGGGAAAGGTTTATTTTGGCATCTCCCCACCTCCCCACCCCACCTGCCTCATTCTCTGGAAGATTGCCTCACGCTCACCCAGGCGAGAGCCTATCAAATTCCAGAAGGCTTTTCTGAAGAAATGACATGTTGATTCTACAGTCTGGATAAAAATGCAAAAGACTTATAAAAATTGAAACTGTTTTGAAAAAGAAGAACAAAGTTGGAGGACTTAAATTACCTGGATTTCAAGACTTAAACTCTGTTGTTGTTGTTAGGTGCCATCAAGTCGATTCCAACTCACAGTGACCCCATGCACAATGGAGTGAAACCCTGCCGGGTCCTGCACCATCCTCACAATCTTTGTTATGCTTGAGCGCATTGTTGCAGCCCCTGTGTCAGTCCATCCCGTTGAGAGCCTTTCTCTTTTATGTTGACCCTCTACTTTACCAAGCATGATGTCCTTCTCCAGGGACTGCTCCCTCCTGAAAACATGTCCAAAGTACGTGAGACGAAGTCTCACCATCCTTGCCCCTAAGGAGCATTCTGGCTGTACTTCTTCCAAGACAAACTTACTATAAAGATACAGGACAGATACTATAAAGATACAGTAATCAAGACTGTGGTATTGGGAAAGAATAGCCTTAAGATAAATGAAAAAGAAAAAGAGAGGCCAGGAACAGACCCACCCATATGTGATCAGTATTCAACAGAGGTGTCAAGGCAATAAAATGGAGGAAAGGATAGTCTTTACCATAAATGCATCTTGGATATCCATAAAGGAAAAAAAAATGAACCTCCACTCTTACTTCACACCATACATAAAAACTAACTCAAAATGTGTCATAAACATAAAAGCTAAAACTAGGAAACATCCAGGAGAAAATGTGACCATAGGGCAGGCAAAAATTTCTTAAGATACAAAAAAGCATAAACCATAAGAGAAAATATTGATAAAACGGACTTTATCAAAATGTATATATTTTGTTGTTGTGTGCCATTGAGTCAATTCCGATTCATAGCAACCATGTAGGGCAGAATAGAGCATCCCCGTAGGGTTTCCTAGGCTGTAATCTTTATGGGAGCAGATCGCCAGGTCTTTTCTCCCAAAGAGTGACTGGTGGGTTCCAACCACTGACCTTTCGGTTAGCGACTGAGTGCTTAAACCATTGCACCACCAAGGAGACGTATATACCTATATATATAAATACATGACAATGAACTTGTATTAAAAACATTTTTAAATTTTTTCCAACTCAGTCATAAGAAGAAAACTTCTCAATGTTTTTAAATAGGCAAAAAGACTTCATCTCCACTCAAGAGGATATACAAATTGCCAGTAAGCACATGAAAAAATTCTTAACATCACTAGTCATCAGAAAAATGCAAATTAAGAACACAATGAGATAGCACCGCACACCCTCCAGAATGGGCTAAAATTAAAAAGGCTGGCAATACCATTTTAGCAAGGATATGGAGCAACTGGAGGTGTAAAACGGTGCCTTGCAAAACAGTTTGGCAGCTTCTTAAAAAATTAAACATACACTTAACATATGACACAGAAATTCTGCTTCTAGATATTCACCCTAGAGAAATGAAAACATAAGTACTCTGAAGATTTGTACACGAACGCTCACAGCAGCTTTATTTAGAGAAACTGCGGCACATCGGTACACTGGGATACTCCTCAGCCACGTAGTGGATGACACAGCAACAAACTCAACAACCTGAATGAACCTTGAAAATACGGCGCTGAGCAAAACAAGCCAGACACAGGAGAGTACTTATTACAAGACTACATTTCTGAGATTCTAGAACACACTAAACCAGAAAGTCCTCAGAAAGTTCACAGCGTCTTTCATGTCTCCGTGATTTTTTCATGGCGTTCCTAGGCCAAAAAAATACCTAACAGTTTTGTTTATTGAATAGTTAGGTCCAAACACTTAATAGTAGTGGTTTCCATGGTGTCCGACAGATGTCTTCATGTTTCTCTCTTCCAAAGTGTAAAATATCCAACGGCACCCAGAGAGCTGGCTGTGGTGTCCCAGGGTACCCCCGTGCATTTCGGGAACCACAAGGCTAAACTAATCTACAGTGACTGAAAGTAGAGCTATGGTTGCCTGGGGCGGGGTGAGGGAAGATTGAGACAACAAGCACAAGGGAACTTTCTGGAATGATGAACATTCTCTAAATTTTTATTGTGATCCCAATGATTAGATGAGTGTATACATACGTCAAAACTCATCAAATTGTAATCTTCAAATGGATGCGATTTCTTGTATGCAATTATACCGCGACAAAATTTATTTTAAAATAAAGACCAAAAATATTTATTTTGGGTATGAAAATACACCTCATGTGCATACACACATGCACACCCGCGCGCACGCGCACACATACACACTCACTCCTCTTTCAGCCTGTTCGTGGAATTACAGACCTGCATTTAGTAAGTTTGTGATTGGCCCTATTAACTGACTCTTAGACTCAGTTTTTCCCTCCTTCCTTCCCCAGCCTCTACGCTACTCTTGTCAATTGAAGACACTTTCGTCACTTCTTTCCCCACATCTCTCAACATCCATATACTAAGAAATGCGGTGGTTAGGAGCTTGGCTGCTAACCAAAAGGTCAGCAGTTCAAATCCACCAGCCACTCCTTGGAAACCCTGTGGGGCAGTTCTGCTCTGTCCTATAGGGTCACTAGGAGTCAAAATCAACTCGATGGTAACAGGTTTGTTTTTTGTTTTGTTTGTTTGTTGTTTTTATTTTGGTTTTGGTTTCGTTTTTTTTTGGTTTGGCGAATACAGATTGAACAGCATGGAGGAGACCATAAGGACTTAAAAAGCATTAGTAGACAAGAACCACCATTGTAAATGAAGAGTATGGTGTCAAGATGCCCATATCAGATGCTTGCTAAATATCCATTGACTTGAATCTATTAAATTTGTTGATACTAAAAGTTTTGGTGGGATTTTGCAGCATTAGATAATAATTTGAACACGCCTCCTATATTGAAAACACCTGCCATTTATTGAGCATCTGCTTTCCGGGAGATGCTGTAATTGATGTTGTTCAGCTTTACTTCATGAAATCCCTCCAACTCTGTGAGATAGATGTTATTAGCCCCACTGTACAGATCAGAAAACTAAGCCTTATAAAGGTTACCTAAATTGAACTGGGATGTAGATTCAGATCCATTTACTCCAGCAATCCACAGTGTTTACTGCTCCACCATGATGCGTTTCTTACTAGCCACATGCCACTGATCTTATTACCATATGAGAGTAGAACCATGTTATAGGACTCTAACCTTATCATGGAGCCCTGGTGGCACAGTGGTGAAGAGCTTGGCTGCTAACCAAAAGGTCAGCAGTTGGAATCCACCAGCTGCTCCCTGGAAACCTTATGGGGCAGTTCTACTCTGTCCTGTAGTGTCATTGTGAGTCGGAATCGGCTCCACAGCAGCAAATTCGTTTTGTTTTGTTTTTTTTAACCTCATCATATGCCAGACTAGAGTGTCATGTCCCTCTATTTCCTCCTGTTGTATCACAGGTGATAGAGTCCTGTTTAGATGTCCCTTTTACCTCACTGTTACAAAGTATACTCCTTTCCTGAAAGATTTTCAGGGAAGAAAAATCTACAACCGTATACTCTTCAGATGGACAAATACTAGACACCC
>NW_004444052.1:1424062-1425569 GCF_000243295.1 Trichechus manatus latirostris
ATGAAGTTGAGACTGGAATCCCACCATCCATGTTGCCTCTCACTCACCAGCTACTAGCCCATGACTGAAATTATCTTACCATTTAAGTTTAATGAATACCGGCTGAGTATTCAAAATGTCATCTTTTATTGTAAACAAAGATGAAAACTTCATCAAAATTAAAGAGCTAGTTCAAGAAAATAAATGTCTGTTAAATATGACAATGCATAATGTAGATTGCTTGCTTTCATATTATTTTATAACAAAAAATTAACTATAGCTGAAGATACTTGGTTTAATATAATACATGACATAGCATCATCTCTAGATATGCTCAAGACAAACTGTAGCTTTTGTGTGCACCCACACGTCTGTGTGTGTGTGTGTGGTTTTTTTGGTTTGGGTTTTTTACAATATCTGTGAGAAAAAAACTGTCAGGGAAGATTCTTTCTCACAGTTATTCTTCTTAAACTCTAGGTAAACAGACTATGAGAAACATTTCTTTCTACAGTACCAATAGTCATCAAAATGTATGTTTGGTTTTCTTCTTTTCCTCAAGGTTTGTGCTTTACCTTTTAACAAATGTTTGCAACAAATTTTTATCTGACGGAGCTCTTTTCATCTGTGGAACATTTCTACAACCAATAGTTTAGTCTTATCTTGTGATATAGAGACAGAAGGGGCTCAGACATCTGCTAATTTATCGTCCTTCCTTGCAACAGGCAAGTCTTTGCCTGAGACAAACTGAATTCCTGATGCTTTTAAAGCCCCCACAAAGCACCAGCACTGCAAGTCTCAGAAATGCCTTCCAGAGTTTAACAACCCTCAGCTCCAGGGAGCTCTTCCTGGGTCTGACACGAATCTCACAATTTGCAGTTTAAGCTTGTTTTCTTTTTTGTGAACTTCCACAGTTTATGAGAACCTCATTTATCCTGGATTAAATCACAGCCACTTCGCCCAGGTGTTCCCGAGTACCTCCTCACTGCCTTCCCCCGGGTGTCGTCCACCTCTCCTAGCCCTCCGAGCTCTTGCGCTACCACTAACCACCCAGGACTGCCGGATAACTCCCACGACCACGGACAGATTGTCCAATAGACAAGGTAAGCACGGTTATTACCCTGCTTACCAGATCATCTGTAGTTAACAATTTCACATGTTTTCACCACATCAAAGATTCTGCTTCTAGATAATGGCTGACATCTCTCTCCCAACCCCAGAGCACCTACCTACAGAATCAAAGTTTCTTTCAAATGTACAAATCCCTGACAGGGACGGATGACCAAGTAAACAAGGTAACCGCAATGAGGTGAAACCATATGGAATTACTCTCTACAGATTGGTAAGCACAAGTAAGCCCGTGCTTACCTTGCTTGCCCGTATGTAGGGAAACCCATGTGAAATTGTGCACTACAGACTAATAAGTAAGCACAAGTAAGCCCATGTTTACCTTGTTTACTGGGTGAATGTGGTGAAACCCATGTGAAATTGTGCACTACAGATTAATAAGTAAGCCTGTCCATGACAGTCC
>NW_004444052.1:1433200-1436488 GCF_000243295.1 Trichechus manatus latirostris
ACACAGTGAATGGCAGAGCTGAAGTGGTTCTTGGTATTGTCTGGCTTCAAAGATTGGGCTCACAGCTCTACATTATACTGTCTTATTTAGAGCCAGGGTTACACTACAGCAGCTACACTTTTTGGTGCACAGGAAATGGTTGAGTCTTTATTAGAGTTTTGGGTTAGTGATCAAAGCTAGGCTCAACAGAACTCTACCTGGCTGGTGCAAATGGGCTATTGTCTAGCTCTGAAGCAAATTCCTTCATGCCCTGCAGGCAATAAGCATCATATCTTCCTTGAGGTCACAGCATTTCTGTTTTTATCACTTTTCTAGAAATCTGAGAAGAACACAGAGGACTGGGTGAAGGGTCTCCCCAAAGACATTTCCCATGCCTCTGAAAAGGTATGCCTTATTTGCATCGAGATTTGATCTTAGCATTTGAGCAAAGGTGGTAAATAAAAATGTAGGCCATGGAGCAGGCTCCCTCCCCGTCAAACTCATGAATTCTGATTTCAAGCTAGAGTGGGGAGTTAGGCTTGCAAGGCAATCTACCATGGGATGGTTTGGAGCAGCCTACTGCCTTGTGCTCCACAAGGCAAACACAAGACCTCACTGCGTAGACTTCAGAGAGTATGAGATCGTCCCTGCAGCCCAAGTCACTGCAGTCTCCTCTAAGTCTTCACAAGCCAGCATCCCAGCCCCCACCCCAGGACATTCTACTCCTCTGTAAAGGATAAGGTCCTCATCCAGCCCCTTCACGTGTCTTGCAAACCGTGTTGAATGTTAGCTGTCTTCATTAGTTCCAGCTCCTGCTGGCTTCAGGGAGGGGAGGAACAGGTCTTGGTCCCCTGCATTAGCCTTGGCCGGGCATCCAAACAGTGCCACCCAAGTTGAGCACCCCTCTCTCCCTCCATCAGTCGTGCTGGGGACAGATTGCCTCCTGGAGTACCTGAAGGCAAGCACAACAATCTCTTTCCTTCTGAGGACCTCCCAGTCTAATCCGTGTAAAGGCCTTCAGTTGGTTCCTTCCTTTGACATGGCTTTAACCCACTTCTGTGAAATAACAACTATGCCCTGGCTCTGCTGGTGCCCATTTGCTTCTTTCCTGGCTTGCTGCACATTGTAAAGGGTCCCCACCTTAACGGACAATGCTTCTTTGGTGTTCCCAAATTCCCAACAGGTATTAATATCTGGGATTTAGGAATAAGAAATAGAAATTCCTAGGAATTCTCAGGAATTCCTGCAATCCTGCATGATTCTGTGTTTTTCATAACATTTTATTTACGTGTTAGAGGAAGGAGAGGTGGATATTTGGAGCATCAACAGTATCTTCTGTGACTACCGTGTTCAGGAGTGCAGGCTTTCTTCTTCGGGAAACAGGAAGCCACAAAGAGTGGGATGGGGAAATGAGGGAGGGGGTAATATGAACTGTGGCAGTTTAGAATATGGATAAAACCAGTTGCTATCAAGTCCACTCCAACTCATGGCAACCCCATGTATGTCAGAGTAAAGCTGTGCTCCGTAAGGTTTTCGATGATTGAAAACCATTTGGAAGTAGATTGCCAGGTCTTTCTTCCAAGGCACCTCTGGGTGGACTCAAACCTCCAACCTTTTGGTTAACAGAATTAACTGTTTATACCAAGCAAGGTCTCCTAGAAGGTAGACAGAGAAGAGCAGTCCAGGAGACTAGAAGGTCAGTTAGGAAGCTGTAGAACTCATCCAGAGTACAGAGGAGGAAGACCTGCAACAGAGCTTCCTGGGTAAGAAGGGGGAGGAGGAAATACGTTAGAGGAAAACTTCGAAGGTAGAATCGGGCAACCAGACCAAGGGGAGGGAGAAGAAAAGCTTACAGGGTTACAGTCCCTGCCCATCAGGATTTTAAAGGGTTTGAGCCAACAAGTAACATTCTACTTTGAAGAAATAACTTGCAAAGTTCCAAAACGCAAAAGCATCTTCTAAAATTCTCTATAGTGTGGCGACCACTGAAGCTAAAGGAGCCTTTTCTTTTAATGAAGCCTGGAAAGGAAGTGAAGGAGCAAAGTCAAACCAGAGAAATAGAAAAAATGTCTTCTGGGGAACTGTCTTGGTTTGCTAGCACTGCCTTCACCGTAACAGAAATGCCACAAGGGGGTGGCTTTAAAAAACAGAGATTTATTTTCTCTCCGTTCTGGAGGCTAAAAGTACAAATCAGGGTCTCAGCCGTGTCTATTCCTTCTGTAAGCACCTCTCCTAGTTTCTGGTGTCTGCTGGCTCTCCTTGGCGTTCCTTGGCTTGTATATGAGACTAACATGTCACTGTTTGTGTCCGCCTCTGTGTATGTCTATATCCATTCTGCTATTTCTGTAACTCAGAAGAGATTAGGTTTAGGACTCCTCTACTTTAATCTGATCTAATTAACGTAACACAGAAAACTCTATTTCCAAACAGGATCACATCCACAGCTATAGGACTGAGGACCTCAACACTGGTTTTGGGGGGATACAATTCAATCCATTACAGGGCCTTTCTCCCTTTTGCAAGGGGATCATAGAGAAAGAAATGAACTTTGGAAAAATGCACTGGGGGCTTCATACTTCCACTTCTATGCCAGTTCTGCAGGATAGTGCAGCAAGTTCAGCACTGCCCCTAGAAGAAAGAGAAAGCTCCAGGGCCGGCAAGTCCACCCCAAACCCTCACTGGAGGTGGTGGCTTCCCATGGACGCGCGCTGGCATTCTGTGCTCTCTGCAAAACCCCTCCAGGACTGCATGTCCTGCAGGATCCACAGCTCTGCAGGAGGAAGGAGCTCCGACTTTCCTGGACCACATCCACATTCCTTACTGGGGAACGCATGCCCACATTTGCTCTCCATTACACTCCCGCATTCAGAAAGAAGCAGCCTATTACATCTAGCCGAAAGTGTTCTTTGAAATGCAGCGCTGAGAAGGGATGGATTCTTTCCAGCGGGCTGCATGGCCCCTGGAGGGAGGCCCAGCTGAGGGAGCCTCCAGGTACAGAGCTTCACGGGCCCCAGGCAGTGGGCGGCTGTGCTGAGAAGCCTGTGAGGTCTGTTTGCATGGCGGAGAGTGTGCTCCATGTGCGGTGGCGTCACACTGGCGTGCACGTTCTTTGTTGCAGAGTCACGCTGCAATCCACAGCGTTAGCATTCACTTCAGCTTGTCATTGGCCATATTGCAACAATGCCTCTATTTTTCTACTCTTGCTGGGCGGGACTGCGGCAGCTGACCTCTGTTCAGGGAGACAAATGCTTACTTTCCCACTCACCCTATTGAACACTGGTCTCTAAACTCACATGGAGCCACCGAGTC
>NW_004444052.1:1438188-1439177 GCF_000243295.1 Trichechus manatus latirostris
ACCTTATGTGTGTCCGAGTAGAACTGTGCTTCATAGGGTTTTCAATGGCTGATTTTTCAGAAGTAGATCACCAGGCCTTTCTTCCAAGGCACCTCTGGGTGGACTCAGACCTCAAACCCTTTGATAACCGAGCCTGTTTGCACCACCCAGAGACTCCATTCATAAGGTCAAAGGCAAGTAGGAAGGAAGGAAGGAAGGTAATCCTTCCCCTCTAGGAAACTGATTCGGCCCTCCCCTCTTGGGCCCTAGACTTTTCAAGGATAATGATCTATCTGGTCTTTTGCAGGTGCCCGCCATCAGCTCATACACTGGAATGTACCTTGTGGGTATTTGTTAAGTGGTTTGTGACTAACCAAATGCTTTCTACATGCCTCAGATGACTAGCAGGCCGTTCACTGAAGACCAAAAAAGGAAACCTCACTTATCACGGAGCGTGAACCTCTGCGTGCGCCTGCTGGAGAGAGCAGTTGAGTAAGTGTCTCTCTCCAGCAGGGGTTGGTGGAACAGATTGTAAATGCTCCATTAGGGTCTGCTCACCTTCCATAGCAGCAGAAGTTATTAACACATTTTAATCACACACACAAGGTTAACGGCTTTTAAGATCTGCTTCAACATGCAACTCACCTCTTAAAACCCTTCAGTGACTCCTCACTGCGTAGGTGAGAATATCCACACTCTTGCAGACAATCTTCCAAGCCCGACAGCCGCCATCCTCAAATGTTGAACATTTTTACTCTTTTAAAAAAGTATTGAGGATGTAAAAGAATGTTTGTGCGTGTGCGTAATAGCTATCAACATTTACCATATTAGAAAATTGAGAAAACTTTATTTTTTAATTATAAATTGTTTTTAAATAAGGATAAACCTATTAGTATAAATGACATATATGATTCATGTAAGTAGCATCTATTTATGAAAACTAGTTCTATTTTCCAAAACAACTAATTTTGAGTGAAAAGAGTGACATTGTTTTCTATTTTTGCAAATCT
>NW_004444052.1:1446105-1454869 GCF_000243295.1 Trichechus manatus latirostris
TTGAAATGGATAATGGTGATGACTGAACAACACAATGAACATAATTCATGTCACTGAAGTACACATGTGAAGACTGTTGAAATGGAAAATATTTTGTTACATATATATTTAATGCCATTTAAGAATGAAGAAGAGAAAGCAATCAATGCATGATGTGTTAATGAGCAGATTATCCCTGTGGACAACTAAGCCTCAATCCTACCAGAAGCTCTAGGAAATGAAGTAGGACATGCCTCAGAGTATCCTACCCAAGGGGTGAGGAAATTGGGGCATTTGTCCACCAACATTTGCGCAAGACTGATCCTGGAGACCTCCTCTATCCAACACTTTCCATCTGCTCTGCATTGTGCAGGATGATCATGCTAGAGAAGCCCTCAGATGGAGAGTCACAGATGATTGCTGTAAGGAAACCATAGCCTGCACTAGAATGGTGAATGTCAGGAGGATATGGAGGGACCCCAACAGTATCTGCTACCTTCACTGTGTTATCACCACAGCAGGCTTCATTCACCACCACCACCCCATGTACATGAAACCCTCACTCAGGGTCTTCCCATACAATGCTCCTTGTACCCAGAATCCTCTTGCTGCTTAACTCTTTATCTTACCAACACCCTCTCATTCTTCAGTTTTCTGTGTAAATGTCACTTCTAGAGAATCTCTCCTTGACCCTTCACCATTATAAAACAGATTCTCCTGGCAGAGCCATTCAATGCACGCTGAGGTTTTCTTCTCAGAGAGCCCACTCACAGTGTGTAATATGGATTTAGGTTGTTCTTCATCTAAGGTCTCCCTTCCCACTAAACCAGCCTCTCTGTAACATGAGAAAGGGGACGGTGTCTGTGATTTTTTCACTACTGTGTCTCCAGCATCAAGACATGTAGGCGCATGTTAGATGCCCAATAAATACTTGTTGAGTGAATGGATGGGCGCAAATGTTAACACGCTCGACTACTAACCGAAAGGTTGGCAGTTCAAGTCCATCCACAGGCACCTCCGAAGAAAGGCCTGACAGGCTACTGAAAAATCAGCATTGAAAACTCATTGGGGCACATTTCTACTCTGACACACTTGGGGTCACCATGAATCAGAGCTGACTCGACAGCAACTGGACTGGTAAATACAAAAATACATAAAAGTCACACAGCTAAAAATTCCATTGACAATTCAAAACTAGTAATGGTGCAATCGTTCTAGAAAATCATGATGCTCTGCTGATTTTGTCCCTTCATAGCTGAAGATTCGGTCAAAGTGGCCTGCAGCAACCTCAGCCTCGTCTATGGGTAATCACAGCTAGATGGCAAACGTCACGGCTCAGCTGAAGAACCCTCCCACCCCCCGCCTTTGTCTACCCCCAGCACAGGGCAGATCATATTTCCCCTACTAGGATGCTGATCCCACTAACACATGGGCACATGAACACATGATCCTAGAGCGAGAAAAGAAGGATGTACCAGGAAAAGATGTGAAAGTGCATCCTTCCTTCCGAAGTCTTACAAAAAGCATCACGTGCCATGCATCCTGCAGCTCCCCCAGAAGGCAACAATCAAACCTAAATGAGAAACGAAGGAGTGATGCAGAAGAAAGAGCATGGCGATAGTAGACGGAGCGTTCCTTTCTAGATTTCATACAAATTGGATTTCATTTTTCCGAAGCAAGCAGCTGTCTAGGACATTTTGTTGCACAGCTTATTTGCAGTGCTAGAAAAAATTACATCAGTGAGAAGAAAAACTAAATGAAACCATGCAAATCATCTCATAACATGATTCATTCTGAAGATTCTCAAATAGTTTGTCAGCAAAATAGAAACCTTCTTAATACAATCTCATTCCCTTACAAGACACATTAAAATAACCGAGGTTCATGATGGCCCGGAGGGTTCACAAAGCCGTCTTCAGGGCTATTAAATCCGTTGGTGGGAAGATGTTAATTCCCCTAAGCTTGTTTCAAGCTAAGGCCTGTAAGAGACTCAATCCCAAATGTAAATGCCCAGGTGCACACTTTCATATGTGCTTTGAATAATGGTATCCGCGCTCAGAAAATCAAACAGAATTGGAAAAAGCAATTGCCTGCAAGGATTTTCATTTTGTATTAGTGACACAAGATCATTCATACGCACCCCATTTTAACAATTCAGCATTGTGGTATGAGAAACCATTCCACAAAGCCACTACAGAATTCAAAATGCTCATTTTCTCCCTAGCGCTGAGGTGCAGGGAATCGGTGTTCTCAAGTGCAGGCAGCGTCAAGGTAAACGTGGTAGCCATTTGCTCAGTGCAAAATACACATATCTTTTCTCCTACAGAAGAGAGACAAATATTTGATTTTAATTACTTGTCCAGTGTTTGAGATGTTGAGGTCTAAATCAAGGGAAAAAAGTTACTAAAACAAGATACACTGAGATATAACAGGTCAAAGAGAAGCAAACAAATACAAAAATGAAAATACAGTAAGTGGCCAGACATAACCTATGCTCCTCACTCACTGCAGACCTGCCTTCGCCCCACTCCTAAACATCAATACCTGCTTTCAGGTTTCTTCAGATATTTGGGGCCCAAATATGTAAGGGGTGGTTTCCTCAGGCAGGCCATGGATTGCAAAGCATCCCAGACCAAAGGAAAAATATAGAAGAAACCAGAGCGCGTATGAAAATATATAACCAGTTGTGCATCCAGATGACTCCATGTCAGAGTAGAACTGTGCTCCATAGGGTTCTCAATGGCTGAGTTTTCAGTAATAGATCACCAAGCCTTTCTTCCGAGGCACCTCTGGGTGGACTTGAACCTTCAGTTAGCAGCTGAGTGCATTAACCATCTGCACCACCCAGGGACTCCCTGAAAATACATGTTGTTGTTGTTGATAGGTGCCATTGAGTTGATTTTTTACTCATAGTGACCCCATGTGACAGGGTAGAAGTGCCCCATAGGGTTTTATAGGCTGTAATCTTTACGGGATCAGATCACCAGTTCTTTCTTCTACAGAGCCGCTGGGTGGATTAGAACTGCCAATCTCTCGGTGAGCAGCCAAGAGCTTAAACATTGCCCCACCAGGGCTCATGAGAATACATAAACTCATGGCCATCAAGCCGATTCCAATTCATCGCGACCCCATAGGACAGAATAGAACTGTCCCATAGGGTTTCCAAGGAGCAGCTGGTGGATTTGAACTGCCGACATTTTGGTTAGCAGCCTGAGTTCTTAACCACTGGGCCACCAGGGCTACCATGAAAATACGTAGGACATATGAAATGCATTGGAGAAACCAGAAGGACATGTGAAAATACACTGTTGTTGCTGTTAGTTGCCACTGAGTCAGACCTTACATACAACAGAATGAGATGTTACCCGTTTCTGGGCCATCTTAAGGATTGTTGATATGTTTGAGTCCATCGCTGTGGCCATTGTGTCCATTCATCTCACTGAGGGTTTCCCTTGCCTCCACTTTGCCAAACATAATGTCCTTCTCCAGCAATGGGTCCCTCCTGATGACACATCCATAGTAAGGGAGTCAAAGTCCCAGACAATATTCTGTGATCCATAGGGTTTTGTTTTGTTTTGTTTTGTTTTGTTTAAGAAAAAAGAAAGTTTTATTTGGCATATATTCAAAAAGGCAAAAGTAGGAAATCAGACAAGCATGCTGCTAGAACCATGTCTGTCTGAGTCCGAGGAGATATTACAGAATAGACAAGAGTGGGAAAATGGACAAGCATGCTGTTAGAGCCATGGATTTTCATTGGCTAATTTTCAGAAGTAGATCACCAGAGCTTTCTTCCTTGTCTGCCTCAGTCTGAAAGCTCTGCTGAAATCTGTATACCATGGGTGACCCTGCTGGTATATGAAATACCAGTGACTTAATTCCAGCATCACAGCAACACACAAGTCACCCCAGTACGACAAACTGACAGACAGGTGGTGTTGAAAATACACGGGACATATGAAATACAAAGGAGAAACCAGATGGCATATTGACTCTTGGCCCTTAGCCGGAAGGCGCCCCCTGACCATACTGTGTGGCCATAATGCCTTTCATAGTCCTTGGGTTTAACTTTAACCTGACTGCTCAGCATCTGCTGAGAGACGGTCGCGCGAGCCCACATTCTGAAAGCACAGGGTGAGATGCCACCAGCTCTCTAATGGGGGACTACTGAATGTTAATAGTGGGAGAGGCCCCTTAACAGACTTGGTGCCCTTGTGGAGCAACACCCTGGCGTCTGACCAATGTACACCTAAGCCTTGTGACGACATCTTTACCAGCCCGGGCTCCCGCTAGCCATGGTCAACGCCATCTTTCCACTTCTACGAAAAGCCGGGCATTAGGTAGCTCAGTCCTCCTTCCTCCTGATTGTTCACCTCAGTGGTTTTCTCCCTCACGAGTCCCTTGATCATAGTGCCCCTGTGGCACAGCTCCCCTCAGTTCTGTGTCCCTTGGAAGCCAGCAGACTTGCCACGGCTGCTGAACACTCTGGGACAGAACTCCATTCTTTAAACCTGTAACTTCAGCCCTGAACTGTTTCCAAACCCCGAAAGGCTAATTTAGCCCAGTCCCCACATCACCAATCAGCAGAGCTTTCAGCCATTTTTAATATTAGGAGAAGAACCAATATGGTCTCCAGAAAGCAGAGTCCTCCTGGTAGGAACCTTAGTATGCATGTTCAGTGAACAACCCGTAGCCTTGCCACAGAGCCAACAGTTACTGGCACTTCCGCCACCTGTCTATCGGCTTGTCCTACTGTGGTGGCTTGTGTGTTGCTATAATGCCAAAAGTTATGCCACCAGTATTTCAAATACCAGCAGGGCCACCCGTGGTGAACTGGTTTCAGTGGAGCTTTCAGACTAAGACAGACTAGGAAGAAAACCCTGGTGATCTACTTCTGAAAATCAGCCAGTGAAAACCCTATGGGTCACTACAGAAAAATTGTATGATAAGTGCTGGAAGATGAGCCCCCTAGGATGGAATATACTCGAAATACACAGTGGATGCAACAATAGGCTCGATTGTAAAGATGGCACAGGACCAGGTAACATTTCCTTCTGTTGTACGTGTCATGGCCATGAGTCAGAGGTGACTCAACGGCAGCTAACAAGAACAATGTTGACGTTTACCATGTGCCGAGTTCTATGGAGAGCTTTTCATACACGTTTCGTGATTTAAACCTCACAACAACATCCTGGGTTAAATGAACTGTTACAATGCCCATTTTAAAGATGAGGAAATGGAAGCAAAGAAAGATTAAGAAATTTACCCAAACAACACAGCCAGTAAGTGGCAAAGCTGGGTCCCAAAGCTTGATTCAAAGGACAGTGAGGTGAGAGAACAAAGAGTTCAGATTTCTTGTTTACACTCAATTATTTCTTATTTAAGAAAGCACCGATTTCTCCCTTAATCTTTCATTTAAATGATTAAGCATGTTTAAGTGTTTATGGTTTAGGTCTTAAAGACTTCGTGAAGCTAATCAAACAGATATAAATAAACATGTCATTATTCTAGAACCATAAACGAGACGTTTAATTCAGAAAAGATAATATTTGCGAACCTCTGTGGAACTTTCCCACCCCCAAGGAACAGATGATTAATAATGGATCACGTCCTGGATTCCCATCACGGGGAGTCCTGCCCCCATTACTCACCCTGAGTGTTTAACACACTTGTTGGTTAAGAAGAACGCCAGCGCCTAATCACCATTTTTAAAGCAATGTAATTAGTCATGAGTAACAAGGGCTTACGCTGGAGTGTTGCCTTCTTCAAAATAAATGTTATTTTTAGAAAAAAAGCTGCCGATGAATACATTGTATAACTGAATATTACAGAAAAGAAGATAATCAAATTTCAGGTCAACAAATATTTATTGAGCACTTTCTCTACATAATTGCTCTAAGAGATGGTCAAAGATCAGCTAGGGAATGTAGAAACTGTTGGGGAACAAAAAAAAAAAGAACACTTATTTGTAAATCCACAAGGATCAGAATATTTTGTCCCACCCCATCACAGAAGGGGTGGATGTGCTTTGCTCATATTAATTACTCATTAATTATCTAATGATCTTGATTAAACTGATAGCTAGTAAAAAAATCAGAAAAAGTAAAAACATTTTTAATGACGAAGAAAAGATCAGCTAGAGATATCCCTAAGCTCAAGGTGTTTACATAAAAGTGTGTGAAACAGGAGATACGACAAACATACAAATGACAATAATAGAAATTAGATCAATCATATTATGACAGTTGCAGACAAACCATTATGAATAAAAAGGTGCCCCAGAGTTCCCAAGAGGAAGAGGTCTCATACAGTTTGGAACTAAAAGACGGTACTTCAGGGAATTTCATGGGCATGGGCCACCACCTGTCTGTCAGTTTGTCACACTGTAGTGGCTTGCGTGTTGCTGTGTTTTTCAAATACCAGCGGGGTCACCCATGGTGGACAGGTTTTACCAGAGCCTCCAAAGTAGGACAGGCTAGGAAGAAAGGCCTAGTGATTTACTCCCAAAAATTAGCCAGTGAAAACCTTATGGATCACAACACAACACTGTCCAACTCACTAACTTCGGACACACCATCAGGAAGGATCAATCGCTGAAGACGGACATTGTGTTTAATGAAGTAGAGGACCATCAAGGACAAGGGAGACCCTGGGTGAGATGGATTGTCACAATAGTCATAACAATGGACTTGAACATGCCAGCAATCATGAGGATGACGCAGGACTGGGCAACATTTCAAGGTCACCGTGAGTGTGAGTCTACTTAATAGCAGCTATCTATCTATCTATCTATCTATGGGCATGGGAAGGGGGCTTCGGGCTTGTCTACTCCCTGTCTCCCACTCCTCCTTGACCCATTCTGAGGTTGCAAATTCAAGTCTCTGACCCCCACCCTCCTCCCTGGATTCTGGTGGAATGATGCTGCTGGGTCACCCCTCAGCTGGGCCAGGGTTAGAATTCCCCACTTCTGCTGTGTGGGGAGGTCTGGAGTCACAAGTACACAGTATGGCTAGCTACCAGAAGTATTTGGGACCCAGCAGAAGCCCAAGGAAACCCAGGCTCTTGTGGGAGAAGCCAGCATCCTCAGGAAGTTGGGCTGAAGAAGGGTGCTATGCTTGACATCATAAGAATGTAAACAGTGTGCTAGTTTTGAAGGGAGGGTGAGTGGAAGGAGTTATTAAACCAATTAATAAAAGACTAACCCTAAAATCAGTTGGTCTTGGGTAGAGCAGATTATCTTCCATAATGTAATTACCTTCCACAATGCAATCTAATGTTGTATCATGTATAATGCAATCAATCAGTCAAGGTCATCCTAAATCTAATCACTTCTGAGTTAGAAGAAGAGCAGAATGAACACAGAGACATGCACACACCAGGGAAGACAGACACCAAGTGAGGATCGTCTGTAAGCCAAGGAGCCAAGGAAGGCCTGAGACTGCCTACAAGGAAGGAATCAACACAGCCAAGACCCTTTTTTTGGACTTTTAGCCCCCAGAGCTTTGAGAAGATAAATTTCTGTTCTTTAAAGCCCAAAAAAAAAAAAAAAAAAAAAAACAGAGACTAACCCACTTCCTACACAGATTGCTTGACAAAAAGGACATGTTGTTAGTGCGAAGGTTTAGAAGATGTTATGTATACCCATTGTGTTCCTAACTACACCTTCTCTTCACTTATCAACTATTTCATTATCTGACATTTCCCATTTACAACAATAGTAAAAAATCTACTATCTGACTATTTTGCACATTAACAATGTATGTCTGACAGTAACGAACACCAAGGTATAAGGCAAGAGTAATGCTGCTTTGACAGTTAACGTTACGTGTCAACTTGGCCATGATTCTCAGTGATTTGGCAGTTATGTAATGATGTAACTTGGCAGTTATGTAACGATGTAGTCATCCTCCATTTTGTGATCTGATGCGATCATTTTCCATTTTTGCATAACCCTGATTTCACATAACGACCCGGTCTTTGGAACCTAAGTGTGGAGAGGATATAATGATATCTATGAGTTATTTTTGCTAGCGTATTCACTGAAGTTTAAGTGTTACATTCAGACAGATGACATCCTTTCCCTAAAATAAGCAAGAGAATGTCCAAATTCTTCACTGTATTTGATTGTTTTTTGATTAGAAAATAAAAGACTGCTTCTAAGGGCTTTGGATTATTTTTTATCTAAAAAGATAAATGATAAATACAGCCATTTATGGCCCCTATGCCTCATCATTTATTTACAGTTTTCTTCCTGAAAAAAAATTTTTCAGAGTAAATGTCTATTAAAGGATACTATGTATCTATTTTGTTTTGTGTGGAATCAGCAGGTCACATCTTTATATGTTATAATTAATGTTTAAATGTATTTACTGTGGTCAATTAATAAATGATACAATTTTTGTACATTAGTCAATTTGCCAAAATACGGAATTTTATAATATCATCAATTTGGAATTCTTACGTTAGAATCAATAAAACATGTTTAAGTATATAGTTTCTCAGAGCACTCATCCACCACTCACCTGTCAGTTTGTCGTACTGTGGTGGCTTGTGTGCTACTGTGATACTAGAAGCAATGCCACCGATATTTCAAATAACAGCAGGGTCACTCACGGGGGACAGGTTTCAGCAGAGCTTCCAGACTAAGACAGACAAGGAAGAAGAACGTGGCAATCTACTTTTGAAAAAATTGGCCAGTGAAAACCTTATGGATATCAGAGGAATATTGTCTCATATAATGCCAGAAGATGAGCCTCTCAGGTTGGAAGGCACTCGAAATATGACAGGG
>NW_004444052.1:1456104-1459605 GCF_000243295.1 Trichechus manatus latirostris
TCTCAAGCTGAAAGAACTAAAGAAAAAATTCAAGACTTGAGTTGCAATAACAAAGGATTCTATGAACAAAAAATTGAATGACACAGGAAGTCTCAAAAGAAGATGGAAGAATACTCAGAATCACTGTACCAAAAAGAATTGGTCAATGTTCAACCATTTTAGGAGGTAGCATATAATCAAGAACTCATAATACTGAAGGAAGAAGTCCAAGCTGCACTGAAGACATTGGAGAAAAACAAGGTTCCAGGAATTGAAGACTACCAATTGAGAAGTTTCAGCAAACTTCTGTAAGCAATGCTGGAAGCACTCGCTTGTCAATGGCAAGAAATTTAGAAGACAGCTCCTGGCCAACAGACTGGAAGAGATCCATATTTGTGCCCATTCTAAAGAAAGGTGATCCAACAGAATGTGGAAATTATCAAATAATATCATTAACATCACACACAAGTAAAATGATGCTGAAAATAATTCAGAAACAGTTGCAGAGAACTGCCAGAAATTGAAACCGAATTCAGAAGAGGACATGGAATGAGGGATATCATTGCCGATGTCAGACAGACGTTGGCTGAAAGCACAGAATACCAGAAAGATGTTTGTTTACCTGTGTTTTATTGGCTATGCAAAGGCATTCAACTATGTGGATCATAACAAATTATGGGCAACTTTGTGAAGGATGGAAATTCCAGAACACTTAATTGTGCTCATGAGGAAGCTGTACCAAGAGGCAGTTGTTTGAACAGAACAAGGGGATAATGCACTGTTTAAAATCAGGAAAGGTATGTCAGGGTTTTGTCATTAAACCATGCTTATTTAATCTGTGTACTGAGCAAATAATCCAAGAAGCTGGACTATATGAAGAAGAACACGGCATCAGGTTTAAGGAACACTCATTAACAGCCTGCGATATGCAGATGACACAACCTTGCTTGCTAAAAGCGAAGAGGACTTGACGCACTTACTGATGAAGATCAAAGGCTTGTATGCACGTATCCTTCAGTACGATTACACCTCAACATAAAGAAAACAAAAATCCTCACAACTGGACCAATAAGCAACATCATGATAAATGGAGAAAATGTTGAAGTTGTCAAGGATTTTATTCCACTTGGATCCACAATCAATGCTCATGGAAAGCAGCAGTCAAGAAATCAAATAATGCATTGCATTGGGCAAATCTGCTGCAAAAGACCTCTTTAAAAGTGTTAAAAGTAAAAGATGTCACTTTGAGAACTAAGGTGTGCCTGACCCAAGCCACAGTATTTTCAATCACCTCATATGCATGAGAAAGCTGGACAATGAATAAGGAAGACAAAAGAATAGATGCATTTGAATTATGATGTTGGCAAAAAATACTGAATATACTATGGACTGCCAGAAGAACAAACAAATCTGTCTTGGAAGAAGTACAACCAGAATGCTCCTTAGAAGCAAGGATGGTGAGACTACGTCTCACAAAGTTTTGACATGTTATCAGGAGGGATCAGTCCCTCGAGAATGGCATCATGCTTGGTAAAGCAGAAGGTCAGCAAAAAAGAGGAAACCCTCAACAAGACTGATTAACACTGTGGCTGCAACAACAAGCTCAAATATAGCAACGATCGTGAGGACAGTGCAGGACTGGGCAGTATTTTGTTCTGTTGGGCATAGGGTCACTATGAGTCGGAATGAGCTTGAGGGCACCTAACAACAATAACAATGCATTATATCCTATAGCTTATTGAATGAAATAAAAATTCAGGAGTCCACACTGATTAAGTAAATAAATGGAGGAGAAGGGAAAACACTTCATCATAGTTAGAAAGGTAACTAAAAAATATAGAAAAAAATCAATAGAATTAGAAAATCGCTCTTTTATAACTATCATAGTAATAACTGATCGAAGCAAGAATTCTCAGTGGCTATGAAAAGTAGGGTGAATATGAAGAACAGTAGAATAGTTACGTAGTCTCAAAGTATTTCACAACAGATTATTTATAAATTACAAAAGGGACAATAGTGATGTATAGTGAAGAAAGCTGCCAGATATCACCTTAACCAAAGGATAAAGTCCATATAATCAATTATGGGACAAACTGACATAATGTGCCTCCTGAAATGATGCACTGGGAAGAACACAACCACACTCTACACTCGTGTAGTATTCCTGCCCAAAATGCATAACCTGAATATAATAATGAGGAAACATCAGATAAAGCCAAACTCGGGACATCCTGCAAAATAACTGACCTATGATCTTTTACCACCACCTGTCAGTTTGTTCTACTATGGTGGCTTGCATGTTGCTATGATGCTGGAAGCTATGACACCAGTATTTTAAATGCTAGCAGGGTCACCAATGATGGACAGGTTTCAGCAGAGATTCCAGGCTAGGAGGAAAGGCCTGGAGATCTACTTTCGAAAAGTAGCCAGTGAAAACCTTATGGATCACAGCAAAATATTGCTCTATATAGTGTTGGAAGATGAGTCCTCTAGGTTGGAACAAACTCGAAACACACAGTGGCTGCAACATGGGCTCAAGCATACCGATGATTGTGAAGATGGCTCAGGACCAGGCCACGTTTTGTTCTACTGTATATCGGGTCACCATGAGTTGGATTTGACTCGACAGTAGCTAACGAGGACAGCGTGATCTTTTAAAATTAATGTTATGAAAGATAAACGCTGAAGAACTGTTCCAGATTAAAGATGAGTAAAAAAACCAGGATGACTAAATACACTGCTTGATTTTGGATTAGGCTTCGGATGTGGGGAGGAGACTCTTGCCATATCAGAACAATTAGTGAGATCTGAATATGCATATATAGTAGATAGTAATATTATAAGGAGCCCTGGTGGCACAACAGTTAAGAACTCAGCTGTTAACCAAAAGGTTGGCAGTTCAACCCCAACCAGGGCTCAGTGGGAGAAATACCTGGCAATCTGCTCCCTTAAAAATTACAGCCTAGGAAAACTACGGGGCAGTACTACTCTGTCACATAGGGTCGCTATGAGTTGGAATTGACTCTACAGCACATGACAACAACAACAATAGTATTGTATCAATGTTAAACTTCCTTAATTTGATATTTGTACTGTGGATATAAAACATTATTCTTGTTCTTACAAAATGTACACTGAAGTTTTTAGGAATAAAGGGGCATGATATCTGCAACGAACTCCAAAACGGTTCAGGAAAAGCATATGTGGCAAAATGTCAACAATCAGTGAATCTAGGTGGAGGGCAGACAAAAGTTCGTTGTACTATTTTTTCAACTCTTCCATAAATTTGAAATTGCTAAGTGATCCCTTAATGACTGTTATTGGTTGAATTGTGTCCTCCAGTAGTATGTGCTGGAATCCTAATCTCTATACCTATGAATGTAATCCTATTTGGAAATTGGGTTTTCTTTCTTATCTTAATAAAGCCATATCAGTGTAGGGTGGGTCCTAAACCTACTGACTTCTGAGTTATGAAAAGAGCAGATTAGACAGAGTGGCAAGCACATTTAGGGGAAGATAGAC
>NW_004444052.1:1460323-1461894 GCF_000243295.1 Trichechus manatus latirostris
AAGCAACATCATGATAAATGGAGAAAAGATTGATAATGACAAGGATGTCATTTTACTTGGATCCACAATCAGTACCTATAGGAAGCAGTAGTCAAGAAATCAAACGACATACTGCATTGAGCAAATCTGCTGTAAAAAATTTCTTTAAAGTGTTAAAAAGCAAAGACGTCACTTTAAGGACTAAGATGCACCTGACCCATGGTGTTTTCAATTGCCTCATATGTGTGCAAAAGCTGGACAATGAATAAGGAAGACCAAAAAAGAATTGATGCCTTTGAATTATGGTGTTGGTGAAGAATATTAAATATATCATAAACTGCCAGAAGAACAAAAAAATCCATCTTGAAAGAAATACAGCCAGAATGCTCATTAGAAGTAAGGATGGCGAGACTTCCTCTGATACACTTTGGACATGTTATCAGGAGGGACCAGTCCTTGGAGAAGGACATCATGCTTGGTAAAGTAGAGTGTCAATGAAAAAGAAGAAGATCCTCAATGAGGTAGATTGACACAGTGGCTGCAACAATGGGCTCAAGCATAACAACAAATGTGAGGATGGTGCAGGACCAGGCGGTGTTTTGTTCTGTTGTACAAAGGGTCACTATGTGTAGGAACCAACTCAACAGCATCTAGGAACAACAACAGGGTTATGGGACTTACTTTGGGAAAAGGGCTGTTAGTGGACAAGACACGAGTAGAAGCTTGAAATGTGATGGCATAGTTGGGCTTGCCCTCTTGTGCTTCTGTCATTACCATGAGAAAAATATGTCATGTGTAGCTGCTGGTGCAGGATAGATGAGAGACATGCAGAGCACACCTGGAACTAACTCACAGACTGGAGCCAAGCCCAGCAGAGCCCAGCCTAGGTCAGCTGATACCAAGCCAACCACGGTTGCATGTTAATAGATATCACTATTTTAGAGTCATTATGGTTCCAGAGGTAACTGATACAACTAAAATGTATGAAATCACACAGACAGTAAGAGTCAGAGCCAAGATGCTCAACCAGCCGAGTTGCAATGGCACCGCACACCAGTACTGTGTTAAAGAGTACTTCCAAATAGTCTTGCTATTCATAATGATGACTCATAAACTTTAAAACTCCCAAGATATTCTCCGAATCAAAAAAATGATTATACCAGAAATTGCAAATACGTTTTATTTTCACTTTTTAGTAATTGATAATCACAGCGTATTTGGTTAACCTTTCTGTTTACCAGTCTGGTGAAATTCTACTACCATTTGTCGACTTCAGTAACTATCAGAAATACTCAGTATACATGGATTTTAAGTGGTATGAAGTGAAGGAAGGCATTGCTTGAATAATCACCAGTCTTTATTGGAAAATGGAAAAATGAATTCTGTAAAAATTGAGGTGAATTTTCTAGTAAGTTTTTTTACTACAACACAAGAGAATAGATTTCTTTGAATATTTTCATTCTCTAGTTTAGTCTTCCCCCACATGTCTGTCAGTTTGTCATACTGTGGCAGCTTGCATGTTTCTGTGAAGCTGGAAGCTATGCCACCAGTATTCAGATACCAGCAGGGTCATTGTGATGGTTAAGATTGTG
>NW_004444052.1:1464764-1465593 GCF_000243295.1 Trichechus manatus latirostris
AATCACATCATATGCATGTGAAAGCTGGACAATGAATAAGGAAGACGGAAGAAGAATTGACACCCTTGAATTGTGGTGTTGGTGAAGAATATTAAATATACCATGGACTGTCAGAAGAATGAACAAATCTGTCTTGGAAGAAGTACAGCCAGAATGCTCTTTAGAAGCAAGGATGGCGAGATTACATCTTACATACTTTGGACATGTTGTCAGGAGAGATCAGTCCCTGGAGAAGGAACATCATGCTTGGTAAAGTACAGGGTCAGCAAAGAAGCGGACATCCCTCAATGAGACGGATTGTCACAGTGGCTGCAACAATGGGCTCAAGCATAACAACGATTGTAAGGATGGCGCTGGACCGGGCCGTGTTTCGTTCTGTGGTACACAAGGTGGCTATGAGTTGGAACCGCCTTGACAGTACCTAACAACAACAACAGTTTAGTCTCACACAGAACTCAAGATGAAAAATATACCTGTTCTCAAATTTTAGATCCAAAAAAAAATTCCAATTTAAATTCAAGATACATGCTGGGTTTGTTAGTTTTTCTCAATTATGAAAATATTCTGACATTTTTGCTAAAATATTGAAAGCATCTTCCTTTGAAATAAAGGAATTCTTTTCGGCCAAGAAGGTTGTTGTGGTTTTTTTTTCTCAAAATGTTACGTTTACCTAAATACTGAATCCTATAACCAAAAAGCGTCTAGAATTGTAGCACATGGTAGCGACTGTGACTTCGTAACTGTCATTCAGTTATGCACGGTGTCTCTATCATTCAGCAGATCTACTTTGAATTAAATGAAGTGGCAAATACAGGTAGTCCCCGACTTA
>NW_004444052.1:1465927-1474551 GCF_000243295.1 Trichechus manatus latirostris
CTGTATCTGGTAAAATAAATGGCTGCTGCTAACTCTTTTGGGAAAGTGCTGTCAACATCTATTCAAATGAGAAGATTTGGACCCCCCCAAAAAAGAAGATAAAATAATGGGAGAAGTATAGAGTTACCACTCAGTCAGTACAGGCACACCTCAGAGATATTGTGTGTTTTTTACCAGTCCACCACAATAAAGTGAGTCACACAAATTTTTTGGTTCCCCAGTACATATGAAAGTTATGTTTACATTATACTGTATTCTATTAGAAGCCCTGGTGTCGCAGTGGTCAAGAGCTCGGCTGCTAACCAAAAGGTCAGCAGTTTCAGTCCGCCAGCCGCTCCTTAGAAATCCTATGGTTCAGTTCTTCTCTGTCCTATAGGGTCGCTATGGGTCAGAATCGACTCATGACAATAGGTTTAATTTGGTTTCGGTAGTCTATTTACTGTGGAATAGTATTATGTCTAAAAAAAAAAACAATGTATGTACCTTAATTTAAAAATACTTTATTGCTAAAAGATGCTAACCATCATCTGAGCCTTTAGCAAGTCACAATCTTTTTGCTATTGGAGGGGTTTGCCTCGATGTCGATGGATGCTGACTGATCAGGGTTGTGGTTGCAGAAGGTCGGGGTGGCTGTGGCAATTTCTTAAAATAAGACAATGAAGTTTGACGCGTTGATTGTCGCATGCTTTCACAGAAGATTTCTCTGTAGCATGCAATGCTGTCTGATAGCATTTTATTCACAGCAGAACTTCTTTCAAAATTGGAGTCAATCCTCTCAAATCCTGCCGCTGCTTTATCAACTAAGTTTATGTGATATTCTAAATCCTTTGTTATCATTTCAACAATGTTCACAGCATCTTCACCCAGGAGTAGATTCCATCTCAAGAAACCACTTTGTTTTCTCATCCATAAGAAGCAACTCCTCATCCATTAAAGTTTTATCATGAGATTGCAGCAATTCAGTCATATCTTCAGGCTCCACTTCTAATTCTAGTTCTCTTGCTATTTCTACCACATCTGAAGTTACTTCCTCCACTGAAGTCTTGGACCCCTCAAAGGCATCCATGAAGGTTGGAATCAACTTCTTCCAAACTCCTGTTAATGTTGATATTTTGACCTCCTCCCATGAATCATGAATGTTCTTAATGGCATCTAGAAAGGTGAATCCTTTCAGAAGGTTTTCAACTTACTTTGTCTAGATCCATCAGAGGAATCACTATCTGTGGCAACCACAGCCTTACAAAATGTATTTCTTAAATCATAAGGCTTGAAATTACTCCTTGATCCATGGGCTGCAGAATGGATGCTGTGTTAGCAGGCGTGGAAACCGTCTCCTTGTACATCTCCATCAGAGCTCTTGGGTGACCAGGTGCATTGTCAATGAGCAGTAATATTTTGAAAGGAATCTTTTTTTCTAAGCAGTAGGTCTCAACAGTGAGCTTAAAATATTCAGTAAACCATGTTGTAAATAGATGTGCTCTCATCCAGTCTTTATTTTGTTCCATTTATAGAGCACAGGCAGATAGATTTAGCGTAATTCTTAAAGGTCCTAGGGTTTTCAGAATAGTAAATGAGCACTGGCTTCAACTTCAAGTTACCAGCTGCATTAACCCTAACAAGAGAGTCAGGCTGTCATTTGAAGCTTTGAAGCCTGGCACTGACTTCTCCTCTGTAGCTATGAAATACCTAGATGGCATCTTCTTCCAATATAAGGCTGTTTCGTCTACATGGAAAATCTGTTGTTTAGTGTAGCCACCTTCATCAGTTATCCTAGGAGATCTTCTGGATAACTTGCTGCAGCTTCTACATCAGCACTTGCTGCTTCACCTTGTACTTTTATGTTATGGAGACAGCTTCTTTCCTTAAACCTCATGAACCAACCTCTGCTAACTTCAGACTTTTCTTCTACAGCTTCCTCATCCCACTCAGCCTTCATAGAATTGAAGAGGGTTAGGGCCTTGCTCTGGATTTGGCTTTGGCTTAAGTCAATGTTGTGGCTGATTTGATCTTCTATCCAGACCGTTGAAACTTTCTCCATATTAACAATAAGGCTGCTTCACTTTCTTATCATTCACATGTTCACTGGAGTCATACTTTTAGTTCCCTTCAGGAACATTTTGTTTGCATTCACAACTTGGCTAACTGGCACAAGAGGCCTAGCTTTCAGCCCGTCTGGGCTTTTGACACGACTTAATCATTTCTAGCTTTTAATTTAAAGTGATAGACGTGCAACTCTTCCTTTTACTTGAACACTTACAGTCGCTGTAGGATTATTAACTGGCCTAACGTCAATATCATCATGTCTCAGGGAATAGGGAGGCCAGAGGGGAGGGAGAGAGACGGGGAATGGCAGGTCGGTGGAGCAGTCAGAACACCTACAACGTTTATCAATTAAGTTTGCCATCTCATATACAGTGATTCATGGCACCCCAAAACAATGACAATGGTAACATCAAAGATCACTGATCACAGATCACCATAACGAGTATAATAACAATGAGAAAGTTTGAAATACCGCGAGAATTACCAAAATGTGACACACACACGAAGTGGGCACATGCTGTTGGAAAAATGGCACCAATAGACTTGCTTGACTCAGGGTTGCCACAGACCTTCAATTTGTAAAAAACACAGTATCTGCAAAGCACAATAAAGCAAAGCACGATAAAAAGAAGTATGCCTATAATGTAAACACAAAAAAACACATTGCTATCGATTCCAACACATAGTGGCCCTAAAGGACAGAACAGAACTGCCTCATAGGGTTTCCAAGGCCGTGATCTTTATGGAAGTAGACTGCTACATCTTTCTCCAGCTGAGCCACTGGTGAGTTCCAACCACTGAACTTTCAGCAGCCGAGTGCTTTAACCACTGCACCACCAGGGCTCCTTAGTCAGTAGTATACCGTTGCATATATGGATGGTGTGGGAAGTGTAATAGCATGAGAATTTTTTTTTACTCCTTTAAAATCTCTACTAAATATACATAAAGGTGAACTCCATAAAACACAACCTTATTTTCTAATATGGAAGACTAAGTTTCTTCCTCCTGTACAAGAAGAGGCATATTATTTGCAAAAGCTAAAGTTAAAAATAGCACTGGTGATATTGTCTACAAGGCTAAAAAATGCTCTTTTTTGTTTCATATTCTTGTTAAGGAAGGCAAAAGGGGTGTGAAGTAAAGGGTGAGAAAACACTCTTTCCAAAAGAACAGAATGCAGAAATATCTCCCGCTGACTTAGGAAGTAAATAAAACAGATATTTGAGCTAATTTCCTAAGAATGAGGCTTCAGTAAGTGATTAAATAGACGTAATTTCTTTTTAGGGGGCAGATGGTATACTCTTCTCTTATACTCTCCTGAAAAATAGATGTTCTTCTTCCACCTTAGCTTGGAAAAAAGGCACCTCACTGCTCAGAAGATTGAAACAAAGCAATTGATCATGAACTGACAATGGTCAAGGAGGGAGGATGTTCCTTAGCTTCCCATTCCGTATTTGTCTTCCTGGTCCATGCAAGCATATTAGATAAGGAGCAAAAGAAAAAAAGGGAGAGGGAGAGAGAGAAATAACAACAGCTATTTTCACTTAATGACAAAGCTCTGATCCTATTACATGGCCTCCATTTATTTTCCTGGTAAGACACAAGGCAGCTTATATTTTTATTTTAAGAAAGTATTGAATAGGAAAATTAATAACAGACATCTTACTTTTATTTTAAGGTTTTCCTTATCCACAAAACTAAATATTAACCATAAAAAAAAACCTGACCCAAGTTGCAGAAGGCTGCCAGAAACTGCTGTATAGCAAAGTAAATTGGTCTTATCCCGCTAGAAAAAGATGGGTGTCAAAGCATTACCTCCTAATTTCAGTCCCAAAAAGCCTCATGGCTGCAGGTGGGCAGAGGGTCAAATTATTAGCAGCCAGGCCAGAAGTAAGCTGATATCAGTGGATTTCAGTAAAGGCGGAAGGCAAGTTTCAATCATTCATGTTAAGATTAGTCAATGGTTGATCTTCTATAGCTCTCCCTCATCTTCTCTTTGTAAGCCCCACTGTACCTAGCTTCTTCAAGCCATTTGCTTTTTCTGGAATCAAAATGGTCTCCCTATATGCTTATAGAATAACTGCTCAGATTAAACCTGAAGTTCAAATTTCACTGCGTTCTGGTTATTCTCACAAAAGAAAGTCACTACTTGATTTTACAACCATTGCGGTGGAATCATATCTAACAAATGCTGAATCTTTAAACGAGATGTTAACCATATCAGAAGTGGCAAGGCAGCAAATGTGCATCTGTAGACTTCCGTATGAGGCAAGACCAGGGTCTAATTAAAAATTCAGAAAACACATCAATTATCCCACAACAGTGTAAAATGTATTAGAAAAAACTCATCAACAGACCAGTGGAACTAACGTTATTCAGATTAATTTCAGAGTCCTTTGACATCAAAGAAACCATAAAAACATGTCTAAAAGGAAGAACCCATTATGCCATCTGGAATTCAGACTTCTAGTTGCAAACCAGTTGGTATCATGAATTAATCTTTTCAATGGGAATAATCTAATAACGAACTGTGATTAATAACGAAATGTGAAATAGCAGTCACGTATGTAATACAGAAGACAGACGCCACATATAGTGCTCGGGCTGTGCTAAACCATTGTTGTCATGTGCTGTTGAGTTGCATACTACTCATAGTGACCCTTTATGACATAGTAGACCTGCCCTATAGGGTTTCTGAGGCTGTAATCTTCAAGGGAGCAGATCGCCAAGTGTTTTCTCCCGCAGAGCCGCTGGTGTGTTGACTTTTTGGTTAGCATCCAAGCACTTAACCAGGGCACCATGAGGGCATTTTTGCTAAACCATAGTTACCTGTAAAACAATATAGATGAAATATGAATTTGTAGAACTTTTAGCACTGCAATAAACATTTCATATTACATTTATCATTTCTGCATGTACGTATGTTAAAGATCCATTCTTAACATTTTTTGAAGGTTCTCTTCTATCTGAATTAGAATTTAAAGGTGGTAAGACGTTGCACTCCATTTGTTTAAAGAGACGAGGCTGCCTTAGCCATAATTCTATGAAAAAGTGTTGTTTTCTGAGCACCTACTTACTCTATGCCAGACAGCAGGCTTAGATGGTAAAGCCAGGATTTGAACTGAGCACTCTGGGTGATGCAAATGGTTAAGCGCTCAGCTACTAGCCAAAAGGTTGGTGGTTTGAACCTGCCCAGAGGTGCCTCAAAAGACAGGCCTGGCAATCTGCTTCCAAAAGGTCACAACCTTAAAAACCCTATGGAGCAGTTCTACTCTGCACACACGGGGTCGCCATGAGTCAGAATTGATGCAATAGAAACTAACAACAACAGTATTGTTCCATGGCCCGTTCACTTAGCCGAAAGGATTTGGTGCTCCCAGCAGAGAAAGAAGGAGAGCCAAGAATAGGAGGATATGGAAAGTGTGGCTAACTGCTTCCATGAACAACTGCCTCCTTTGCCATGAGATCAGAAGAACTGGGTGGTGCCCAGCTACTGTTACTGAACATTTTGATCAAAGAATTTTGATGAAAAAGGGGTAAATGCAGAACAAAATTTCAAATTCTCATGAACTCTAGACTTTCTGGAGACACAGAGGCTGGACGAACTCCTAAAACTATTGCCCTGAGATACTCTTTAAACCTTAAACCAAAATATCTCCTAAAGAATTCTTAAAACCAAACAATAGTTTGGCTTAACTAGTAAAGAATCTCTGCCTTGAACACTGTTCTCTTTTAAGATCTATCTACAAACCCAAAGAGTCCACAAGAAAATTTCTAGAGCAAATAGAATAATTTAGCAAAGTTGCAGGGTACAAGGTCAACAAACAAAAATTAGTTGCATTTCTATACACTGCAGAAATCTGAAAGGGACATTAGGGAAACAATCCCATTTACAATACCATCTAAGAAAATAAAATACCTAGGTATAAATCTAACCAGGGACGTGAAGGACTTATACATCGAAAACTATAAAACATTGCTGAATGAGATTTTAAAAGCCTTAAATAAATGGACAGATGTTCCATGTTTGTCGCTTAGAAGACTTAATGTTGTTAAGATGTTAATACTACCAAAAACAATCTATAGATTCAACTCAATCCCGATCAAAATTCCATCAGCCTTCTGTACAGAAATGGAAAAACCAATCATCAACTTTATATGAAATGGCAAGAGGCCCCAAATTGCTAAAGCAATGTTGAAAGAGAACAAAGTAGGACTTATAATTCCTGACTTTAAAACATACTATACAGCTATGATAATCAAAACAGCCCGGTAAAACAATAGACACATAGACCAATGGAATAGAATTGAGAGTCCAGAAATAAACCCATTTTGGGGGACATCTAGGTCAGTTGGCATAATGAAGTTTATTAAGAAAATGTTCTGCATCTGTCTTATTCATCTAGTGCTGCTATAACAGAACCAGAAGTGGATGGCTTTAACAGAGAAATTTATTCTCTCACAGTCTAGTAGGCTACCAGTCCAAATTCAGGGTGTCAGCTCCAGGGAAAGGCTTTCTCTGTTGGCTCTGAAGAAAGGTCCATGTCATCAATCTTCCCTTGGTCTAGGAGATTCTCTGCACAGGAACCTCAGGTCCAAAGGACATGCTCTGCTCCCAGCACTGCTTTCTTGGTGGTATGATGTTCCCATGTCTCTCTGCTGGCATCTCTCTTTTATATCTCAAAAGAGACTGGCTTAAGACACTACCTAATCTTGTAGACCTCATCAGTATAACTGCCGCTAACCTATCTTATTACATCACAGTAACAGAGTTTACAACACATAAGGAAATCACATCAGATGATAAAATGGTAGACAATCATACAATACTGGGAATCATGACCTAGCCAATTTAACAGATATTTTGCGGGGACAAAATTCAATATATGACAGCGTCTCACTTTGGCAAGTGGCATCTGGGGTCATGAAAGCTTGCAAGCAGCCGTCTAAGATACATCAGTTGGTCCCAACTCACTTGGAGCAAAGGAGAATGAAGAACGCCAAAGATGCAAGGAAAACACTAGCCCAAGAGACAAAATGTCCACATAAACCAGAGACTCCATCAGCCTGAGATCAGAAGAACTAGATGGTGCCTGGCTACCACCAATGAACGTCCTGACAGGGAACACAACAAAGAGTCTCTGACAGAGTGGGAGAAAAGTGTGGAGCAGAACTCAAATTCTAGTAAGAAGACCAGACTTAATGGTCTGACTGAGACTAGAGGAAGCCCTGAAGCCATGGGCCCCAGATGCTCTGTTGACCCAGAACTAAAATCATTCCAGAAGCCCACTCTTCAGCCAAAGACTAAACTGGACTATAAAACAAAACATAATACTCGTGAAGAGTATGCTTCTTAGTTCAGTCAGATGCATGAGACCAAATGGGCGGCTCCTGTCCAGAGGCAGGATGAGAAGGCAGGAAGGGACAGGAACTAGTTGAATGGACACAAGAAACCTGTGGTGGAAAGGGGGAGCGTGCTGCCACATTACTGGTATTGCAACTAATGTCACATAACAATATGTGTATAAATTTTTGTATAAGAAATTAACTTGAGCTGTAAACTTTCACCTAAAGCACCATAAAAAATTAATTAAGTAATTAAATTTAAAAAAAGAAATAAACCCACACATCTATGGTCAACTGATTTTTGACAAGGGTGCTAAGTCCATTTGATGGGGGAAAAAAATCTCTTCAATAAATGGTGGTGGGAAAATTGAATTTCCATATGCAAAGAAGTGAAACAGGATCCAGGCCTCACAATATACACAAAAACAAATTCAAATGGATTAAGGACCTAAATATGCAAACTAAAACCATAAAATTCTTAGAAGAAAAAGCAGGGGCAATGCTGTCAGGCATAGCTTTAACAATGGATTGTCTAATAACAAAAGCACAAACAGCAAAAGACAAAATAAATAAATGAGACCTCACAAAAATTAAAACATTTGTTCATCAAAAGACTTTACCAAAGAAGTGAAAGACAAGCTACCAACTGGGAGAATATCTTTGGAAACCATATATCTGATAAGAATCTAACAACCAAAATATATATATATAACTTTGACAGCTTAACAACTAAAGACAAATAATCCAATCATAAAATGGGCAAAGGACTTGAATGGACATTTCACCAAAGAAGACATTCAAATTGTCGCCAGACACATGAAAAGAGGCTCAAAATCATTAGCCATCAGAGATACAAATCAAAACCACAATGCAATACCATTTCACTCCCACTAGAATGGCTAAGATTTAGAAAAAAAACAGGAAACAACAAATGTTGGTGAGGATATGGGGAAATTGGAAACTTTACCCATTGCTAGCGGGAATGCAAAATGGTACAGCCATTGTGGAAAACTGTAGCAGTTCCTCAAAGAAACAAAAATAGAACTACCTTATGACCCAGCAATTCCACTCCTAGGTATATATCCAAAAGACTTGAAAGCAGAGACTCAAACAGAGATTTGTACACCAATGTTCATTGCAACACTATTCACAATAGCCAAAAGGTAGAAACAACCTAAATGCCCATCAACAGATGAATGGGTAAATAAAATGTGGTACATACATGCAATGGAATACTA
>NW_004444052.1:1477819-1504991 GCF_000243295.1 Trichechus manatus latirostris
GGGTACAAAATTCAATCCATGACATGGAAGAAGTACAGACACAATGCTCCTTAGAAGCGAAGATGATGAGACTCTGTCTTACATACTTTGGACATGTTATCAGAAGGAATCAGTTCCTGGAGAAGGACATCATGCTTGGTAAAGTGGAGGGTCAGTGAAGAAGACAAAGATCCTCAATGAGACGGATTCACACAGTGTCTGCAACAATGGGCTCAAGCATAACAACGATCATGAGGATGGCAGAGGACTGGGCAATGTTGTTTGTTGTACATAGGATCACTATGAGTCGGAACCAACTGGACGACACCTAACAACAACAAAAACAAGAGTGCCATATTTAGCTCTATGTTGAGTATAAATTATTAGTAACTTATCCTGTACTGATAAGAGGGGGAGCTGAGAGAAATCCAAGTGTCTACAGAAGGCGGTGAAGAGAATACCCTAGGAAATGTGAATTTCTTGAGCAATTTCTTAATATTACTCTATTATTGAGTATAGGCTTGTTATGGATTGACTAGTGTCCCCCAAAATAAATGTTGGAATCCTACCACTTTGCTTGCAGATATAATCCTGTTTGGAAATAATTATAATATTTCTTTGTTATGTTAATGAAGCCAGCTCAGTGTAGGGTGTACCCTAAACCTAATCATTTCTGAGTTATAAGGAGCAGCCTAGATAGAGACAAGCAGCGCAAATGAGGGAAGATAGCTGCCACATGAAGATCGCCAAGGAACCAAGGAACTCCAGGGCTACAGAAGCTGAGGGAGACAAAGATCTTCCACCAGAGAGAACAGAGAGAAAGTCTTTCCCTAGAGCCAGTGCCCTGAATTCCAACTTCTCGCCTCCTAAACTCTTAGAAAATAAATTTCTGTTCTTTACGCCACCCACTTGTGGTACGTCTGTTACAACAACACTCGGAATTTAAGACACAGCTTAATAAACATTTTATGACTAAATGAAAAATGGAAGAAGGAGGAGGGGCAGAGAAGGGAGAAATTTGAAAATAGAAACTGGCTCTACTATTTTTTTACTTTACAAAAGGTAGTCAAATAGTACTTTGGCAACAAACTAGAGATAAAAGGGAATGTCTTCAACCTAGAAGGGGTATCTATGCAAAATGCACAGCTAGTATTGCCCTGGGAGCTGTGGTGGCGTAGTGGTTAAGGGCTCAGTTGCTAGCCAAAAGGTTGGCAGTTCAAATCCACCAGCTGTTCCTTGGAAACGCTGTGGAGCAGTTCTACTTGGTCCTATAGGGTCACTATGAGTCGGAATCGACTTGATGGCTACGGGTTTGGAGTATCGCCCTGAGATAATCTTTGTACATTAAATCAAAAATATCCCCTGAAGTTTTCTTAAAACCAAACAATAGTTTCACTTAACTAGGGAAGAATACCTGCCTTGAGCATTGTACTTTTTCAAGATCTGTCTATATGAGATCAAATTGACAACAGCAACTTGAAAGATTAGATAGGAACCTTGGGGGGCAGTGAGTTTATGATAATGGAGAAGGAACAACTCAGAAAAGGGGGGGGAGAATGGTTACACAGCTCGAAGGTGTAATCAATAACATTGAATTGTGCGTGTAGAAACTGTTGAATTGGTGTATGTTTTGCCGTATAGATTCACAAAAATAAAATAAATTATTTTTTTAAAAATGCACAGCTAGCATCACACTTAAAGGAGAAAAACTGAAAGCTTTTTCCCTAAGATCAGGAACAAGATAAGGATGTCTACCTTCACCACTTCTATTCCACATTGTATCAGAGGATTTAGCCATATCATTTAGACAAGAAAAATAAATACAATTTTCCAGATTGGAAAAGCAGAAGTAAAACTACCTCTATTTGCAAATGACATAAACTCATATATGAAAAACCCAAAGGAATCCATATTAGAACTATTAAAACTAATAAACAAGTTCAGCAACAGGTCAGAATACAAGATGAATATACAAAAATCATATTTATTGCTATACGATATCATTGAACAGTCCAAAAACAAAATTAAGAAAACAATTCCATTTACAATAACATAAAAAATAGAATATTTAGGAATAAGTTTTAAAAGGAGAACATGCTTCTCAAAAATTTGGCCCATGATGCCAGTAAATTTAAGGATGTTTTTACAGTACTAAATGTCATGGATTGAATTGTGTCCCCCAAAATTATGCATTGGAATCCTGAAGCCTGTACCTGTGGACGTGATCCTCTTTGGAAATAGGGCTTTTCTTTTGTTATGTTAATGATATTATACCAGGGTAGGCTGGGTCCTAAATTTAATTAGTTCTCAGTTATAAAAAGAGCAGAATAGATAGACACCACACCAAAGGGGAAGACAGATGCCAAGAGAAGAAGAACGTCAAGGAACTCCCCGGGCTACTGACAAGGAAGCACCTTCTCCTAGAGCCGCACCTTCAATTCAGCTGTGGGAAAATAAGTTCCTGTTCTTTAAAGCCACGCACTCGTGGTATTTGTGTTACAGCAGCTCTAGGTAACTAAGACACTAGGGAAAGTGCACATTATTTAAAAATTTGTTCTTCAAAAGAAAACCTACTATGTGCAGAAAAACCTGTGAAAGCTGGGACCTGTGTAAGGCAGAAACCTGTCAGAGAAGGAAAACTCAAATATTTACCACTAAAACGATCGATAGAAAAGTGTTAAGACTGAACCCTGTCAAACTGGAAAACTTGCAAGACCCAGAAAAACAAGACAGTTCCACTGAATTCCGACTCTCTCAGGTTTCACTGTATAAGCAGTCCCCGGGTTACGAACGTCCAACTTACAGACAACCCGTAGTTATGAACCAACCCCTGTAATATTATATTAAAAATTCAAGGTATATGCAATTGTTCATAATAACAAACAGGCACTATTCTGCGGCATGCATTCAAACATTATTATTATTATTGTATTATTATGTTAAAGATGTTTTAGTGTATCTGGAAGTGTTTCTTTAATGTTTTTTATGCATGGAAAGGTACACTATGTACTACATACTAACATTTGACTAACTAATGTTAGATACAAGCCGTACCCAACTGTCCCAACTTCTGTACAAATTTGACTTAAAGACAGACTTAAGACTAGAACTCGTTCCTAATCCGGGGACTGCCTGTATTCACTTCTTCCTTGCTATTAAGCGGATAATAAAAACCAAAAACTCGTTGCCGTTGAGTTGATTCTGACTCATAGTCACCCTACACGACAGAGTACAACTGCCCCATGGGGTTTCCAAGGAGCAGCTGGTGGATTCGAACTGCCAACCTTTTGGTTAGCAGCTGAGCTCTTAACCACTGTACCACCAGGGCTCATAAGGGGATAATAAAAGTATGTAAATCTCTCACAATCATCCGACTGATTGATGAGCAATGCGAGTGAAATTCTTGAATAAGGAGTAAGTAAAACTGACTCATCTGTGTTGGTATGGCATCCATGTGAGCTTGTTTACACAGGAATCAGAACTTCTTTCCGGTGCACATCACATGCTCGGAAACAAGCAACACTTCTCAAGGAAGAGAAATTAACTAACGCTGTAAACTTTTTAATGGAAAGATTGATCAGTTCAAAGGCAGGTGTTGCCCTGAAGCCCCGAGAGAAAGCCACCAAGTGACTCTCTTTTTGAATTCTGAAAATGACCTTGATCAACACCCTAACCTCAGCAAATCTTTTAAACAGTTGAGTGGAAATTACCACATTTCTCCCACATGAGACACAACCAAAATCCCTTCTTAGAGTCATCAGTAAAGAATTTGCTTAATAACCGAACCTGTGGTCTCCAGGCTCCTTGCCAATGGCAAAAATAATAATAATAAGGACAAGGATGCAGACACAGGCAGGAATAAGGGAAGATACTTTGTCCCTGACATTATTGCTCTTTTTTTCTTTATCTCTATCTCCTAGCCCTGCTAGTCTATTTATAGGAAATAAAATTACTCCTTAAATCTGAATACCTGAGAGGAACGTGGACAAATGCATGGCTTAAGCAGATAATTATGTAAATGATTATAGAATGATAAAATCAGATGTCCAGAGAAAATGATTTCCATTACCAACAACCTGTGGCAAGGTTCACTATTCTATTTTTAAGCAGCTTTAAATCTACTTGTGGTCTTTTATCTCAATTTTGTTTTTACAACATTTTCTCCAATTTATAGGGAGCTTGCCTGAATACAGAAGGAAAAAAAAACCTTCCACTGTACCCGTTTCTATAAGCAAGATTTTATGGGAAATTTTGCCTCTCAAGGTATTTCCTTTTGATTTTCACTGAAATAGCGAGTCAAACTTCTCTTCAGACCTACTGTAATTCACTTTACAATTTCACATTTCTTGTTCCAGCTTCATTTGAAAAAACGACTTTTTTAGAGACCAGAGAAAAACTGACTCTGGTTCTCAAACGTACAAAGAAGAGTGAAAATGTGGGCCAAGTTAGGGAGCACTGGAATGGCTTAATTGGAGAAATTATTGATTGATATCTGTATATCTCTTTATTATCACTCAGCAGTCTTAATTCCTCTAGTTTTGTTAATTTTCCTCTAAAGTTCTCACCGTTGCTTATTTTTTTGTAGTAGATTATCGACTGCTAGACAAAAGGTCAGCGGTTTGAAACCACCAGTGGCTCCGAGGAAGAAAGATGTGGCAGTTCGCTTCTGTAGAGATTTACAATCTCAGAAACCATATGGGGTCGCTATGAGTTGGCAATGGGTTTAGATTAAATCTGTGGATGGAGAGAAGCATTTTTACTTATCCCACTTGTTATGTGTTGTGCTTTCTCTATCTGTATACTCATGTCTTTCATCAGTTCTGAAAAATTCTCAATCACTACTTCTTTTAATATTTCCTTTACTCCTGTCTCTCCATTCACCCCTTCAAGAAATGAAAGCAACTTACTCTACTCAGCTTATCTCTGTTTGTTTTGTTTTGAACAAATACATAATTCTCTATTAAGATAAGTTTATTTACTCTAGTAAACTACATTTAAACTCCTAGTTTACACAATTTAGAAAGGACCAATTGCAAGTTAAGTACATTGCTGACCATACTAACTTTTTATGCTTTATGCTTTGCTAATTTTTAAATAAACTTCACTGTGGTAGAACTTACATGCAATAAAATTCATAAATTTTAAGTGGAAATGGATAAAATCTGATAAATGTATTCATCCATGTTTCCATGCCTCCATTTAAGATATAGAACATCTACCCAGAAGTTTGCCTCATGCCTATTTGCAGTCAATCAATATAACCACCAGCCTGCCCCAGTCAACCGCTGTTCTAACTTCTATCAAGATAGATTAGATTTGGCTGTTCTAGAATTCCATCTTATAAATTAAGATCATATAGTATGCCCTCTTCTGTATTCAGCTTCTTTTGCTTAGAATAATGTCGGGGGAGGGGAGGTCATCCGTATTATTCCATGAATCAGTAGTTTATTCCTTTTTATAACTGAATAGTATTCCACTCACAAGTTGAGATATTTGAAAAAATGGATGCAATGCTGCAAGCACTCACTCGTCTATGCCAAGAATTTGGCCAACCAACTGGAAGAGATTCATCTGTGCCCATTCCAAAAAAAGGTGATCCAGCAGAATGCAGAAATTATCAAACAATATCATCAATATCACACAAAAGTAAACTTTTGCTGAAGATCATTCAAAAATGGTTGCAGCAGTACATTGACAGGAAACTGCCAGAAATTCAAGCCAGATTCAGAAGAGGACTTGGAATTAGGGATATCATTGCTGATGTCAGATGGATACTGGCTGAAAGCAGAGAATACTAGAAAAATGTTTACCTGTGTTTCATTGACTATGCAAAGGGATTCGACCGTGTGGATTGTAACAAATTATGGATAACATTGTGAAGAATGGTAATTCCAGAATACTTAATTGTACTAGCAAGGAACCTGTACATAGACCAAGAGTCAGTCATTCAAACAGAACAAGGGGATACTGCGTGGTTTAAAATTAGGAAAGGTGTGTGTCAAGGTTGTATCCTTTCACCATACTTATTCTGTCTGTATGCTGACCAAATAATCCAAGAAGCTGGACTATATGAAGAACGCAGCAACAGCATTGGAGGAAGACTCATTAACAACCTGTGTTATACAGATGACACAACCTTGCTTGCTGAAAGTGAAGAGGGTTTGAAGCACTTACTGTAAAGATCAAAGACCACAGCCTTCAGTATGAATTACACCTCAGCATAAAAAAAACAACAAAAATCCTCACAACTGGACCAATAAGCAACATCATGACAAATGGAGAAAAGATTGAAGTTGTCAAGGATTTCATTTTACTTGGATCCACAATCAACACCCACGAAAGCAGCAGTCACAAAATCAAATGAGGTATTTCACTGGGCAAATCTGCTGTAAAAGACCTCTTCCAAGTGTCAAAAGATGTCACTTTGAAGACTAAGGTGCGCCTGACCCAAGCCATGGTGTTTTCAATCGTCTCATATGCATGTGAAAGCTGGACAATGAATAAGGAAGACCAAAGAAGAATTGACGCCTTTGAATTATGGTGTTGGAGAAGAGTACTGAATATACCATGGACTACCAGAAGAACAAACAAATCTGTCTTGGAAGAAGTACAGCCAGAATGATCCTTAGAAGTGACAAGGCAAGACTTCGTCTTGCGTACTTTGGACATGTTATCAGGAAGGACCAGTCCCTGGAGAAGGACATCAAGCTTAGTAGAGGGTCATCAAAAAAAAAAAAAAAGAAGACCCTCAATGAGATAGATTGACACAGTGGTTGCAACAATGGGCTCAAACACAAGAAAGATTGTGAGGATGGCACAAGACCGAGCAGTGTTTCATTCTGTTGTACACAGGGTAATATGAGTGGAACCAACTTGACAGCACTTAACAACAACAATAAATATTCCACTATATGAATATATCACAACTTATTTATCCACATTCATTTCATACATTATTCCACATATATAAGTAATGTACACTGATACATTATAAAATTTTATATTTTCAGTATAATATATGATATACAAGCATTTTTGGTAGCCTTCTAACCGCCTTCCCTCACTCCATTCTCCAGTAAATTCTTAATACCGAGACCAGCCTTCCTTTCACCATGACAATTTCCTATTACATTTTGTCCTAGTACACTGCGGAAAGTAATCCCTCTTGCTTCCCAGTTTTTACATACGACATACCACTTCTACTTTGTGTTTTGGTTACTTATGTATACATTTAGTCCCTCCGTAGTGCAAATGATTGGCAGGATCAGCTGCTAACCAAAGTTAGAAATTCAAGTCCACCAAGAGTTGCCTCAGAAGAAAGGCCTAGTGATGTACTTCCAAATACTCAGCCATTGAAAACCCTATGGAGCACAGTTCTACTCTGACACACATGGGGTAGCCAGGAGTCAGAGTCAACTCAAAGACAACTTGGTAAACCTCCTGAACAGAAGTTAGAATCCTAAACTTTCTGCTACCAGGAGAGCCTTCCACCACCCTTTGTCAGGACCATAAAAGTAAGCGGTTGAGGGTTGTCCCCAGTAGGGGGAAGTGTGCCCATAACTTCCCACTAGATCAAGCTCTTTTCTATAGCTCTGGAGACTTCAAGAAAGCCACATGCTTACAGAAACCTCTCAATTATTAAAGAAATTAATAAATAATCTTTCAGCGGCTCCTCCCTCAAATAACTCACAAGCTGTCGGTAACTGCTACTAACCAAAGCTCAGTAGCTTAAGTCCAAATAACAAAAATAGGCCTGGCAATCTACTTCTGAAAATTAGCCAGTGAAAACCCTATGAATCCGCACCATTCATGGGGCTGGAGCAGGACTGGGCATCTGTTGCACACGGGGTCATCTTGAGTTGGAGACTAACTTGATGGCAGCCAGCAACGATAACAGATAAAATAAAACCACATAACTGTTCTTAACATCTACGATTTAAAATACAACCAGCTCATTTGTTTAAAGTAACATCTGAAGGACCTCGCCCCATTTGCGTCATCATTTTGGAAAAAATAAATAAATCAATGAAATATATTCAGATTGAATGTTGAATCTGTGTTGTTGAATCAGGAACCAGTAATGGAAAGTTGAATGTCTTACCTTCATAAACAGAGATTAGTTTATAAAGTAAAAACAAACTCTGTACTGCCCACCTCTTTCCTATCTCCGCCAACTTCCTCCCACCATTACATTAAAAATATGTTCTGTAACTCATTATCAAACGATAGTTGTTTTAATGTACTAGACTTAAGATACCACGCCATTTGGCTTGATTCAAGTGTTAATCATTGATTCAGGCTCATCAGGAACCAGAAGTGAACAGTCATCATGAATCACACAGACCATGTCACTTCTTAGGAAACAAAAAGGAATCTCATCCAATTCTCATTGGGGTAGAGGAAGTGCACAGAGAATGAATAAAATCTCAGTGTTAAGTAAGTTTCTAAACTGATGAAGCTGGAAGAGATTCTTGTGGGCCAAGCCTTCCATTTCATAGATGAGAAAAGCAAGATCCAAAGAAATTAAGTGACTTTTCCAAGAGACCACAGCCAGTTAGTGATGAAGCGAGACTAGAATCCAATGCTCTTCATCCACAAATACCACTGATTGCTCTTCCCAGCCATGTCAGCAAGAGATGTTTCCTTAAAAGGGTCATTTTCATGCCCAGGGTTCTTTAGAGAACTACTAAGAAGACAATGCAAACACCAGGTTGGCTTAAGTGGTACCTCTCTAAAGAGCCAGCCAGGCTTTTGGCTGCTTGCAACAATCTCATTGACACCTTTTCAAAAAGTCCTTGTGAGAAGCATCACCAAGAAAGAAAGCAAAATCCATCCACGGTGACTATTGAGTGTGTCAGCACATAACCTCTTCATTTCTCCTGCAATTATTGATTGGATAGAGGAAGCAGCCAGAGTGTGTTATTATATCAGGAAGTTGTTTGTCCCTGGAATCTAGAGATGATCCTTGCAGCTAGAGTTACATCAGAGGTAGGATAGAAATGCTAAAAACTCTGTTAAAATAATAGTACTTAATACCGACACCTGAAGCTTATAAAACCTTTCAAGGTGGATCTCAAAGCATTTGGCAAATATTCATTCAATTTCACAACAGCATTTGTCTGAAGGAGTATCATATTTTGGTTTTCTTCTTATAAGACGGTGTGGGGGAAGATACGTGCCTTTAAAAATCTGTCCGGCCAGTTCTGCTGTTAGCTCTGAAAATTACATCTTTTTTATGCCTAACTTTGTAAATTATCTAAAGCCCTCTTGGCAATGTTGTTGTTAGTTGCCGTCGAGTAGATTCTGACTAACGGCAACCTCAGGTATGCAGAGTAGAACTGCTCTATAGCGTTTTCAAGGCCGTGACATTTCAGAAGCCGATCACCAGGCCTTTCTTCTGAGGTGCCTCTGGGTAGGTTCAAATGCCAACCTTTAGGTTAGTAGTCAAGTGCTTAACTGTTTATTTATGCCACCCAGGGGCTCCCTCTTGGAAATAAGTTTATGTGCGCTTGTATAAATTCTAATTAAGTAAATAAAATGATTGATGTCACTGGGATCAGAATCTCAGATTCCTATGGTCACTCAGAGGAAACACTAATTTTCTGGCTTAGTGACATAAAATTCAAACAAAGAACCCTCAGAAAAACACCATCTGGAATTCCAAGGATGGGCTCAGCCGTGAGAGCGAAGCAACTCACGGAAGAAGAGAGGAATTTTTTTTAAAATACGGGAATCTAAAATTCTCTCCCCTGAACTACCCCTATTAAAAATTAATCCTGTTCAGGTTTGGGATGAGACAGAAGGATAGGTGGGGAGGGAATTAGAAAAGGAAGTGAAGCAGACAAAAATGTTTAAGTATTTATGATCTTATTTGGAATCAGAGGAAGATTTCCTACTTTCTGAACTTAAGTCTCCTGGTAACTAAGTATTTCAGATATTTTCTGTCTGATGGACTTTGGCTTCAAGGAGCTTAGGGGGCAGGTTCTCTCTGCAGCCCCGGAAGCGACCCAGCGCAGTCCTTCCTGAAGGAACACAATGCCCTAAGGGACAATTTCTTGGCCCTAAAATGGTTCCTCACATTCCCAGGTCTAATCTGCATTCTAGTTTTTAAGCTATCACAAACGACTCTGTGTAGGTGATGAGAGGCCTTCTCCAGTATGCCCATCCCAAAAGTGATCATAAAAACGTGATGCATCTTCCAAGTCTTCCAAACTCCCCGGGTCTTTGAACCCAGGTTGTCTGATGCCTGAACACATACAAGTAATTAGTATGCTATACTGCCCCCAAACATTCACAACAGGCCATGTGATACTATAAACACAAATACTAGAGGAATTGAACTATAAGCTCCACGAGAGAAGGGGCTTGTGTTTTGTCCCCTGCTCTATGCCCAGTGCCTAGAACACTATGTGACATGTTAATAGGCACTCAAGTAATTACTGGATGAATGAATGAATGAGGAGAATTTTACAGGATCCCCGGTGGGGTACTGTGATTAGGGTTTAAGAATTGCTTCTTGGTGGTACTATCGGCAGAGCTTTCCAAGGAGAAACACATTCATGACAAATTTTGTGCGATATGTCACCTTCAGACACTAACAAATTGTTAACATCCATTCTTCCGTAGGAAATCAGAACGATACCTTCCAGGGAAAGGCTTACAGAGTATAAACTGCTTTCATTCACAGTCTCGTTTAGTCCACATAACCACCCTATGAGGACTTATTTACACATTACAAGGGAGAAAACTGAGGCTTTCAGTGACAGCCAGAATTCAGGCTTGCTTCCTCTTATCCTTCCCCACACCATGGGTATTTATCCTGGATGTGGTTCAGTGGTAGAGTTCTCGCCTTCCATGCGGGAGACTTGGGTTCAATTCCCAGCCATTACACCTGATGCGCAGCCACCACCCCTTTGTCAGCGGAGGCTTGTGTGTTGCTATGATGCTGAACAGGTTCAACAGAGCCTCCAGACTGAGACAGATGAGGAAGAAAGGCCTAGTGATTTACTTCCAAAAATCAGCCAGTGAAATCACAGCAGTCCAATCCACAACCGATCACGGGGATGGCAGAGGACCAGTGTATCGTTCCATTGTGCATGGGGTTGCCATGAGTTAGGGCTGACTAGATGGCATCTAACAACAGTTCTTGCCAGTTGGGGTTACATGTCCCCTCACCACTCACGCTCCACCGCGCCATCCCATCATGACCATGAGCCTGTATTTATAGCTCTCATTGGCCTGTGAGAGAATCTAACGTCTAGCCTTTGTGATCTAGGTATCTATTATTGAGTAACATAACCACCCTCAAACTTAGTTAACAATAGTTTATTATTACCTCTCACAGGTCTGGGGGTTGACTGGGCTCAACTGAGTGATTCTTGCTCAAACCTGTCCTGGAATTGTAGCCTGATATCATGTCAGCTGAGGCTGCTCTTACCCAAAGGCTGAGCTAGGCAGTATATACAATAAGGCCCACCCACATGGCCTGCATTAGATGGTGGCTCAGCTGGAACTCTTGACCTACATAAGCCTCTCCTGGTGACTTGGGCTCTTCACCGTTTGGTGGCTGGGTTTCCAGAGGAGCATCCGAGGAGCAAGTATTTAATAAGGCAGAAAGTAGAAGCTGCCAGAAAAGGGAGGGCTTTGCTCAGATCTATCCCAACATTATTTCCACCATATTCTGCGATCAAAGTCACCATGGACCTGCCCAGATTCCAGGGTGTGGAGAAATAAACTCCCCCTCTACCCCTCGTGATAGAGGAATGGACAGGTCATACTGCCAAAAAGCATGTGGAAAAGGAAATGCTGTTGAAGCCATCTTTGGAAAATAAGACCCACCACACTCAGCTTTGTCATTAACCTGGAACTAAGCTATCCAGTTGCAGATAAATTTCCATTTACATACTGTTATTCTGTGTTTAATTGGGCACAGAATAATATTCCATTTATTTTTTTAATTGCTGCCATGGTTACATTCAGGCCTTAGTTATTAGCTCATACCGTTTTATACCAAGGTATTTAAGCACAATGCTAAGACTGTTCATGGGGCTCAGGGTGTGGGCAAATTCGCCACTAGAAGAAGCTGCCTTTGATTTACATCTGCAGTGGTCATCTATATCCCTGGCCAGATCTCAGCGCCTCAGAGAGGACCAGGCAAGAAAGTGAAAATGGATCAGTACAAACCCATCATAATAATGAAAACTTTTTCAGCCATCTGATATACAGCTATTGGTCTTCACTCATCAGGAGCAAAAGAGAAAGAAGGAAACCAAAGACTAAGAGAAGAAACTAGCCTGCAGAGCTAATAGCCTGCAGAAGCCACGGTCTCATCTACCTTGAGACCAGAAGAACTAGATAGTGCCTGGCTACCACTGCTGACCATTCTGATCAGGGACACAATAGATGCACCCTGACAGAATGGGAGAAATTGTGGAATAGAACTCAAATTCTTAAAAAGTTCAGACTTGCTGGACCAGTTGAGACTAGAGGACTCCCTGAGACTCTTTAAACATTGAACCAAAACTATCCCGTGAGTGACCTTCTAGCGAAATAACAGAGTGACATACAAAATAAAGGATATTAGCCTTGAGTATGGAGCTTTGTTAAAAAAATATATCTTTATGAGACCAAAAGGTCAACAATTACTCTAAAGCAAAGATGAGACGATAAGGGGACAGGGAAACTAGAGTACCAGAAATGCAGCAACCAGAACGCAATTAAAGAGAATGTTGACACATGGTGAAAAATGTAACTAACGTCACTGAACAATTTGTATAGAAATTGCCAAACGGGTACCTAATTTACTGTGTAATCTTTCACCCAAAACACAATAAAATGTTACTTAAAACAAAAAGAATAAAGATGTAAATAAAGTAACTATACGGACAAAACTATAATAAAACCATACATTTTCAAAAAAATAATGAAAACTTTTTTTTTTAAGTTCACAATCAACCTGTCTTTCTAACCTTATAAACCAATATTTCTTAGCAGCACTCTGTATTCCAATCAAACTAGACTTCTCACCTTACGTTTCTTGGTCTTGTTTGCTCTGCTTTTTATATCCCCCTGTCCGGCTCAGGTTCCATTCCCACCCTCCCGTTTATTGAAATATTAGTTCTTTAGTGGCAAAATCAAAGCCCACCTCCTCTTAATTTCCTTTCCTAATTTCCCTGCCATTTCCTTGCCCTTTGAGCCTCCATAACTCTTATCCTAGTCTACTTGGGGTCACAGCCCTCTTCAGGCTTGTCTAGTACCCTTGCCTTGCCCTTGCATTCATTCTCTGCACAACTTAGCACAATGCCTCCTGCAGAACAGGTGTTCCGTTAATATGCATTGAATTGGATTGAACCTACAGGAATGTCATTGTCATAATACTATCGTTTTCTCTAATGGCCTATGTCTTTAAAGGAGCTCAGTTACCTTCAAGGAACTTCTTCATTCATATTCATTCATTCATCCACTCATTAATTCAACAAATATTGATTGGGCATAGTCGAAGTGCTAAGCCAAAAGAAGATTTTTACATAACTCTTGATTTACATTAAATCATCCCACTTTTACAAGCAAAATTTTCTTACCAAAGGCAACAGGTATCGTGTGTCACGTGTTTACTCTAATTTTGGCTCCTTGAAGACCAAAAGAGACGTCGCTTGGAGCTGGATGGAGGACTGTCCTCAAAGACCTGAACGTGCCTTCTGCAGGACGCTCCTAGTTTCCAGCATCTTCTACTCAACATGGTCTTGGCAGCCAGACCCCAGACTGCCTCTCAAATGTTGCCTCCTCCAGTCACTCACTCACAAATGTGGGACTTCCTTGCTGACCCTTCCTGATTCCGTTTGTGCTCTCTCCACACTCGGCTGGGGTGACTCACAGCTAATTACCTGTTTCACTCCCGGGGTTTGTCTTTACACCAAGAGAAAAGACAACAAGAGTTTCACAGAGGACAGTCAGAAGTGTCCCACTGAAGGTGGGACTAAACATCCAGATCTATGAAAGCGAATTATTGAACCACTCTGTGCCTGTATTTCCTTGGGTGAAAATGTAGGTGATAATGGCTCTGTAACATAAGGTTGTTGAGAACACTCAATGAGATAATTCACTAATGCATTACAACTGTGCCTGGTGCATGACAAACCATTGCCATTGCCGTCGAGTAGATTCCAACTCATAGCCACCTTGTAGGACAGAGTAGAAACTGCCCGATAGGGTTTCCAAGGAGTAGCTGGTGGATTTGAACTGCCAGTCTTTTAGTTAGCAGCCAAGCTCTTAACCACTTCACAACGAGGGCTATGGTGCATGCCACGGCAGTCCATAATTATTATATTTTCTTCTTGTTGTTGCTAAATTGCTGTCTTGGGTCATGTTTCTCAGAAGCAGACCTTGCGAGAAGGAAGGGTGTGATTTTCGACAAAGTCCCAGGAAGGGAGCTTCAGCCTAATCCCGCAGTGGAGTGACAGGGGCCCATCAGCCAAAGGCACAGGGCCACTCTGGAGGAGAGAACTTCCGGCACTTTCTGTCCTCTTCCAGCTCTCTTTCTTAACAGGCAAACCCGCCCCAGTAGCTCAAGTGCAGTTCTCAGGAGAAGAGTCGTAGGTATGGGCCTGGAGTAAAAACAGACCAAAAAACCTGTTGCCAGGTTGCACAGTCAATTATGATAATTGATGCCAATAACGTATACACCTGTAAAAAGTTGAATTGGCAAAAGGTGTGTGATAGATATTGTTATAGATTAAATTATGTCCCGCAAAAATATGTAATGTAAATCCTGGCCTCTATGCCTGTGGTTATAATCCCATTTGGAAATGGGTTGTCTTTGTTAGGTTAATGAGGCTGGATTAATTTAGAGTGTGTGTTGAGTCAATCTCTTTTGAGATATAAAAGAGATTAAGCAAGCAAGTGAGAGAAGCAGAGATGGGGGAAGAGAGATACCAAGTCGCATGAAGATCACCCTGGAGCGGAAGCTAAAAGAGACAAGGACCTTCCTCCAGAGCCAACAGAGACAGAAAGCCTTCCCACAGCTGACACCCTGAATTCAGACTTACAGCCGCCAACCTCTGAGAAAATACATTTCTGTTTGTTAAAGCCACCGACTTGTGGTATTTCTGTAGCACATTAGATACAGCAGCACTAGATAACTAAGACGTATATTTACAAAAAAAAACGCTGCCGAGACTGCTTATGCACAACCAAAAACCTCAGGGGATTTGTTTCTTGGTTTGGAGGTTTAGGGTCATGATTTCACAGGACATCCCAATAATACTGTGGTGTTTAGTGCCTCTGTTCTATCTCCTAGTTCCTTGCATAGTGCCTGGCGTCTTTAAAGCTTGCAAGTGGCCATCCAAGTCATGACAATTGGTCTCGACTCGCTGGAGCAACAGAGGAAAAAGGAGAGTAGAAACAAGAGGAGAATATGGAATGTGTGACTAATTGCCTCCATGAACAGCTGCCGCCTTTGCCATAAGAAGAACTAGACGGTGCCCAACTACCATTAACTGAGCATTTTGATCAAAGATTTCATAGAAGAATCCTGATCAAAAGAGGGAGTATGCAGAACAGAATTTCAAATTCTCATGGACTCCAGATTTCTGGAGCCAAAGGGGCTGGATGAACCCCTGAAACTATTGCCCTGAGATAATCTTTACACCTTAAACCAAAAATATCACCTGAAGTCTTCTTAAAACCAAACAACAGTTTAGCTTAATTAGTGAAAAATGTCTGCCTTGGGCATTATGTTCTTTTAAGAGCTACCTATATGGGATCAAAGTGAAAACAGCAACATGAAAGATAAGAACCTTAGTGGGCAGTGAGTTTATGTTAATGGGGGAGGAACAACTCAGAAAAGGAGAGTGAGAATGGTTGCACAACTTAAAGAAAGTAATCAAAGTCCCTGAACTGTACATGCAGAAACATTCGAATTGGTGTATATGTTGCTGTGTATATTATCAACAACAACAACAAAATGAATTAACAAAAAAAAAAATTGCTACTGATTCTGTTCTGATTCATAGCGACCCTATAGGACAGAGTAGAACTGCCCCATAGGGTTTCCTAGGCTGCAATTTTTACGGAAGACTACTACATCTTTCTCCCGAGGAGCAGATGGTGGGTTGGAACTGTTAACCTCCGTGTCTAGAGAAGCTAACGCATATTGGAGCTGGGAAGGGGTGAATAGGAATGTAGAAAGGACCCAGGGGGGCCAGGGGGGAACACTGCAGTGTCCTTCATGCTTGTCATCTTCAAAACTTTCCTTGAATTCTTTCCTTTGATCGGCGTATTCACTCTTCAGTCTCCATTCTAGCTTATTTTACAATCTGCAGCCTGTTTATTCATTCAACGTATATTTACTGAGTCCTAGTATGAGCCCAGAAACCGCGGTAGCATAGCAGTTAAGAGCTACGGCTGCTAACCAAAAGGTCGGCAGTTCGAATCCACCAGGTGCTCCTTGGGAACCCTTTGGGGCAGTTCTACTATGTCCTATAGGGTCGCTATGAGTCGGAATCAACTCAACGGCAATGGGTGCTATGAGCCCTGGTGGTGCAGTGGTTAAGAGTTCAGCTGCTAACCAAAAGGTCAGCAGTTCAAATCCATCAGCAGCTCCTTGGAAACCCAATGGGGCAGTTCTACTTTGTCCTCTAGGGCTGCTTTGAGTTGGAATCAACTCCACAGCAACAGGTGGTAACTATGAGCCCAAACCTGGAGTTAGAAAAACAAAAGGGAAGAGCAAGCTTGGCATTTGTCAAGCTGAAAGAACCGAAGAAAAAGTTCAAGGCTTGAGTTGCAATACTGAAGGATTCTACAGGAAAAATATTGAACGATGCAGGAAGCATCTAAAGAAGATGGAAGAAATACACGGAGTCACTGTACCAAAAGAATTAGTCAATGTTCAACCATTTCAGGAGGTAGCATATGATCAAGAAGCAAGGGTACTGAAGGAAGACGTTCAAGCTGTACTGAAAGTGCTGGCGAAAAACAAGGCCCCAGGAATTGACGGAATACCAACTGAGATGTTTCAACAAACAGATGCAGCACTGGAGGTGCTCACTCGTCTATGTCAAGAAATCTGGATGACAGCTACCTGGCTGGAAGAGATCCATGTTTGTGCCCATTTCGAAAGAAAGGTGATCCGACAGAACGCAGAAATTATTGAACAATATCATTAATATCACACACAAGTAAAATTTTGCTGAAGATCATTCAAAAGCAGCTGCAGCAGTACATTGACAGAGAACTACCAGAAATTCAAGCCGGATTCAGAAGAGGATGTGGAATGAGGGATATCATTGCTGGTGTCAGATGGATCCTGCCTGAAAGCAGAGAATACCAGAAAGATGTTTACCTGTGTTTTATTGACTATGCAAAGGCATTTGACTGTGTGGATCATAAAAAATTATAGATAACATTGCAAAGAATGAGGATTCCCGAACACTTAATTGTGCTCATGTGGAACCTGTACATAGAACAAGAGGCAGTTGATCGAACGGAACAAGGGGATACTTTGTGGTTTAAAATCAGGAAAGGTGTGCATCAGGGCTGTATCCTTTCACCATACTTATTCAATCTGTATGCTGAGCAAATGATCTGAGAAGACAGACTACATGAAGAAGAATGCAGCAACAGGATTGGAGGAAGACTCACTAACAACCTGTGATATGCAGATGACACAACCTTGCTTGCTGAATGTGAAAAGGACTTGAAGCACTTACTGATGAAGATTAAAGACTACAGCCTTCAGTATGGATTACACCTGAACATAAAGAAAACAAAAATCCTCACAACTGGACCAATAAGCAACATCAAGATAAATGGAGAAAAGATTGAAGTTATCAAGGATTTCATTTTACTTGGATCCAAAATCAATGCCCAGGGAAGCAGCAGTCAAGAAATCAAACGACACAGTGTATTGAGCAAATCTGCTGCAAAAGTCCTCTTTAAAGTGTTAAAAAGCAAACATGTCACTCTGAGGACTAAGGTGCACCTGACCCAAGCCATGGTCTTTTCAATCACCTAATATGCGTGCAAAAACTGGGTAATGAATGAGGAAGACCGAAGAAGAATTGATGCCTTTGAATTGTGGTGTTGGTGAAGAATATGGAATATACCACGGACTGTCAGAAGGACAAACAAGTCTGCCTTGGAAGAAGTACAGCCAGAATGCTCCTTAGAAGCAAGGATGGCAAGACTTCATCTCACGTACTTTGGACGTGTTATCAGGAAGGACGAGTACCCAGAGAAGGACATCATGCTTGGTAAAGTAGAGGGTCAGTGAAAAAGAGGAAGACCCTCACCAAGATGGATTGACGCAGTGGCTGCAACAATGAGCTCAAGCATAACAACGATTGTGAGGATGGCCCAAGACCGGGCAGTTTTTCTTTCTGTTGTACATAGAGGTCACTAAACAACAACTAGGAGCCCTGGTGGTGCAGTGGTTAAGCACTCGGCTGTTAACAGAAAGGCCACTGGTTTGACCCTATCAGCCACTCAGTGGGAGAAAAGACCTAGCAATCTGCTCCCATAAAGATTACAGTCTAGGAAACCCTGTGGGGCAGTTCTACTGCTATATGGGGTCCCTGTGAGTCAAAATCAACTCTATAGAACACAACAACTATGTGCCAAGCAATGTGCTAGGCTACTGACCAAAAGATGGGTGGTTCTAATCCACCCGGAGGCATCTTGGAAGAAAGGCCTGGTGATCTACATCTAAAAGGTCACAGCCATAGAAAATCCCATGGAGCACAGTTCTACTCTGAAACGAATGGGGTTATGAGCTTGAATCAACTGGACAGCAAACGGTTTGGTTTTTTGGTTTTTTTTTGTTTGTTTGTTTTGTTTTGTTTACTACTTGCCAAGCACTGCGATATTGTCTGGGAATATTTCTTGGTGGTATGAGGTTCCTCTTCTCTATGCTGGCTTCTCTCTTTTATATCTCAAAAGAGAATGACTCAAAATAAAACCTAATCTTGTAGATTGAGTCCTGCCTCAATAACATAACTTCCTCTAATCCTGCCTCATTAACATCATAGAGGAAGGATTTACAACATGTAGGAAAATCACATCAGATCACAAAATGGTGGACAATTACACAATACTGGGAAATCATGGCCTAGCCAAGTTGACACACATTTTAGGGGGACACAATTCAATCTGTAACACCTATTATTAGCCATTTAGGTAGTTTTCGGTCTCTTCATTATTAATTATTGAATTGGTCATTTCTGAAAACAATTCCAAAAGAGGCGTTCCAATTATGTGTTAAGCAGTGAAAACATAATCGCAGAGAGTTCCCTGACTCCTAGGGGACACTTGTGAAGGATGACTTTTATTTGGCTATACCAGGTTTATCATGTTGGTTAAAAACACCAAGGCTCACCCCACAGTCTCGTATTTCACCTGTGTGAGGAGTTCTCTATAAATCTTCTTGGGGGGCCCCAGAAGAGGAATTCTTGGAATTTGATTTTCATCTCTGCTGGACTGCACCATGGAAGCAATCTCCTAAATCTACCTCCAAGTGCACTGCAACCCTTCGAGGGGAAGGTTGGGAGGGCCAAGTGGTGTCTGTGGTTTGCTAATGTTCTTGCTGCCCAGTGAGGCCTCAGCTGACCCCTGAAGGGCCCCTGCGCTAGCTTTCCTGTAAGGGTCCCAGGTCTCCTTGTCACTGGTCTTTCAGAACGCTTTCCAAGGCCACAGGTATCTGTTAGACAGAAGCCAAGACAAAGCCAGCAGAGAAAATCCACAAGGAAGGAAATCTCACTGTCAAAGAGGCTGCCTGGAGTTCCTTTGAGAGCCAGAGTTAACCATTGTTCAGCTACAAAAGGCTCAAGTTGAAAGCTGCTGCTGATTCTGGGGTCAGTCCCTGGACCCGTGGCAGAGGGAGGGAGGGAAGGGACAGAGACGTGCCTGTGTCCCCAGGAGTAGCTGCCAGTGGCTGGCAGAGCAGCTGCCCCCAGGAGACCAGGCGGCAGGCACAGACAATGAGGCCATTAGCTCCCGGTGGCAAATCCCTGCCCTGCGTTGGCATTGACTGCCCATCCCACTCCACGAGTCTAGAGCTCCCTGTAAAAGGTAGTAAGCCATAGTGAAAACTGCAAGCAGCCATCTGGGAACACTCCCCTTGGGCTGGGGGAAAATTCTGACTTCTTGTATCTTCCCTGCTGTTGTTGTGCTCCTTCGAGTCAATTCCAACTCATAGCAACCCCACAGGACAGAGTAGAACTGCCCCACAGGATTTTCTAGACTGTAATCTTTACAGGAGCAGATTGCCAGGTCTTTTCTCCCAAAGAGTGGCTGGTGGGTTCGAACCGCTGACCTTTCAGTTAGCAGCCAAGTGCTTAACCATTGCACCAACAGGACTCCTTCTTTAGGCATTAAACCCAAACCAAACCCATTGCTGTAGAGTCAATTCTGACTCATAGCAACCCTATAGGACAGAAGAGAACTGCCCCATAGGGTTTCCAAAGCTGTAAATCTTTCTTCTGTGGAGCAGCTGGTGGGTTCGAACCACTGACCTTCTGGTTAGCAGCCGAGTGCTTAACCACTGCGCCACCAGGGCTCCTTTCCCTGTTGTAAGGCGTAGGAAAAGAAGAACAGGTTCTAAAAGTTTACGAACTGTTCAAGATTTGGTACATACCCTCAAGACTGGGCATCTTATTGTTTCTTTGGTGGGTATTTGACATCAGTGGCAAAGTGACCGGGATAAAGACAACAAGCTCTCGGTAGAGAGAAATGGAACCACAGGAGCATTGTTGTGGTTGTTAGCTGCCGTCACAGCCCTGACTCATGGGGACCGCATACTCAACAGACTGAAACGCTGCCCGGTTGGACCATTCCATTGTGCTCCACAGGGTTCTCCCTGGCTGATTTTGGCAGGAGATTGCCAGGCGTTTCTTCCTAGTTCTGTCTCAGTCTGGAAGCTCAACTGAAACCTGTTCAGCATCATAGCAACACACAAGCCTCCACTAACAGACAGGTGGTGGCTGGGCCCAAGGTGCATTGGCCAGGAATCAAACCTAGGTCTCCTCAACAAAAGGCTGGAGTTCTGCCACTGAAACACCACTGACCCCGTACAGGAGCTTTGGAAAAGGAAATAACCTCCAAGTTGCTGTCCACAGCTTTCTCTTAGCCGTTTCTGCAACTCATCAAAAGACTTCACATAACAAGTAATACCGTCCTTGAAGTGGGCCACGAGGACAAAGGGTCAAGCCTGGAGGTTGGCATATGGGAGGGGCCAGTCAGCACTCTCCAGGATTAAAACTGGGCATAACCTCAGGGTGAATGGGCTCAGCCAAATGCTTTTTATTTTTACTCTGGGCTGGGGAAGTGGGCCCTTCCTAAAAAAGCAACTCCTACAACAAGGCAAAGAAAATCAATTAAAGTAAAAATTAACACCCCAAATCAAATCAAACCAAACCCACTGCCATTGAATTGATTCTGAGGCTTCTAGCAACCCCATAGAACAGAGTAGAACTGCCCCAGAGGGTTTCCAAGGCTGTAAATCTTATGGAAGCAGACTGCAGAGGGGCTGGTGAGTTCAAACCATCAACCTTTTGATTAGCAGTGAGCACTTAACCACTGCATCACCAGGGCTCCTTCAAAAATTAACATACAAACCTCTAAGTTACCATCATGGGTGGTCAATTCCAGGGCAAAATTACCTTGACACCTCCTTTAAGGAACTAGGAGTCCCTGGATGGTGCAAAGGGTTAGCACACTCGTTGCTAACCGAAAGGTTGGGTATTGGAGTCCACTCAGAGGTGCGTCAGAAGAACGGCCTGGATATCTACTTCTCCAAAGTCAGCCATTGAAAACCCCATGGAGCTCAGTTCTACGCTGACACACATAGGGTAACCATTAGTCAGAATTGACTCAACAGTAACTGGTTTGTTAAGGAAATACAGTTAAAGAAACACCCTGAGGACCTCATGATGAGAGTCTAATCTGAAGCTGAATTCACATCTCAGACCCTGCAAACATCTTACGGGGAGGGAAGTTCACTAGGACTGGCTTCCCTGGGGGCACCGCCAGGCACTGGTTTGCCCTGGGAAAAGTGAGGCTCCAAGATTGCCCCCCTACACACACCCAGAATGTAGTCAATTGCAAAAAACATAGAGGATGCTTAGCGTGGAATGGTTTTGTGAAGTGCCTTGATACAGGGCTGATATTTAGAGAGGATGCTCTGGAGATGTTATATTCATTGTTATATAAGAGCATACTTCCACAATGGGTGATGCTCCAAACGTCCTAGTGCTCCTCTTCTTGCTTCCCTGTCATCCCAACCACCCCCTACCACCACAGTCCTGGATTAGGCACCTCCAAGGGCCTCTCCTGGCATCTGCCAGTCTTGGATGCCCCAGCTGGCCACATCTAAGGCCCGTCCCTGCACGACTTCCCAGCCAGAGAGAGCCCAGTGCCCAAGGTGGCTGGAGGCAACATTCTCGCAGACATCCTCAAGGGGTCACTTGTGTGAACCATCCTGATGTTTTGAATATCAACCCTACCTTTACAGACGTAGGATTTAATATCCCCTTTAAGACATCCTTGGACCTTAAACTTACCAAAGTGCAAGTCACTGTATTATGCTTTCTATTGTGTAAAGAAAAGTCTAGGGCAAAGAACATTCAAATAGCTGAGAAATGATAGGCTAAATTAGCCAAGGTGGAGCCAAGACTCCGAGGTCTTTCAAAACCCACCCGGAAGAGCTAGTTCTTCCCGGAAGTGCTTTCTGGAAAATTTCCCTTCTTCTGTTACATTGTTTCCCACCAATATGAAATGTCTTAACTAGATGAGGTTTTTTTGATCAAAGAAAGTATGGGAGAAATAATGTTTCCATACTGATGTGCTAAGCTTTTTACTACATGCTTCTCATTTAATCTTCATGGACTCTGTGACTGGCATTATTGACCCCTTTTACAGTTTTATAGTTTTTGCTTTTATATTTAGGTCTTTGATCCATTTTGAAATAGCTTTTGTGTATGATATGAGGTATGGGTCTTGCTTCATTGTTTTGCAGATGGACATCCAGTTTTGCCAACACCATTTGTTAAAAAGACTGTCTTTCCCCCCATGTGATGGACTTTGGGCCCTTGTCAAAGATCAGGTGACCGTACGTGGATGGATTTACATCTGGGTTCTCAATTCTATTCCATTGGTCAATGTATCTGTCGTAGTACCAGTACCAGGCAGTTTTGACTACTGTAGCTGTATAGGAGGTTCTGAGGTCAGGTAGTGTGAGTCCTCCTACTTCATTCTTCTTCTTCAATAGTGCTTTACTTATCTGGGGCTTCTTCCCTTTCCATATAAAGTTAATGATTAGTTTTTCCATCTTTTTAAAGAATGTTGTTGGTATTTGGATCGAGATTGCATTGTATTTGTAGATTGCTCTGGGTAAAATTGTCATTTTGACAATGTTGAGTCTACCTATCCATGAGCATGGTATGTTTTTCCATTTGTGTAGATCTCTTTTGGTTTTAATACACAATCTTAACCATCACACCAGGTGATGGAGAGGCACGTGCTTGAAACTGCAAGGGCAGTGATCAGTAAGAGCTAAATAAATGCAACAAGGCCTCTACCAACCCCCACTGAATTGTATTTTTTTTCCCCTTTTGGGAGTCCTGCATTTCTACCATTATTTTCTTTATTTCAACAATAAGATATTTCCATGTTGCCACCTGAATGTTTATTTCAGACAAGAAATTCTCAGAACATGTCTCTAAGGATAGAACTCTAAGGAAGATGAAACCCAGCACCACTACACTCAGCTCCTTCTCTGCTACTAGCATTTCTTTGTTTTCCATTTTCCAGATAATCATCCCTTTTTCTCATTTGGCTTTTCTTCCATTCAATAGGAATCTGTTACTATTTTAAAAGACCTAAATTCAAATCAAATCTTGTTGTTGTTGTTAGTTGCCGTCGAGTCAGTTCCAACCCATGGCAGCCTTATGTGTAACAGAACAAGACATTGCTTGGCCCTGCGCCATCTTCATGATCATTGGTACATTTGAGTCCATTATGCCAACATATGTTATTTCACTAAACTATAGTGTTCTGATGCGGTCATTACCTACAGATCTCTAAATAATGCAATCAGTCAGTTCACCAAAGTCAGTTACAATATCTAAATAAAAAGAATGTTTGTTGGCCCTAAACCAGTCACAGAGACACATGCCCAAAATATATTGGAACCCTTGGAGTAGAGACTCTTGTCTTGCTCTGAAACTACCTTGCTGCAAGATTGGGGAAAGATTTCTATTATCTCACAAGAGATAATAATGCAGAATTAATTTCAACTAATTTAAGTGCCCTATGATGGTTATTGCAACACAACTAGTTTCTTCATTGTCTACTTTCATGTCTTACACTTCCAAGGAAATGACGTATTACATTTGAGTGAGTGGCCCTGTGCACCACTGGATATTTGTGGGCTGCAAGGCAAGCCCAGTGACAGCCTTAGCCAACCTCCAGGAGTTAGAATAACCCATCAGAGTCATCCTGAGGTTGGCTGAGATGGCCAAGCCTTTATACCCCCAAATCAATCATACACTGACTATGGGCCACCCCAGGAATGAGCATGACCTTGGGCAAGACTGCTTTCTGCAGCTGAGGTCATCCTTGAAGAGTGACATCTGCACTCCTAGAACCTGGGGCAACCAATCTTTCACTGAAGGCAGGTCTGGATGGTACAACCCAGAGCCCACTACAAATACACAGTTCAGGTGGGAGACACATACAAGCACACAGGAAATGCTAATACACTGTGATGGGAAATAGAATAAAGTTAAATACAGGATTCTATTGGGACGTAGGAGCCCCCAGGTGGTGCAAATATTTAACATACTCGCTGCTAACTGAAAGGTTGGTGGTTTGAGTTCACCCAGAGGTGCTTTGTAAGAAAGTCCTAGGGAACTACTTTCAAAAATTCAGGCACTGAAAACCCTACAGAGCACAGTTCTACTCTGACACACGGGGTCACCATGACTTGGAACTGACTCGACGGCAACTGGTTATTGTTTTTATGGGGACAGCTAAGAGAATTATTTTGCACAGTGAAGGGGTAAGGGAAGCTTCTGTAGAGAAAGTAGTATGTAACAACGCCGTGAAGGGTCTGAACCACTGAAGTACTGAGGCAGGCAGAGGGAAATGCATATGTGAGGGGCAAGAGCATAAGTAGCTCAGTAGGATGGAGGAGATGGGAAAAGAGGCTGAAAAGGAAACAAGGGGCCAGAACTTTGTCTGCTATATTGAAGATCAAGACGTCCAGTAGGGAGCCATTGAAGGAGTCTAAAGAAGGTCTTAACATGATCAGAAGTGCACTTTGCAAAGACTGTAATAGTTGCAGTAAGGTGAATAAATGGAGGAGGTGAGTCTAGGGGAAGCCTAACAATTTTGGGCACATAGTAACCCAGGTGTGATGGTTAATTGTATATGTCAACTTGGCTAGGCTATGATTCCCAGTTGCTTGGCCAAACACTAGTCTAGTTGCTATTCCCTAATGTAATCTAATGCAATATGATCAATCAATCAGTTGAAAAAGGAGTTTCCTTAGGTTGTGTTCTGCCTCCAGAATATAGATAGATATTTTGGCAGAAATTTGCTCCTCATTCTTCCCATCACCTGACCTACAGATTTTGGGACACAAGCCTGCAGGAGTCTCCAGCCTGTCACATGACCTATGGCTTTTGGACTTGCCATTCCCCCACAATCATGTAAGTCAATTCCTTCAAGTAAATCAATCTCTCTTTCTCTTTTGCTCTCTCTCTCTGTCTCTGTCTGTCCGTTTCTCTCTCTCTATATATATATGTGTGTGTGTGTATACATTGTTGCTGTTGTTCTTAGGTGTCCTTGAGTCTGTTGTGACTCATAGCGACCCTATAGGACGCGGTAGAACTGCCCCCATAGGGTTTCCAAGGAGCAGCTGGTGCATTTGAACTGCCAACCTTTTGGTTAGCAGCCAAGCTCTTAACCACTATACCACCAGGGCTCTTATGTATACATATATATGTAAATATATATGTGTATATACACATATGTGTCAAAATGAGTCCCTTTATGTGGCCTTTTGCCTTGGTTCTTTGGAAACACAGCTTGAGAGATTTTTCCCCAAAGTCCAGAGGAGTTACCTTTGTCCTGGTTTTCTACCCATGAGCGTTTGTTACTTTTGTCCAGGTTGATAGATATTTCCTGGGTAAGCTGGAAACAACTTGAGGTTTGATAATTTTTGTCTGGTCCTGGCTATAGCCTGCCCTGTGATTGGTATGCAGTTTGCAGGGATTGCTCAATATACTTATGCGAATGAAGTATCTGTAGCCTATTATGCAAATGAAGTGTCTGTGGCCTACTGAGAGGGGATTGGTCAGTTCATGGCCCTGGTATGAGGGCCATGCCTTGAAATTGATGAGGAGTTTGTGTATATATGCAGCGAACCCCACAGAGGTTTTTCAGACAGGAAGCAGAAGGAAGAGAAAAGAAGCAGAGAGAGAGGAGACAAGGAACCTCCTAAAAGAGCTGTAACACAGGCCAAGGGCTGTAGCACTGGAGACAGCAAGAGGTCTGAGAGAGACCCAGAAGCGACACTATGGCAGATCCAGTGGCGACGGGCTCAGAAGGGGCCCTGTGGCAGCCAACGGCAGGGAGGCCAAAGGCAGAGGGCCTGTCCTCAAGATTCCAAAAGGAGGCTTGTCCTGAGGGGGCTAAAAAGAAGCCTGTTCTGAGGGGGCCTAGAGGAGAGGTCTAAGAAGAAGCCTATCCTGAGGAGGTCGAGAGGAGGCCTGTCATCAGGGGGCTGAGAGGAGCCTGTCCTGAGGGGACTTAGAGGAGTCCTGCACAGCTGAGAGAGGGTATGCATGGCAGAGAGAAGGGCCTGCTTGCTTGCACGGCTGAAAGGAGCTGAGAGAGCTATCCTGCACTGAAGAAGGGAGGGACGTGCTGTCCTCTTCAGGGGAGCCTTCCAGACTTTCCCTGTGTGCTTCCTGATCCTGAGTTGTACCCTGTTGTTCCCCCAATAAACCACTGGTAAGTATGGTCTATGAGTTCCGTGTGGCCATTGTAATGGATGATCAAACACAGTAGAGCAGCAGAGCGTGCAATGAGAGGGACGGCTGGTGTCAGAATTGGTAAAAAGGTGGAAGAGTGGAGGTGTGTCTGACCTCCACCTCATAAGGATCACCCTGGGGTTGATCTCGATTTGCATTATCCCCCC
>NW_004444052.1:1505359-1507857 GCF_000243295.1 Trichechus manatus latirostris
GTCCACTAAGCAGCTGCCATATGTGTTTGGAGTTCAGATGTGATCACTGCACTAAAGATGCAAGCTGAGACGTCACCAACATCTATATGAGAAAAGAAGTCTGTGTTGGTTACTTTTATGTGTCAACTTGGCTAGGCTATGGTGCCCAGTTGTTTGGCTAAACACTAATCTAGTTACTGTTTCATAATGGAATCTAATGTAAATTGTTATGTAATTACCCTCCGTAATATAATCTACTGTACTATAATCAATCTATTGAAAACAGAGTTTCCCTAACGTGTGTTCTGCTTCCAGGATATAGATAGATATTTTGGCAAAACTTTACTCTGCACTCTTCCCGTTGTCACCTGACCGATGGATCTTGAGACGCAAGCCTGCAGGAGTCTCTAGCCTGTTGCTTGCCCTATGGATTTTGGACTTGTGTAGATGTATGTATGTATGTGTGTGTGTGTGTGTTGCTGTTTCTCTTTCTCTAGAGAACCATAAGACAAAGTTCTAGGAGCTAGTGAAGTGTCCTATAGATTTGTATAAACAGTGAGAAGAGAAGGTGCCTGGACTTACCAGAACTACAGAGAGCACTGATGTTTCAAGAATGGCTGGAGATAGAGGGGCCTGGCAGAAGAGTCTGAGGAGAAGTGGCCAGATGTTAGGAGGAAAACCAAAAAGGTGCAGGGTTACACAAGCCAAGAGAAGAGAACAATTCTTAAGGAAGAGCAGTTAAGTATGTTGGGGTTCCTTGGGGCTCAAGAAATGTCTTCTGTCTTCCCTAATTGCATTCTGAGCTAATTAAGAGATAAATAAGGGAGTGAGTAGGTAGTTGACGAACCGATTACCACCTTCATTACTGATCAAGCTGATAACTGAGGCTGTGGCTTAGGCATGTGGCAGTATGAATTCCTCACTACTAAAGCCTGGACTCCTCACTCACCTGGCCGCAGGCAGTTCTGGGCCACACATGGGTATGGGGAATGGAAGAGCAGGAAAGAACGTGAGCTTCCTGCTCCTGAGAGGGAAAGCGGAAGGGGCAGGACTATGCATGGCCAGCCCCTTCCCGAACTCTCCCATCAACTAAGTCAACCCACATGGAAGGAAACATTGGAATTGGATTGGGGCACATGTATCCGCCTACTAAGTCTCTCCTCCTAGTCATACACATATAATCAAAGGCTGGAAAGTGTCCATTGGGTGATGCTGGTGATAGTGAGTTTGGTGGCACAGTGGGGAGGAAAGCCAGACTGCAGTGGGGTAAGGAGAGACCATGAAGTGAGGAAGTAGAGACAACAAGTCTACACAACCCTTTCAAGGAGTTTTATTAAGACAGAGTTTTGTTAGCATGATTCTTTAGAAAGTTAGGACTAGTGTCTGCAGAGTTTAGTTTTATTTAATAAGCCATCTTAGGATAGTTGTCTTAGGCTGGGTTCTCTAGAGAAGCAAAACCATTAAAGCTTATAAATATATATAGAAAACCAAACCAAGCCCATTGCCATCGAGTTGATTCCTACTAATAGCGACCCTATAGGACAGAATAGAACTGCCCCATAGAGTTTCCAAGCAGCGCCTGGTGGATTTGAACTGCTGACCTTTTGGTTAGCAGCTGTAGCACTTAACCACTATGCCACCAGAGTTTCCAAAAATACATACACAGAGAGATTTATATCAAGGAAATGGCTCACACGGTTACAGAGGCTGGAACATCCCAAGTCTGTGGGTCAGGATAGAGGCTTCTCCTGATTCACGTAGCCACAGAGGCTGGCAAACCCAAGATCGGCAGATCAGAGAGCAGGGTTCTTGCTCACAGGCTGTGAAGATCTGAGGAATCCCAAGATTGGCAGGCAAGACTGCAGGTAAACTGCCAGCTCAAGTCCCAAGAATCAGAGGTCAGACAAACAGGAGCCACCTGCAGAATCCTGCACGAGCAAAAAGCCCCCGAGCTCTGCCAGAATGTCTGCTTATATTTGATGTTGGCCACACGACCAATGAAACTCCCTTTCAACTGATTGGCTACTCATAGCAGATCCCATCATGGGGGTGATCACATATCAAATATCAACAGGAAAGTGATCACAGCATTATATGACTGCCAAAACAGTGAGAATCATGGACCAGCCAAGTTGACACACAATCTTAACCATCACAATAGTCTAGGCTTAAGGAACCGAAACAAGGTCCTAATAAACTTTTTAGGAGAAGATATAAGAAATAAATCCATGAAAAATGTGTTTTGTGGGGCTTGGGGCCAATAGACAAGGAAACTAGGGTCAGATTATGGGAGGTTGGTGAAAAGTCAGGGAAGAACATTAGTGTGTAGGCCATGTGTATTTCTTAAGCACAGAGGCCTTTAGAAAGAACTTAAATCAGATAGATAGGAAGGTAGGTAGGAAGGTAGGTAGGAAGATAGGTAGGAAGGTAGGTAGGAAGGTAGGTAGGAAGATAGGTAGGAAGGTAGGTAGGTAGGTGGGTGGACGGGTAGATGGATGGATGGGTGGATGGGTAGGTGG